>NW_006238916.1:6587004-6674042 GCF_000375325.1 Capsella rubella
CCCCCCCCCTTATTTGCATAGAAACTTGTTCAAATGTATAGCAATCTCGTTCTTTATTGATGAATTTGAGATTTTGTAATGAATGCAGATAGAGGATATCATTCGAGCAGCAAAGAGAGCTTGTTACAGATCGAAATAAAAGTCGTCAACAACACCACATTTCTTCTTTGATCTTTAAAAGGGAAAGGAAAATAAGGAAAAAAAAGGAGAAAAATGACCTCTCTCTCTCTCTCACTTTTGCTATAAGAAACCACCATTCCTCGTGATTTATTTCTCATCGTTTGCTATGATTCTTTGCTGCAGCGGTTTTCGTTTTTCTTTTTGTCCTTCCCAAATTGATAATTCTAATCTTTGGGGGTTTAATTGATAAAATTGATCGAGAACGCTAGTAAAGGAGTTCACAACACCATGTTTTTCCCCATCAAATAATGAATGAGGTGTGCCTAATTCAAGCTTTTCTATTTTGATTTTGTTGTTTAAGGAGTGTAGAATGGAGTTAAAATCGATATGGAAGATTAACATATACTGTACTATAATTTGGTTGATATGATTGTAATTTGAGTTAAACGACTTTGGAGTGAGAAAGTGTTGATGCATGAGAAGAGCTTCGTAGAATGCTAACAACTCTTCCAATGCTGTAGAATGCTAACAGTATAATGAGATTGAGGGCATGTAGAATGAAATCGTAGTAATGTAATGATGGTGATGTGCAAAGCTTTGTTTTTCTTGTTTTTACTCTGCATGTGTTTGTCACAGCAAGAGGAGAAATTTTAAACAAACAATAGGGTACAAATGAGTAGAGCAAGCAGCAATCAAAAGACCCAGTCTTTGAAGCCCGTTCCAACAACTATACAATTTTTGAAAGTTGGATTCTAAAGCTACCTGAGTTATGTGTTTTTACATCAGAGTCAAAACCAACATTTTCTCCATTTGTGCACTCTTTCTCTATTCTGCTACAAAGAATTTGAACTCCTTTCAAAAAAGAAATTTCTCTCCTCTGAATCGAAACCGGAGCAATCTCTTATTTTGATGCATTGATATAACTCCCCCAACTCATTTTCTCATACATCATCTATCCTATCTCCGGATCCCAAAAACTTCTGATCTGCTCCTGAAAAGTAAGTCCATCGATAGCCCGAGCGCTGGAGGAGGTTTAAGTCCCCATATGTACTTTCTAGCAGAAGCCGCACGTGCGTCTTTGTTTGAGATCTTTCTCATTGATGTCCCTTCCCCGGACTTTAATGATCTCGATAACCCCAAAGAAGTCTCAGGCTTTCCACCAAATACCGAGCTTTTCTTTGATTGATCTTCCAATGGGTACCCAACTGCACCGTCCTGGTGAGGAGGTGGAAACTTCTCACTCTTGCTCTTTCCATTTGTTTGTGATATCGCTCTCAATCTCTGCAAAACAAAAAATTATCAAGGGGAAACATTTCAGAATCATCTATAGAGGAGTGATATATATTAAAATATATGCTTATATAAAGACTGTGTTTACTAGTGTAAATGGGATAAGATGAGAATTTTCTCACATCTACATTTGCTTGGCTCTCGGCATTAGCTTCTGGGGCTGGAATAGCTCGTCCAGTGCGATCCCCACGATAACGTATTCTTCTGGCTCCATCAATACCACTACCTTTTCCAGCAAGACCCTTTTGCCTAGAATTACAATGAATGCAGCCACGAGAAGAGACCAATTACAAATCAATCTAATTGATAGGGGTACCCAATTGATAGCATGTGCATCAATAAACACACAAAAGGGGATATAAAATTGCATACCTTCTTGCCTCTTCGTCCCTCAGCTTTACATTCAGTTCTTTCGAAGGTGGATACTTTGGTAAGCTTGAAGGATCACAAGGTAGCGGTTCAGAAGTAAAGAACTGCACATGCAAACCAAATAATGTAGCATTTTGATCAGGAAGTGCTTTTGCTTTCATAACATTTGATCACAAACTAACCGGTTTTTTATTTATCTAAATCGAAAAAAATGAAAAATAAAACTCAAAACTCATATGACAAACAATTGAAAGATTGGATGGCAAAGATTACTCACTTCACTACTCAAGGCCGAAGTAGAAGTTCCTCGATCAGCAGGGTCTATAGCGAGAAGTTTCTCGACTAGGTGCACAGAGGATGGAGGGAAACCATTGAAGGCTTCAGCCACACAACGTTTGTATGGATGTTGCGGTTTAAAAAGAGTTGCGTTTGGCAGTTTGTACTTCTTCCAGTATGATTCTGAAGGGGAACCACATAATTTGAATATCTTATGAAGTTGTTCGACCTACAAAGAACAAGTTAGGTAGGAAAAACGGTAAACAACAATCTAATTAATTTTTGGTTGTGCATACATTCCATTTGTGGTCCAGGATCATACACAGATAAATCAATTCACCAACAAGTATTCAACTGCTCTCTACAATGCAAGTCATATGAGAGGGCCTACACATTTGTATCTAACATAAACTAATAAATTCTTACGCAGACTAACTAAAAACAAGATAAACACGATTTTGATTACCTCTGTCCTTCCTGGCATAACGGGTTTGCCAGCAAGTAACTCTGCCAAAATACAACCGGCACTCCAAAGATCAACACCAGTTCCATAGTTGATAGCTCCAAGCAGAAGCTCGGGAGGACGATACCAGAGCGTGACAACACGACTAGTCATTGTTTGCTTTTGCTTCGGGTCATAAAACGTAGCCAACCCGAAATCAGCAATCTTCAGAATCCCATCATTATCTATAAGAAGATTAGAACCTTTGATATCTCGATGCAAGACTCCTCGACTATGGCAATGCTCCAATCCAGATAGTAGCTGCTTCATAAAGCATTTGACCTGAAGAACCAAGAAATGAAACCTCCATTAAGAAGAGAAGATCAAGTTTATTGTTTACACATTATTCAGTACACTACAAGTTTGCATCTTTGCTACTGTACTAATCATACTATTCAGATTTTAATTACAAAACTTAACATTAAGTATATCAAATAGTATGCACAGCTAATAAAGGAACCTAAATCCAATGAATGAGAGTCATAAAGGACGTTGAAAAATTCACCAAAATCATAAAAACATAATTCAAAATTGGGTCCACCGACAAATAAATTATAGCATCACCAAAAGCACACAAGAAACAAAAAACAAACAGACGATAACATTTACCATATGTGACCCAAAAAAACGTACATCTTGAAAACAGTAAAATCACAATAAGGATATCTATCATTACACATTAACTTCTTCCTTACCTGTTTATCATTAACCATCTCCTCTATTAAATCAATCTATCTATGGTAACGCATTAATAACATTAAGAATAAGTAAGCAAAAACAGAACACACACACACACACACACCTGAGGAAGATCAAACTTGAGACTTTGAGTAGCAGCAAGACCAGAGAGATCATGCTCCATATACTCAAAAACAAGGTAGAGACTACATGAAACCCGAGAAGTAACCAAACCTTCAAGCTTAATAACATTAGGATGATTAAGCCTTCGCAACACAAGAATCTCTCTAGCCATAAACTTAACACTCTCTGCTTCCAAATTATCAAACCTAACTTTCTTCAAAGCTACAATCTTCCCAGTCAATAGATCTTTCGCCTTGTACACATTGCTATACGTTCCTTGCCCAATCTAATATATATAAAAATCAAAACTTTACATCATTCAAATTAAAAAAAAAAACAAAACTTTCTAATTAAAAACTGGATTTTTTGAGACATTTTTTGGTACCTTCTCAAGCTTTTCGTAAGTGGTAGCTCGACGAGGTGTTAAGTCTTTGATGGAATCGCCACAAGCAGCAATAAGCCACGGCGGCCATCCTTCCGGAGTCGAACGGAGACTCATCCCCGGTCGACGAGAAGAGCCGGCGGAGAAATCGCCGGTGTGCCATATCCTCGCGGGCTGAATCTGAATCGAAACTAAATCCTTCTTCTTCTCCTTATCTCCGATTTCGACTACAGAAACGGCGGTGGTGGAAGAAGAAGAAGGCAAATCCTCCTCCGTCGTCTTGCGGTGGTCTCCCGGAGGAGGTTCATCGGGAATATTGTTATTGGTGTTATGATTCGGTTTGTCTCCGGTGGATTCTTTGCATAAAACGCATCCCATCTGCTGAATCGGTGAAGCTCTCTGTCTCTATCTCTTTTAGCTTAACATTATCATCGCCCACGAGCTCAGAGTTTTTTTTTTTGTTTTTTTTTTTGTTCTCTGGAGAGTGAGAATCGGGTTTTTGTGTGAAAACGACGGCGTTTTGGGGAGGGGAGTGAGAGTCGAGTCTTTTGCACGTAGGAGTGAAAAATGGCGGTTTTCCGTTAATAGTTTAACGAGTGGTTTCACTTTGTTTTATACTTAAAAAACAAAAGAAAACCTCAGAGAAATTTAATTTATTTATAGTAAAGGCCTGAAGAAGAAAAGTGGTTAAAAAGGTTTTTTTTTTTCTTTTGAAAGCTCCTTTTATTTATTTATTTACATAAAAAAGGCTAAAAGTTATTCAACTTTTTTTTGGTTTTTTAATTCAAATTAATTTGACTTTGTAAGTATTCTTTATGTTTTATTATCAGTAGCATTTGTCAACGGGAAAATAAATAATCTGAAAATCAGTATTGCTACGCTAGTATTAAAAATAAATTTTATTTTTTTTATGTTGCATTCCACCAAGAAAATTGGGTATAGTGTGTGATGTACAAGTTAGTTAATCGTAGAATCCAAGTGATTGTAATTTTTTTTAGCATATTAAAAGAGAGTAGTAATTGTATTTTGTTATTATGTCCAGTTACAAAAAAGAATGGGTAAAACTTTCACCAAAAAAAAAAAAAGAATGGGTAAAAATGTTCCAGAGTACAAAAAAAAAAGTAATTAAGAGAAAAAACAACCTAAGAAAACTCAAAATTTACCAACCAAACAATAAATAGTGAATACAATGATTCATTCGATCATTCTAATTAGGAGCACATAAAAAAATTCGTGAAGAAATCCCATAGAAAACCTCATATCACTATTAAAAGAAAAAACTATGAAATTTTTAAAAGTTTCTTATAACAAAAATGTTTAGTTGGGATATAAGTTAAGAGAATGACAACATTGTTTTATTGGTTTAAAGGTTTTGAATTGTTCATATAGAAAATAATTAAGTTCATGATGTCATAAATACAATTTAAATATATGCGTATAAAAATTTATAAAACAATTAAATCGATGGAGAAATTGCTACTTTTTTCTTCTAATATCTCCATTATTCCCATAGGCATGCCAACAAAAAAAAAAAAGAACATAAATTTGGTACTATACTTTACTTTCAATCTAATTTAGTACTTTAAATTTTCAATAAGAATATTATTCTGTATTAGCCAAACCAAGGACAGTTTACTGTAAGACTGACATGTGGACTAAACCAATCCACAAATTGAATGTTGTATTTGTATGTATGCAGCAGAGTAGATAGATCATAGATATGGACTAAGTGTTTGTTGCTTCTCTCTTAGATTCCTTCCTCATTGCTGCAGAGACTCCACCACCACCACTTCACTTTTTATTTTTTTATTCGAAATTTTTTTGTTGACAAATAAAACATGAAAAGCAACTTCTTCATAATCACAAATAATCATCAAACCGGTCCACATTATTCTTCTCATATCAATATCATCCATCATCAAGTAGTTTCCACACAAACAATTTTGATTTCTCCAAGCAAAGTCATTTAAACTTTTTTGACGATGGAACAAACATGTTGAAGACATATTCAAAATTCAAGTTACCAAAGAGCCAAAAAAAATACATACTAAAGTAAGAAACCCAAAGACCACGACGACGACAATGCTTCAATTGCTAATGCACGTTTTGTCGAGAAATGGATTTTCTTGAGTTCTTCAAAGACAAAAATGGTTTTTATATAAATTACGTCACTAAACTCGAGTAAATATTGAAAAAGACGTAAGGATGTAAATGAATGAGTCAACCTTGGAATTTTTGGTAGTTGGGTTTCATACCAATTTAGACGTTTGGCTTTCTTCTTCACTTTAATGCACAACGTCTTTAATGGTCCAACCTCTCTCAATGTATATCTCTTCTCTTTGACAGTTACATTCACATTTTGTTCAGATTTGTTTGGTCCTAAACCAAAAAGTGTAGACTAGATGGATGGTTTAATAAGACTTTGATTTCAATTGACTTATAATACAAACATACATTTACATTAGAGTATAGTGAATGGATGATTTAATAAGACTTTGAGTTTAATCTTAAGAAAGTTATATTTTCATTATTCAGTTTGCATTTGGTTCGACCTAAACTAACCATTTCTTCCAACCAAACGATATTGAATAATAAACCTGACACACTCCATGCTCAATGATCTAGTACTAGATAAGAGATCATCTTTTATGGATATAGCGCATTGAATTTAGTATGATCTTTTCAAAGCGGTTTCACTCTTACCAGCAGGGCAAGCAAGAGAGTAAACGCAGAGCACATAAAAAGAGTTATAAACCAAATTAATGATCATATCTAGCGCCAATTCTTGATAGATCCTACCCAGAGCAGAGCTTTTCCAGCGCCAGATTCTCATCTCCACCACTCGATTCAATCGCACTCCTAACCTGAGCCTCTCCAAAACCCATCTCCACAAGTTTCTTGACCTGCGGACAGATCAAATCCAACACGAGCCTTTTAAGTACACAAGCCAGACAACACTACATTTAACCTTCAAAGCTATTTCAACAACTCACTTTTTCCTCCAGAGAAGATTTCTTGGCAAAACTTTCAGTCCAGTAACGAGCAGTTGATACAAACACTTGATAGTTCTTCATGTACTGTAAACATCAGATATAATGGAAAAACTTCAATCTTTGTTAAGAGACACGATGACTAAGAAAAGGAAGAGAAAAACAGAGGATGAATAAAGGTGATGTAGAAGAACCTGCTCAGCTACAACAGCATCTTGAGGGTCTTTTGGTTCTGGTGCAGAGAGTAATGCCTGAATTGAAACAAGAGCTGTCTTCAGAGTAAGAGCTGGACTCCATTGGTCTTTCAAGATATCCAAGCATATCGCCCCGCTTTGACTACTGATATTTGGGTGCCTTTGGGTTTGATAAACATGAATCAACCAAGATAGACCCTTAATTAGCACACAATACATTGATTTCCTCCTAATATACACCAACTTCGTAATGGTAAAATGTATGTAAAAGAGAGTAAGAAGCGAGCATAAACACAACTTTACCAAAGATTAAACTTCTGACCAAAGACACAAGGTTATCAAACAAAATATGATACTACCCAAACATTAACCATATGATGGAGATGAAATAGTTGCTCATATTAACAACGATTCAAGCTCCCAAATAGATGATTCTGCAGTAAGTAACATAAGAGTCAAAACCATCTTCTTACCAAACTTTGGTTGAGAATTGCATCTTTGGAGGCTCAAATGGATACCCTTCTGCAATTGAAAAACATATAAATTGATTTATGAGCACAACACTACACAAATCAAACCCCCATAAACCCTAAATGATGAACTCATACACCAATTCACAATCAGACAAAGCAAAGTAGTCTGGGGGTTAACACTATAGCAACAAATGGAACCAAATGAAACAAAATCAAGTGAATCCCCAAAAACTAAGTTCTGGGTCTTGGAATTTCACAATCAAAGTAGAGGAATTTGGTTCGGACCTGGCATGGTGATATCGATCTGAAAGGTTCCGCCTTCGTAAGGAGTACCGATAGGACCAGGGATAGTTCCGGTGAGTCGGGTGAGATCATCGGCTTTCGGGCTGACCCGGATACCCGAAGAATCGTTGTCTCTGCCACAATCTTGAAGCTCTTTCTGGATTCTGCTGAAATCTATCATCTTTTGAGATCGTCGATTGAGATTCCCAGAAAGAGAGAGAAACCCTAAAGAAAAAGATTGGAACTTTTTATTTGGTGAAGAAGAAGTGTGGAGAGAGCTTCTTTTCTTGCATCTTAAGCGAGTTATCGAACAGTCCACTTTTTCTTTTTCATTTTTTTTTTTTTTTTTTTGTATTTTTCTCTGTTTTTCACGTTTTTTTTTTTTTTTTTGGCAACAACTTACTAACAAATTGACTCAAACGAGCCAATCAGAGGGAACATTGTTTACATACTTGACATGAAGCGGAATGGTACGAACTTTGCGTGCCAAAAAATCCGCCTTTACATTTGCATTTCTTGGAATAAGAGATAAAGAGAAAGAAGAGAATTCTTCCCTGTCGATATGGATATCATCAAGGTATACAGAGAAAGCCGGCCAGTCGGAAGGAGAAGACACCATCTTCACCAAATCTGAACAGTCTGTGAGGAAAACAACATCTCTGAAATTATGGCCCACCATGCATCTCATTGCCCATACCAGCGCTTCAACTTCAGAATGGAGAGGAGATAGACTTCGTCGCACATTCATTGCCCCCCTGATCGTTGAAAGTCCTGAGGAGTGCTGACAGAACCAGCCTATACCTGAGAATTCATCAGTTGCCTTCCAGGAGCCGTCCACAAAGCAGTGGTAGCCTAAAAGAGAGGGACGGAGGGATGGTGCGCCGCCCCGCACTCGAGGGAATGAAAGCTGAGAAGCCATAGGTTGGCCCGTGTCTTCAACCTGGGCCTGTTGCCAGGCTTGCGCCTCACTAATGGCCAGATTAACCACGTCCATAGGACTTTCATCCAAATTTTCAAAAATCTTTGCATTCCTAGCTTTCCAAATATACCAGATTACCCAAGGGAAAGTTACCTCATGGCCGGACGTGTCTATTTGGCCAAGGAGATAATCAATATTCGCATACACAGACTCTGTTGGGAAAGAGATTGTACCAACTGGTATGTTTGCTAGCGCCCATGTCTGGCGCGCTGGTGGGCACTCAAAAATGACATGATTAGCCGTCTCTGTCTGAGCACCACAACGTCCACAACTAGAGTCACAATTTATACCCCGACGACGTAAATTAGCTGAAACAGCTATACATCCTGTAAGCAGTTGCCACATAAAGTGATGAATCTTTGGCGGACAACGTACTTTCCATATACTACCCAACAAATGTAAAATGTCAGGCCCATATACCTTAGTATGCTCGGTCCAGGAATCCATCATCCGGGCCGCATAATAACCAGATTTAACTGTGTATTTCCCATTCTTTGTAAAGTGCCACCCAAATGAGTCAGGCTTTGGAACATTACCGATCGGAAGAGCACGAATCAAAGAAATGTCCAGTGGAGCAAAATGCTCTTGGAGCACATCCATTCGCCAAGAGTTTGCCTGGCGATCAATCATTTGTCTTATCTGTAGAGATGGGTCCATAAGCGACCCATTGCTCAAAGCTGGTCTCGGGAATTGAGCTGGTATCCAGGGGTCAGTCCATACTGAAATGGAGTCCCCCGAGCCAACTCTTTTAATAAGCCCTCTATTTACCAGAGATCTAGCTGAAGTAATACTTCGCCATCCATAAGATGGGGAGTATGATTTAAGCGGTTCCAATGGATTGGAATTCCGATAGTATCGACTTTTAAAAACCTTTGCAAAAAGTGATTCCGGGTTGTCAATCAGACGCCACAGCTGTTTAGCCAAGAGTGCTGAATTAAAGTCATTGATATCCCTAAACCCAAGGCCCCCCATCTTCTTACTAGAACATAATTTCTCCCACGCCACCCAATGCATTCCCCCAGTTTGGCCATTAGTACTCCACCAAAAATTTGCCACTGCACTAGTTAGTTTTGATGTGATCGTTTTAGGAAGTCGAAAACAAGACATCACATAAGTCGGTAAAGCCGCCGCCACCGATTTAATCATCACCTCTTTTCCTCCCTTAGATAGAAATTTGGCTGACCACCCGTTGATATGACTATGTAGTCTATCTCTTACAAAAGAAAAAACTTTGGTTTTAGAGCCCCCTAGGCTCTCCGGCAACCCCAGATATGACCCTATTCCTCCCAAATTTGAAATCCCCAGAGTCTCCTGTAACTCCTTTTTGGTATCCTCATTTACCTTGTGTCCAAATTGAAGTGAGGACTTTGAGAAATTTATTTGTTGTCCTGAAACCGCCTCATACTGCTTCAAAATACCCAGAATAACCGCACATTCGTCTGTGGTTGCCTTACAAAAAAATAGACTATCATCTGCAAATAGTAAATGCGAGATAGGTGGGCATTTATTTGCCACTTTGATTCCTGTAATTAACTTTTCCCGCTCCGCCTTCCTGATATTGGCTATTAAAGCCTCTGTACATAAAATGAATAGATAGGGAGATAAAGGATCCCCCTGTCGTAAACCCCTACCTGGAATAATAGAACCATGAGGCTGTCCATTTATTAAGACTCGATATTCAACTGAGGATACACAATGCATAATCAAAGATATCCATTTCTCTGAGAAACCTATTTTTCGCATCAACCGTTCTATGAAACTCCATTCAACCCTATCATACGCCTTACTCATATCTGTTTTGATGGCCATAAATTTACTTTTACATGACTGATTAGTCCGGAGACCATGAAACATTTCCTGAGCGATCAAGATGTTATCAGACATCAACCGTTTTTCAACAAAAGCGGATTGTGTTTCCGATATAAGACCTGGTAAAACCGTTTTAAGTCTTTGACAAAGCACTTTTGAAATAATTTTGTAACCCACATTGCACAGACTGATAGGTCTTAATTCCGTCATCCTGGTTGGTCTTTCCACTTTGGGGATTAGACAAATATGTGTCTTATTTAAGCGTTTATCAAACACCCCCTCCTCGAAGAAGGAATTAACCAGGTGAAGCAAATCCTCTTTAACCACACTCCAAGCCTTTTGGAAAAACAAAGCTGTCATTCCATCCGGGCCTGGAGCTTTATCTGGGGGCATCATGAACAAAGCTGCCCGAACCTCTTTTTCCGTGGCCGGAGCTGTTAGGAAATCATTAACATCCTCCGTTACCCCAGCCGTCACCTCCATTAAAGCTTCCTCAAAATCGTGAGGAGTACTTGTTGTAAACAAGTCATCAAAATATCTTGCCGCTATGCAGCAAATATCCTTATCTTCCGTAGACCAAATATCATTTTTATCGTACAAACCCACAATTCGATTCCGGGCTCGCCGCTGTTTTGTTTGTGCATGAAAATATTTGGAATTCTTATCCCCCACTCGCATCCATCTGTTCCTACTTTTCTGTTGCCAATACACCTCCTCATCTTTGTAAGCTTCACGCAAACGGGAAGATAATTCAGTAATATCTTCCGGACGGCTTAAATCATCCGCCTGTGCCACGACTAATTGACCTTTCAAAGTTTCTATCGTATCCCTCCCAAATGGAACCAGATTTTTCCGCCATTGAGATATTGCACGTCTACACCTGACCAACTTATCCACAAAAATGTTAGAATGTTGACGGGTATCTCCAGTCCACCCCTCTGAGATCGCCTCTAACAAACCATCCTTTCCAATCCAGCGTTTGTCAAACATAAAACTCTGTTTACGACGTGAGGTCTTTTCTGCCACGAAAGCTAAAATAGGCTTGTGGTCCGATCCAATCATAGGCAAATATTCAATTACGGTATCCGAAAATAACTCATGCCAATCCTCATTGCCCAAAGCCCTGTCCAACCGACATCTAATCGGTTTTTTATCCCGCCAACCCCGCCATGATAAGCAATCTCCGATATATGGGAAATCCAAAAAACCGCAATCTCGTATCATACAATTGAAAGATAGGAAGGAAGAAGCTGGACGTATCTTCCCCCCACGTTTCTCATGATTTCCAGTTAGTTCATTGAAGTCTCCAATTACAAACCAAGGATTAGACCTATGTAAAGCAATCCTTGTTAAACGTTCCCAAACTAGATCACGCTTTTGAGGAACCGGATCACCATATAAAAATGTTAAGTTAATCTTTTTGCCTTTGTATACCGCTTCAACATCAATCAATCTATTGGACTCAAATAGAATTGAAACATTGAAATCATTATTATTATAAAATAGCGCAAGACCACCACTACAACCAATGGGGTCAATCGTTTTTAAACTTTTATAGCCAAAATGGCCTACAAACTTTTCCAAAAATAGAGATGACTGTTTTGTTTCTGAAAGGAACAAAAAATCGGGCCGATATTTAATCCACATATCCCTAAGATACCCAATTGTAGCCTTATTTCCGAGACCTTGACAATTCCAGCTTAGTACCTTCATTTATCCACTGTTGGTTTTGGTGGCTTGGCTCCACCTACGCCTCCCTTCGCCTTCTCCTGAAGCTTCGAGACATGTCCTCCTCCCACCAGCTCTAAACCGTGTGGGACCTGTCGTTTCCTTGGTGACAACAGCAACTGGGCGTTACGTTTCCTTGCGCTTACTCCTTTGAGTATCAAAGGGCCCGGGATCCTCTTGCCTTTATCACCTGCAGCATCCCTACCTACTCCTTCCTTCTCAGCCATTACATCACCAGTGTCCACAGATCCATGTATTCTCCCCTCGTTACCTACGGTCAGCACATCATCCCCAAAGTTTTGCACCAAAGTCGAATCCGCAACATCCATAGCTGCTGCATTCACCTCTTTTTCATCAATAATTGGATGATCTGAGACCTCCTCAATACCCACCATAAGAGAGAATTCATCACGACTCACAGAAATATGTGAGCCAAACCCAAACTCAGTCGCTCCATCTTGCCCCATAAGGTCTTCGTTGTCAACAACCACAGCTGAATCCACCACCAAACCTTGCTCTTCAGTGTGCTGTACCGAAAGCTCCTCTGCTAGCACCGCTTTACTTCCCCCACAGATCGCTTCCACCTCAGACGACCCCAAGCTCAAACCAACTATTTTTTCCATCTCATGATCACTTTCCTCCAGTTGTCCCTCCTCTAATTGGTTAGTGCCAGTTACAAGGTTAGCCATAGCTTCACCATTCTCTTCAGATTCCGTAAACAAAGCTTTCCGGACCTTTTTCTGCTTCTTAATAGCTGACTCCTGCTCCCTGGATTCCTCAGGAATCGGATCAAGGACAGAACCAGAAACTGGAGCAGCTGGGAGACTTGATTGTCCCTGGGAACCCCCTTGCACCTTTCCATGGCTCTCCTTGTGCTGTCTAGCTCTAAAGGACCCTGTAGAACGGGCTTTTACCCCTGAGGAGTGCTCAGCCTTGGCCTTGTAGCCTCCATATTGTGAGCCACCATTAGACCGTTGTTGTACCGAAGAAGAACTTTCACCAATCCCCTTACCCTTATTGTTACTCTTATACAAACCATCAGTGCCTACTCCCCTTCGTCTATCTGCCAAAACAGCGCCCCTGTAGCTCATGTGATGGTCTTCCCTTTGCTCCGCATTCGCTAAATCCATGCTATCTTCCTTTGTGGACCCAATGAGAAGAGGGCATACAGCCTTGTCATGACAAAGACTGAAGCAGTTCCTACACCACCCATACAAGCGCTCATAAAACAGTTTCACAATGGTAACCTCACCATCATAAAATTCAATCTCTGTTGCGAAACACAACGGCTTGTAACCATCTACTGTAACCTTCACACGCCCCCTGTTTATGTCAACTTCTTCGACATGACCAAGATCAGAACCAATATCATTAAAAGTAGGATCCGCCCAGAATTGTAGAGGAACATCAATGACCCGAATCCAAAACGTCAAAGCTGACGGATAAAGAGGATCCACGACTGGTTTCCACCTTACCATCGAAACCATCCACGAGTCAAAATGGAAAGGCTCCATTTTCAAGACTGCAACTATGTCTGCTTCCTCATCGAAGTCAAACTGGAATTTTCCCGACCCCAAATCAGCACCTGCAACCTTCCCCTCCATTTGCCAAATACGCGGTAGCATAATCAGCAAAGATTTCATATCTTGCATTTGGGGATTGAGGCAACGCCCAATCACCGTTTTGGAGTAGCCAGCGATGAGAGCAGAATTATCAAAACGTGCAATCTTGATCCTTCTCATTGGTCGCTGACCTCCCTCCTGCATACCCACCAAACTCTTCCCCAACAAACCACTTTGAGACATTGCACCACAACCAGACCAAAAACTGAACCACAAAAAACCAGAACACAAGCTAACCCGAGTAGACAAAACACAATGCTTAAACTGGCGAAAGAAATAGAGATGAAACACTGGCCTTTTCCAAGAGTCTTTATACTGAAGAATTTGTTCGATATGATCTCGAAACATAATCAAAGTATTAAAGCCCAGAGATTCGAAGAATAAAAATCTCCTCCAATCCACCGATCCGCCCAAGAAAAAGGAAAGAAAACACCCAATTAGAATCCGAGATAAGCCAATCGCAGATATCACACCTTCCAAATCACCTTCCCGAGCTTTACACCCAAATCGCCCAATCATCACTGTAAAGGATCCGAATTTGGAAATGAGATATTCTGTTTGAGAATCGGAAAGCACCTCAAATCCAAAGATTTCCCAAATCGATATGTGACTACCTTCCTTCCACACCCCAAAATGTGAGAAAAAACACAACGAAAGATGCCAAAGGAAGCACCTCGCCCACCGAGACCAAACCCCATACCTCCAAACCTCAACCCAGAAAAAATAATGAATGGATCTAGAAAAAACCCTCCTTCGAAACCCAAAACAAATCCAGATGCACTTGCAGATCTGATAATCCCATCGCTCCCCAGAACCCTCGACCCCCTTTAGAACGGAGACGATCCAAACCGGAGGCAAAACCCAATCATCACCCTTCAAACACACCAAAACCATTAACACCCCAAAATCGCTTTCTCCATCGCCGCTTCTCGTCCGTTCCCTAATTGTTTTTCACGTTTTTGTTTAATTCATATTTAATGAAGAGAAATTAAAGCCAAACCGGAAATTAATTACGATTTCGATTGTGGTTCACGGTTTTAATCTCACTTGGTTTAGGATACTACAGACCAAACCCAACATGACCCAAATCAGTCCTAGGCATGAGCGTTCGGATCAAGATGTTAAGAATCCGACTGTTTTTCGGGTCGGATCAGTTTTCAAAATTTATTGAAAATTTGAAATGTAGCTGAAACATAGATAAGTTTGATTTTTTTGGATCCGGATTTGAATCTAAATTTTCCGATCCAAATTTTCTAACTAACTTAATAATTTTGATTTAGCTGACCTCATCGGATTTCAATTATAACCCGATCAAACCAATATTCAAATTACACTATATATAAAAAATCTGAACATATTTACTAAATAACCAAAACCGGAATTCAGGTCGAATTTTTCCGTTTCAAATTATATGCCTAGGCCTACAAGTCATATATAATATAAATTAGAAACTAGGCCTTGAATAGTTTAATAGGTTTTTAGTTTAGTTTTTTGGATTTTATAGATAAATAAAATTTTGGTTTTAAATTTCTATAGTGTTCTGCCATCAGTAACACACCAAATGTATTTTATAGTTGGGTTGGAATGAAAAGGAGAACTGCATTACGTCAAAAAGATAAATGCCCGTTTAACGTAAATATTCATATCATGGGAGCTTGTTTTAGTCACCTAGTGTATATATTATGGCCACTAATCAAAAAATATAATTATTTGGTAGAAAAGGGAGTTGAGAAAGTTTCAAAATTTTCAAACAGCGAAAGGGCATTTGTCAGATTATTTATAAATCCTCTCTGATCTCGTAGCGGGTAGATTTGATTGGTACCTCCGTTGGACTTGGTCACGGAGACTTGACCTATCTCCTCGTGCCTTTCTAGATTTTTTGTTGTTGTAACTTGTAAAGTATAAGTTTCATCATCCTAGCTAAAACTGGTTTGAGTATACTATAACTAGGCTATTGTAAGAGTTATTCTTTTCTCGTTGCTCAATGGCTTCTATTTCCTCATCCTCTAGTAATTGGGTATACGATGTTTTCCCGAGTTTTAGCGGAGAAGACGTCCGCGTTACTTTCCTCAGCCATTTTCTCAAGGAGCTAGATCGGAAATTGATCAAGGCTTTTAAAGACAATGAGATAGAGAGAAGCCACTCGATTGCCCCTGAGCTTATAAGGGCGATAAGGACTTCCAAGATCGCGGTGGTCGTGTTCTCGGAAAACTACAGCTCTTCTAGTTGGTGTCTCGACGAGTTGGTGGAGATTGTGACATGCAAGGAAGAGTCTGGTCAACTAGTTTTACCAATTTTCTATGGTTTAGATCCATCTCATGTCAGGAAACAAACTGGAAAATTTGGAGAGGCCTTTGCAAAGTCTTGTCAGATCAAGACAGAAGCAGTGAAAAATCAATGGCAGCAAGCGTTGATCCTTGTTGCGAACCTACTTGGATATCATTCTCAGAACTTGTAAGTTTTTTTTATCATCCTCTATTTGGAATACATGTTTCCACGTGAAGTTGACTAGTTTATTCTTGTTCTTTCATGTTAGCAATAACGAAGCAACAATGATTGAAGTAATCTCTAATGATCTTTTGGGAAAACTGAAATTAACTCCATCCAAGGATTTTAAGGACTTTGTTGGTATCGAATATCATATAGCGGAGATGAGTTTATTGTTAGATTTAGAATCCGAGGAAGCGAGGATGGTCGGGATTTGGGGTCCAACGGGAATTGGCAAGACTACGATTGCAAGAGCGCTATTTAGTCGACTTTCCCGTCACTTCCAAGGTAGGGTTTTCATAGACAGAGGTTTCATTTCAAAGAGTATGAAAAGATTTAGTGGAGCCAACCCGGATGACTATAATATGAAGTTGAGTTTGCAAGGAAAGTTTTTGTCGGAAATTTTAGGCACTAGACACATACAAATAGATCATTTAGGCGCTATAGAAGATAAACTAAAGCACCAAAAAGTTCTTATCTTTATTGATGATGTGGATGATCAAGTGGTTCTAGATACTTTAGTTGGTGAAACTGAGTGGTTTGGATGTGGAAGTAGAATCGTTGTAATTACAAAAGATAAGAAACTTCTAAGGGCCAATGGTATTTACCATATTTATGAGGTATGTCTCCCATCCAGAGAACTATCTCTTGAAATGTTTTGTCGATCTGCTTTTAAACAAAGATCTCCACCGGATGGTTTCATGGAGGTTGCTTCTAAAGTTGCTATGCATGCTGGTAATCTTCCTTTGGGTCTAACTGTTTTGGGTTCTTATTTACGGGGCAGCGACAAAGAGTACTGGGTCGATACGTTGCCTAGCCTTCGTATTAGGCTGAACGGAAAAATAGAGAAAACACTAAGAGTCAGCTACGATGGATTAAATAACGAAAAAGATGAAAAGATGTTTCGTCATATTGTATGCCTCTTTGATGGTGCAAAAATTAATGACATCAAGCAGATGTTAGCAGATAGTGACTTGGATGTTAATATAGGGATAAGAAACCTCGTTGACAAGTCTCTCGTACATGTTAACCATGATACCGTGAAGATGCACACTTTACTACAAGAGATGGGGAAAACAATTGTTTGTGAGCAGTCCAATGAGCCTGGAGAACGAGAATTCCTTGTTGATTCCAAGGATATAAACAAAGTACTTAAATATAACACAGTAAGTTTTTATTTCATGTACATATCTCACTCTTTTTTTTTAATAATCAAAAGAATGTTATCTCCTAAAGATGATATAACAATTTCAGGGTACAGAAAAGGTTTTGGGTATATCATTGGATATTGATGAGAATGATGAATTGCATATACATGAGAGTGCGTTCAAAAGGATGCATAATTTATGGTTCATAACAATTTACATCAAAAAATGGGACTATAAGAACGAAGTAAGATGGCATTTAGCAGAAGGCTTCGACTATTTCCCCCCGAAGCTTAGATTATTGAGGTTGGACGGATATCCAATGAGATGTTTGCCTTCTAGTTTCCGTCCGGAACACCTTGTTAAGCTTACAATGCGAAGGAGCAAGCTCGAGAAGCTTTGGGAAGGAGTTCAAGTAAGTTCTAAGTTCAATTATAGTCAATATCACTATTATAATCCTTGTTTTACCTTATAAATGATAATCCTTTCAACTAATAATGTGAAAGTTTCTTATATTTCAGTCACTTACAGGTCTCAAAGATATAAATTTGGATATATCTAGAAATCTGAAAGAACTCCCAGATCTTTCTATGGCCACTAATCTTGAGACTCTTTATCTTGGTTATTGCTCGAGTTTGGTAGAAGTTCCTTCCTCTATTCAGTATCTAAATAAACTCAAGACTCTGGACATGTCATTTTGTGCAAATCTAAAGACTTTTCCCACTGGAATGAACCTCAAATCTCTTGACCGGCTTAATCTCATGGGATGCTCACGGTTGAGGAGTTTTCCTAATATATCAACCAACATCTCAAAGCTCTATATGTGGGAAACATCAATAGAAGAGTTACCCTCAAACTTACATCTAGAAAATCTCACTGAACTAAATATGTGTGGGTTAAAGAGTGAAAAATTATGGAAAAAAGTGCAGGTATGTATGGGACCTAATGTTTTTGTAACATCTCTATATGTTTGTTTTTAGATTTAGGATCTCTAAATGTTTTTTTTTTGTTTTTTTTTTTTTTTCAGCCGCTTAAACCCCTCATAACCATGCTAGCTGCTACTTCTTTGACGAGGCTATGGCTCTCCGATATCTCAAGTTTGGTGGAGCTTCCTTCATCTATTCAAGATCTTAGTAATCTCAAGGAGTTGAGCATTACAAAGTGCATAAATCTTGAGACTCTTCCCACTAGAATCAACCTTGAATCACTCGATATCCTAAGTTTTAGTGAATGCTCAAGACTGAGAAGTTTTCCCAATATCTCAACCAACATCTCAACACTTGATCTAGGAGGAACATCAATAGAAGAGGTTCCATGGTGGATCGAGAACTTCTACAAGCTCAAATATCTTACATTGGCATACTGCAACAAGCTAAAATATGTTTCCCTAAGGATTTTTAACCTAGCACTTCTTGATGCAGCTAGGTTTTTAGACTATGGAGCATTTATTGAAGATAGCTTTAGCTTTAATATTAGTCCAAGTGTTGACGACACTTCTTCTGTTCCAGAGAATTATTTTTCAGTTGTCAAGCTCAATTTCATCAACTACTTCAACTTGGATCAAGAAGCCTTGATTCGACAACAATCTGTTTTCAAACATATGATCTTGATAGGTGAAGAAGTGCCTTCACATTTCATCCACCGTACAAGTGGAACCTCTTTAGCTATTCCTCTACTTCACACATACCCCTCTCAACCATCATTAAGATTCAGGGCTTGTGTAGTGATTGATTGCGGATCTGATCTTAGTATTATTGGTCGTTACTCATTCTTCATCCAGGTACGTTGCCAATTCATAGACAAACTTGGAAACCACTTGGCTTCTAATGATTGGCCATTGTCCATAACAACAACTATGTTGGGTCGTCATCTGGTTACATTTGAGTGTTGTTCCCCACTAAATACAGACAATAGTCCTCCTTTAGCTGAACTTGATCACGCGGTTATACAGTTTCATCTCATTGATTATAACTACTCTGACCTCAAATTTAAAGGATGTGGTATACGATTCCTGGAGGACGCTCCTCCATCTCTACATTCAAGTGTTGTTGAAGGCGATAAAAGAAACTGTGTTACTTTGAGAGGCCATGAAACTGAATACAGTGACGTGTGTGGAGACATCAATGTAGAGACAGAGAGAAGCAATAAGGGAAAACAGGGGCAAAAAAAGAAGAAGAAGAAGAGAAAAAAGAAAAAGAAGAAAGGTTCTTGGTAAAGCATATGAAGAAGCTTAGTTGAATACAAAATTATATTATATCATCACAGTCTGGCTAATGATTTGCTAATAGGCACCATGTCTAACTTAGTCATGTTTTGAATTGTATAGAAGAGCCACGTCTAAGTTATGATTTCTTGGTCACTTTTTTTTATGTGGAAACTAAGATTAGCAGAGACTCTAATTCAAATGTTAAATAAAGAAAACACCATAAACTAATAAACAAAATTCTGATGTAATAAAAACTGTAAACACAAACAAAGTTTAAAGGAAGAGCGTAAGGAATACTTAAAAGGTGAATGTCAAATTAATAATAGAGACACTCTCTCGTACGCGGCTTGCACTCTCTGGCTTCAACTCTACACCGTCGAGTAATTTATCTGTTTACCTATTATACCCTTGAAGTTAAACCCTCAACGCCTAACAGATAAGGGTAAATATGGTATTTTCCATATAAGCCGACAACAAAAGGAGATGACCGTTTGATAGATCCGCAAATCTCAAGCGTTTCAAATCATTTAATTTCGATAATTAAAATCACAAAAAAAAAACTTCAACTTTATTTAGTTGTTTCCACTTCCTAAACGCTTGAATCCGATTCTCATGCGATCGAATTCTCCAAAAACCTCCACTTTCCTTATTATTCCAAAAACCTAAAAAAAAACCCACTTAGAGAGAGTAGGGTTCTGATTCTTCTATATCTAGTTGCGTAGAAGAACCCTAAACAGTAAACAGGGTTTTTTTGATGGCGAATCGTGTGGTGATGATGGAAGAAGATGTTACTGAATCTGTGGCGTTAATGGTTGATTCCGTTGCTTCTTCTCCGATGACTCCGAAGACGGTGGTGATGAATAAGGAAGATGATGATGCTCATCATCCTTACGCGTTTCATGTTTCCGGACCGAGGAATGTTGCTTCTCCTAACTGGAGAGATCTCATCAACTCTAGTTGGTAAACAAAACTTTGATTCCTCTGTTCTGTTTTTTATTTTTTGATTCTAAGTTTTTTCGTTGATTTAAAAGACACGATTTTTAATTCGGTTGAAAGTTTCTGAGACATTGATTTGAGTATTGAGGACGAGCATTGCTGCAAAACCCTGTTTTTATACTCTTTGGATCTGTAAGGGATCGAAAAAGTTGAAATTTTGGTTAGATTAATCTGTTGTTTTGTCTTAATTACAGAGATCTTTTCCTTTACTATGTAATCTCCGACATTGTCATGTTATTTTTGTGAGAAGTTAGTTTTTTTTTTTTTGAACTCGAATATCCATAAGTTTCTAATTAAGTTGGGGTATGTTCTGCTTCTAACCTCATGACCTACTTGCTCTGGTGATTGGATTTGAATTCTTCCTTGATTAAGAACCACCTTGAACCCAAGGAACTAGCTATATTTTGCATTGCATTGTGCTTAATTAGCCTTTTATGTGTCTGAAGCTAATCATGTAATGTCTAAGGTTTTAGTCATTTTTTTTGTCTGTAATGATTTCTAAGAATGAATTGGTACTTTTGTTATTATGTATTGTATGAGATGCTTATGTCTAAGCAAGTTTTAACCTTTGCTTCAATTTTCTGTGTATGTAGGAAGGATCCTAACTACAAGAGGACAGTTATGGCATGCTTTATTCAAGCAGCATACCTACTTGAACTCGACAGACAGGAGAACCGAAACGAGCAAAACGCTCTCGCCCCAAAATGGTGGATTCCATTCAAGTATAAGTTATCACAAACGTTGATTGACGAGAGAGATGGTTCCATATTTGGTGCTGTTCTTGAATGGGATAGAGCAGCTGCAATGGCAGATTTGGTTGTCATTAGACCCAGTGGTGCACCAAAAGCAGTATTGGCGCTGCGAGGAACAATACTAAAGAGTCATACAATGAGACGTGACATCGAAGATGATCTTCGGTTTTTAGCGTGGGAGAGCCTTAAAGGTTCTGTGAGGTTTAACGTCGCTCTGGAGGCATTGCAATCTGTAGCAAAGAGATATGGAAGCAGTAATGTCTGTGTAGTGGGTCATTCTTTAGGAGCTGGTTTTGCTTTACAAGTTGGTAAAGCCTTGGCGAAAGAAGGGCTATTTGTGGATGCTCATTTGTTCAACCCACCTTCTATTTCTATCGCGATGAGCTTAAGAAATATCGGTGAAAAAGCTGGTGTTGCTTGGAAAAGACTCATGTCAATGCTTCCTCCCAAAAACGAGCCTTTGATACCGAATGGTAACGAAGGACAGGTTTCTCCTGGCAATGTTTCTTCAGGGTTCAGGAACTGGGTACCAAGTTTCTACGGGCAGAATCAGAAATCTACGGTGGATTTAAGAAAATGGGTGCCTCATTTATATGTGAACGATAGCGACTATATCTGCTGCCACTACACTGACCAGGATGGGGTAACAGAGAAGAGAGAAGTGAACAACAACAAAGAGAACAATGGCCCTATTGTTAACTCTAATTATCAGGCAGCAGCTAAGCTTTTCGTGATGTCGAAAGGGAAACAGAAGTTTCATGAGGCGCACGGGCTGGAACAATGGTGGTCAGATAATCTAGAGCTTCAATCAGCAATTCACAGCAGCAGGTTGATCAGTCAGCAACTCAAGTCATTATATAGTATCAAGTAAAAAATCACAATTCTTTTACCAGTTTATTTTTTATCCAGCATGATGGTAAACAGATCCATCTTTATCATTCAATAAACATATTTGCCCTATCTTTATGACTAAGAACACTTTACAGGGAATGTAAAAACATAAATGTAAGTAGGAATCAGTTGTAACTGATCTGAAACATGTTGTAGAGGAAAAAATTGAAGACTACTTTTTTTAGAATCTCAAGTCCATAAAGAGAGCTATGTTATGTCCCCACCATTGAAGCTTGAAGCTTTATTAGGAGCAATTTAGATTACAAAACAGTAGTTAGAGAGGAACCAACAGAAACAGATCCATGTGCAGATTTCAATTTGGTGGTTTTACTAATTGAATTGTGCCAAAGAACTTAACGGCTGTGACAATCATATGGGGCCACAAATAAACAAGTTGAGAAATTTGGGAAAAAGGTATAAACAAAACAAATGCCATGTGCTTTCGACCAACATTATCAGACAGGACATACCATCACAATCCAACTCATATTATGCAACAAAAACAGTTTCAAATTGCAGACACTGAAGGGTCATTACACTGTTTCTAGATTAAAATTAAACCAGTCAAGCACTTGAGAATGGATCAGGTTCTTGGAAGTTTTTAGAGGACAAGAAAAAAGCTGAAGGATCAAATCAAACTCTGATATGATTAACTCACAAAGAAAATTAAGATAAGAAGATTACAAACTCTACAAAGATATTATTATTTTTGTCTACAGACTAATCAGCAATTACTCTGCCTACTTCAATCAGCCAAGCCTTATGAACAATCAAATCATCAAACAACATATAGAGAAAACGAAGAAAAAAAAATCGAGAATCGCCGATATGTCTCTTACATACAGGTTAACATCGTATCCAGAGTCTCCTATGGCCTTGTAAAGACGCCCCAAATCTTACTCCGGGAAAGATTCTCCGCCAATTTCTTAGCTCCTTCAACATCCATCTCCACAAGCTTTTGTAAATGCAAGCAAGCACCAAGAGCAACAACTTGTTTCCTGCATTTCTTAGAAGTTACAAGCAGTTCCAATGCAGAGATTGTGTATTGCTTATCTAATTTCTTAATCTTCGGGTCCAAGAGCTGAACAAGACTGACTATTCCCTTCTCACTCTTCTTAAAAATCTTTCTGTTGCTCGTGCACACTAATAAAGTTGACAGAGCTTTGGAAGCTGCTTCTTTCTCTTCAATGGCTTTACCATCTAACGTATCAATCAGGGGACCAATGCATCCGCTTTCACCAATTTCTTTTCGGGTTTTTGAGCTAAAAGCTAGCGAGGAAACCGCCTCAGCAGCTGCAATCCTCACACCGAGAAACCCACAACTCAACACTGGAACCAAACGAGGGATAAACCCTTCAGAGATAACAACTTCTCTCACAATAGGACACAAAGCTAAATTCTTTAGAAGCACAACTCCAACCTCCAGAGTCTTAACATTAGAAACAGAATCCCAGAAGTTCTTTAAACACTGAATCCCTCCTTCTCTAACAATTGATATCATCAAATCCTCATCCCCAGTCGTTAAATTAGCCAAACATCCTACAGCGTTCTCTTGAGCTAGAGATGTACCAGAAGAAACCATAGAAATAAGAACGAAAATCGCGTTTTCCTCTACAAAATTCTCTTTAGTCTCCACAAACGAAGCAAGATTCCTCAAAACACCAGCAGCAAAAGCCTGAGAACCAGGACTCCCAGCTTGACATATCTCCAGCAACGAAGAGATTCCACCTCTACAACCAATCGCTCTCGCATTCTCCTTAGACAAACTTAAAGCTTGTAAAGCAATACAAGCCTTCTCTTTAGCAAAACCACTTCCTGATTCCAGAACACGAAGGAGATGATTCAATAGAGACAAGCCTTCAGCTATTAACACATGTTTACTACTCTCAACCATAGAGATTCTAGATATCACAGCTACAATCTTCTCCTTCATCCCTAAAGAACACGAGTCAAGCAACCGAACCAAAACAGGAACAACTCCTTGAGCTACACAGATCATCACGTTCTTATCATCTTCATGAAGTAACTCAAGCAACGAATCAATCGCTGAATTCTTCGATTCAACTCCACCGATCTGTAATCTAATAACTAGATTCCTCGCTTTAAATCGAACAGCTTCCTTCTTCGACGAAATCGAAAATCCCGAAACAGCAACGATTCCGTTATCCTGAAGCAGTCCGCTCTTAATCAAAACCTCAGCATCTTTCACATGTCGGTCGAGTCTCGCCATGACTGAGTCAACTTCACTCTGCGTCTTGAGCTTACCTTCAGCCAAATCTGGTCCCTCACACCTCGCTGCAACGGCAACAGCGTCGTTTAGCGTCTCACGAACCGAAACCAGAAGATCTAGAGCGAGCTTGTTTGAAGAAGAGCCAGCGAAATCGGAGAAATCAGAGAGCTGAGTCTTGAGATCGGCGAGTTTGGCGCGAATTGAAGACCATTTACACTTGAAGCTAAGAAGGTTAGGTATAGAGTCGATGAGAGATGAGATTACCTCCGTTAAACTCCGGTCACCGTCGTCGGAATTAGGTACCGTCATCGGAATTAGGGTTTGACTGATAGATGAGAGAGAAGAGAGAGAGTGAGAGAGAGAGAGAGAGAGAGAGAGGTGTGAATTAATGGGAAGTGTGAAGCTGCTGCTTTGCTTTTGTGCCAGTTGGGAAATTGCGAAATACAGGGAGGGAAATGAGAGTTCACACGCGCTTATGAAAGCGCGTGAGGTTCACCTTTTCACACTTAAGCTTCGTCAACCCCAATGATCAGACTTCATGCATGTTACGTGGACAAACCAGTATCGATATTTTTTTATTATTTTTGTTTTAGAAAAGTTTTTTTTAATTTGGACTTTTTTTGGGGGCTAATATTTGGACTTTTACGGTAATATAATATCGTTATTAGTATATAATAAGATTGATCTTGATGTACGACTTTTTTTCTTTTGAGCTGACAGCAAAAAAAGTGTTTAGGATTTTTATATGAAAGTAATTTTTTTTCAATGACAACTAATTTGCTTAGCAATTAAGAGTCATTCTAGAAGATAATTAGCCAAGTGGTGTTAGTTTAATGGAAAATGGTTATCTTTTTCAGTTTTGACCTTGGATCAAATTGTTATTAGACGTTTATGTGTCATTGAGCAACTAAAGCAAAAAACTGAAGCAAGACTAATGATATTTTGAGGATTCTGTTTTTAATCTAGTCGAACTAGTGCGAACCATCTAATCAAGGAGTGTTTTAGAATGCAATGATACACTATATTTGATATATTATGACGATTTTAATCTAAATGTGGTTTCATGCAAAAATGTGAGGTTAATTTAACAAATGATTGGGATATGAAATCCAAACTCCAACTAAAATGAATTCTAAAAATATGGAGCTCCACAATCTGAAAGTTTTGCATGGAAACACTATGCCAAACGATTATTATTTGTTTATTTTAAAGTCAAAGTCCAAAATCATCACTATATATACGTTTACTTTTGGAATACAATATGAACAAAACAATGCAGTGGATGTGGATTTCATGAACCTATGCTGCTAATTGGGGTTTGAAAGGACAGAGTTGCCATGTAAAGATATACTGATCTATCACTTGATTGGTAAATATTATAAGAATAAATCTTAATAATGAATAGTCAAAAAGCTAGATTATTAAAGCTAGAGGTTGGTAAGAGTTTAACCAATGACTACACTCGTGTTAGATTTTAAAATTATGTGCATTCAACTTGGGGTATTTTATAATTTGATCTTCATCTTGACTAACTTTTCGACGTGTGGATGAAAACCCTTGAAAATATCAATTACTTCTTATATAGTATGATACTTTTATTTTGGTGTAACAAGCATTTATTCTCAAAACCTAAGTTAGATGATATATATTAGGCTTATATCTATGATGTGTTCTCTCCTATACTCTCAGTTTTGGTATGGCAGTTGAGTCTTGTTAAATTTAATCATTGCCATTACTTCAACATTTTCATGATAAAAACCTTTAAATTACCCATAACACCACAACAACAAGCACAAATTGAAACTAGTAACTACATAATAGAAAAGTTGAATCTAAAATCAGACCTAAAAACCATTTTCTTATCCTAATCAATTCTACAAAAATATTCTAATACCGACTAGAATTAGGTATTTCGAGTATTGGTAATATTCTGATTTGAAACCCGAATTAATATTTGAAAAAAAAAAATTCAAATGATTTCTTCATCAATTAGTGCATCAATGTTCTCCATTATTTTGATGGTCATGCTTAGTTTTTAAGATTTTTACTCAATTTTTGTGTTTGTTCCATAAATAAGAAAGTTTCAAGTTGTAAGTAATAACAAATCCAAATGAGTTACTCAGTTATTGCCTAAATATGTAATAATTATTTTTATATACCAACAAGAATTGTCGATTTTTATATATATACTTGCAAGGATTGAGATCAAATCATTGTCGAAGAATATCTCTATATTGTTAATACAATTTTGGTAGCTCCAGCGATGATGGTCTGTAAAAGAGTAATTTTTTCGTTTAAAAAGAATATCTTAATATTTAAAAAATAAAAATAATAGAAAAAGAGGAGAAAAACAAAAAACGTGGAGACTTTGTTGGTTAATAGATAAAAAAATAAAGTTTCAAACTCCTCATTGATTTATAATACACGACTTAATTATCGTTGACATGTTTAAAAAGATTAATAAATGTTAATTTCAAAGAACATATTATTACATAGCTAATGTAATAAGTCACTATTGCTATCTAATGTTTTTCCTTTGTTAAAACTTTTTTTTTTTTTTCAGTTTAAGCATCAACATTCTTTTGTTGAAAATGGTTGATAATTAGCATTACTTTAGCTATTTCATAATATGTTATTTGGAATTAACATTGTTTTAATCTTATTTAAAATGTCAACGATAATTAAGTCATATGTTCGAAACCAATGAGAAGTTTGAAACTACCTATTACGTAATTAATAATTTTTCAACATAAAAATTTCTGAAAAAATAAAAAATAGTTCATGACTATTTTATTGAAAATAAATTATTTGGGGTTTTCTTTGAACTTTTTATTTTTTTAATTAATTATGATAGTAAGAATTAAAATAATCAATACGCATTTTCTCACTTTTGCAACTTTTTTAATTGTTCTTGTTGTGGCCAAATGTAACCTTATTTGTAGTTTACAAGTGAAAATGTGAAATCAACAAATGAGGAGTGAGGACAATCCTTCATTTAAAAAGTTCAGTAGACCTAAGTTGCACGAAAATTAGTATCAGGTAAGCAATAAAATGTTTATGAACATGTAAGCAATTTTACAACACAAAGAAAAATTAAGAAGCTAGTCTATCATTTTTTTCTTTATTCAAAATTTTAAGGTTTTGCTCACACCAAATATATATATTCTCAAAATTAAAAAGAAAAAAAGAAACAGACTGAAAATAAAAAGGCCACTGTGCTCCTGTCACTTAATAAACCCTAATTGCTCCTCCTTCGTTTTCCTCTGTTTTCTCGGATTCAAATTTAAAACTCTCATATGTCCATGGAGTAAACTCGAAATTGAACCACCAACTTACAGAGTCAAGTGCTTTGGCCATACCGTTGGAATCGGAATCGTTCGTTTCGTCTGCGCTTCCAGATTCTCATTTCTCCGGTGAAAACCCAACCTATACTGTCTTCACTCGCCGCCGCAGACCTAGTATCATATAATGGTGTCGCCGAAAGAGTTAGTGAGCATAGTACACTCTTCGCTGCTCGGAACGTCCCAGCCAACCCCAACGCAGCGTATCGAACTCACTCACGCCATTCGCAACTCATTTTCCTCTATTCAGAACCTCCTATCTTTCCCGGTACTTGCTCAATTCCATTGTATTCCCGGCGCGTCCTCTTTCAATATTCTAGGTATAGTAACGAGTTTTTGCTAATCTCTGGCAGCCTCCGAAGCCGTCGGACAGAGCGCAAGTTCAGTCCCGAGAAATTCGACTCCCGGATTCGCTGCCTATATCTTTGGATGACCAAGATGTCGCTATTGTAAGTGTTTCTTTCGAATTTGGGAGTCTGAGTTTTTGTTTCTGAGATATTCTTAGTCTAGTGGAGGTTAAGATTTCAAAGTTTAGATATGAACAAAGTCTCTCGTTAACTGTTGTGGATGCATTGAGTAAATTGGTACAGACTGGTTCTCTAACTAGATGCCTAAGAACTTCGCTGTTTCCTTTACCATGTTTGAATTGGTTACATGAGCTTCTTTTCATAGGGCTTAACATTACACCCTTTTGGCTTCTGTTGAGTTTTCTTCATCTTCCGAGACTGGTTAAATTGATGTTTCCTTATCTTATCATGGTATTTGAAATATGTGCGATGATTTATATGGTTGATGCTTCAGAAAAAGGTTGGCTCCTATTGCCGCTAATGACTCTCTGATCATTATCTTATATCGTTACTGATTGTAGAGCTTGAAACTGAGTGATGAGCTTCACCTAAATGAGATAGATTCTGTTCGTCTGCTTGTATCTGCAAATCAGGAGGTGTGATTACCTTCACTTTGCTTCTACTCTCATCTCTTAGCTTCTAAAGCTCTGGAGTTAGTTTCTGCGATATTTTCTTACATTTTATCATATGTTTAGTGGGGCTTAGTGGGACGGGACCCACTTGAAATTCAACGGCTTGCAACTGGACTATGGTATACAGGGAGGAGAGACCTTACATCAACGTTATACACACTCCTGAGGGTAACTTCCTCTCTCATTATATTTCTGGCTTTTTCTTTTTTTCTTCTAGTGTTCCCAGCGTTGTCACACATTACCATTTTTCTGGTTGGACAGGCAGTTGTTCTGGACCAGGGGCTAGAACCTGACCTTATAGCTGACATTCAAGGACTCTTAGAAGAACTCTTCAAAGCTGGGCTAAGACAACGGTTGATTACTCTTATAAAGGTACTAAGCACTTGAGTTCTTTTGAGATACATCCTCATAGATTTCAAACTCAAGACTTCGGTATATACATAACTTAAATAACTTCCTACTATTACAATCGTTCTCAGCACGTCTAAAATTTTATTTTCTTGTTTGTTGAGAATTCATGAGCATGTCTGCCTAGCTACACCATTTCAATCTACATTCCATTCGTTTCTAATGATCTTAGAGAATAAACAAACTTTCTCCAATTAGTAATTGAATCCAGTTTTCAATTGTGTAACTATGACTTATAGTGCACATTGAACTATTGTGAAAACATAAGGTATTGAGACCAATACGATTTTTTTCCACATCAGAAAATGACTATTTGCTGTTTGGTCATTGTTGTTAATACTGCATGATACTTTTTAAAATTGTCAACTACACGAGCTTTCATAGTTCAAGCACTAGGTGGAATGCATTTCCTATGTAATAATCATCTTTGACATTCATTTTAGCTGTCTATATTATCTTTAAATTCAAAGACAGTTGTAGTTACATCTAGCGTACCATTGTTATTTACATCAATTGAGTCAAGACAATTTAAAGATTTATTTTGAAATTTCAAACTCCAATGCTTGTCCCTTATGTCCACTGTCTTCATAGCTGAACATTTGTAGCAAAATCATGTCTAGTTAAAATATTAGATATAAAAGTCCTTTTAGATGATTGTGACTTGATATATATGTTTTTCTTTGACATTATATGTAATTATTTTCATGATAGCAAATTCTTTGTTGTTAGGAACTCAATCGGGAGGAACCTGCTGGATTGGGTGGGCCCTTATGTGAGCGATACCTTATTGACTCAAGAGGTGCTCTTGTTGAACGAAGAGCTGTTGTTCATAGGGAAAGACTGATACTGGGACATTGCCTTGTTCTTTCAATTCTGGTTGATAGACCTGGTATGCCTGTTCATTTCTTTTAAAGCGGCGAAGATTAAGAATGCTTCTTGTTAAAGAAATTTAGCTGTGGATACAGTGCTTTTCGTTAATGGTTTGACTTTTCCATGAAGTGCAGCATTAGTTCTATTGTGTACAGGTGAATCTATTGAGAAGTGATTTACACATTTGCTAGGACACTTCTTGTGCCTGACTAATCAGATCACTGGTCAATGTGCTGTGAAATATGTTGTGTTTTTTAGATATATTATTGTTCTGTCTGTGAATATGAATTGAACATTTTCGACTGAAAAGTTGAGTATCATACTTGACTATGGTGTTCGGTATACATCCTCCATTGTTCTGATATTATGTATGAATTTTTTTTAAAGATTTGACTACTTTTTATTGAATATTAAGTTGTTTATCTATAGGATTAAGACACTCTTGTTATATTATATCTTTTGTTATTGCTCTAGGGAGTTTTTCTATTTCATTTTCATTCTTCTAACAAGTTGTTTATTGCAGATTCGAAAGATGTAAAGGATATATTCTACGTCTTAAAAGATAATGCAGCTCAACTAACTGAAGGAAATGATACCATAAGTTCTCAGGTTCATGCTAGTTCTGTTCATGACGTTGTGGCTTTTAAAGCTTTCTTGCTTCCCTGCTTATTAAATTTAAAATGTGTTAGTTGCTGTTAAATGATTGCTATCTTTGTTGCAGATTACTTTTAGTCTTCTGTTTTCTCTCATCATCACCTTCGTGTCAGATGCAATCAGCGGACTATCTGATAAGTCATCTATGATATCTCAAGATGCTTCGTTTAGGAAAGACTTTCAGGATATTGTAAGAAGTTAATACATATTTCTTTCGCTTCTTACCCTGTCACTGACACTCGAATACACACTTTGGCCTTGCTTACGTCCTAGTCACCTTTCAGGTCATGGCTTCTGGCAGTGACTCCACTGCTGATGGCTTCATTGGTGGCATAAGGCTTGCATGGGCTGTACATTTAATGCTGATATCTGATGGAATATCTGGAATGGATACAGTTTCTACTGCTTCAACAACAGATATGGGGCACATATGCTCCTGCCTGGAGTCCATCTTCTCAAAAAATGTGTTTCAGTTTTTGCTGGATAATGTTCTTCGAACTGCGGCCTACCAGGTACTTCTATTATAAACGCCATCCCAAGTTTCTATGTTCTCAGTTAATGACTATCAAATTCGGGGTGCCTATTTGGCTTACCTGTGCACTTGATATCATTTGACGAGCTAGTGGAGTACCTTGATATCATTTCTTCATGCTGAATTCTGCTTTTAATCACATAATATACCTATTAATGATATCACTATTTGAGTATATGATTTTATCATTTTGGTGTAGGGTGGGTTTCTATTTGGATGCTGTATTCATTTTTGTTTAGTCTCTAGGATTTTGCTTGCTAAGTCAGATCTTAATTTTAAGTCTCCATCAAGTTTTCTTTTGTGATCTTTGATTTTCCTAACTCAACCCAGGTTCCCCCTTGTATGGGTCTATCAATGGTTGACATTTTGTTACTTGCTACATGCAGAATGATGAGGAGGACATGATCTACATATATAATGCTTATCTGCACAAGTTAGCGTCCTGTTTTCTATCTCATCCGATCGCAAGGGATAAGGTTTGTTAAGTATATAAACTAAAGAATATAAACTTAGCATATGTCTATTGATTATACGTTGGTCACCAACGTTTGAACGCTGCAACTTAATCATGTAAAGCTTGCAATTTTTTATCTGTACGTCATCTTCTGATATGATAAAAATTGGTTGTATCTGCTTTCCATTCAGAGTGAGAAAGTTTTTGATGTAACTGTTACAGATTCTGAGTATTCAGCTGAATCACTTATGGAATACGAGTGGCATAAAAACTTCATTAATTGCTGAACCTTATATCTTTACTATTTTTCTAATGTTTAAATAGTCTGATAAGTGGAATAGACAAGCCAAAATGAGAAATTCAGTAGCGTTCTACATGTTAATCTCTTGAGTTACTTTATTATTATTTTGCAGGTGAAGGAGTCAAAGGACATGTCTATGAGTGTTCTAAATTCTTACCGAACTTGTGATTCACTTGATGGTAGTATGCAGACTGAAGAGGCTGAAAGGCCACTGCCTTTCATTTCTCTTATGGAGTTTGTAAGCAAAATTTATCAGGTTGAGAACGAATACCAAATCAAGCAGTTACTTCTTTATCTTTGTTTTTTATTTTGGTTATTTTTCACAAAAAAATGTATATGAAAATGAGTTTGCTTGGTATTTTGAGTTAGAGTTCTGCTCATATGTTTTTAGGTAGCTTATTTTGTTTTTTCATAGCACAAGTGAGCTTTCAGAAACCATCTCGGTTAACCTTTTTTTTATACAATATACACCTGTTTCGTTTTTGTCTTTTGATCGTTACAACCTTTTACAGAAAGAACCTGAGCTACTCTCTGGGAATGATGTCTTGTGGACATTTGTGAATTTTGCTGGAGAGGACCACACAAATTTTAAAACTCTTGTGGCTTTCTTGGAAATGCTATGTACCTTGGTATGAGAAGTCTTTACATTGGTATTCTGGTGGGACCTCGTTTTCTTGGTTACTGATTAAGTATCGTTGCTGTCATCTTTATTTAATTTCAGGCTTCCACACAGGAAGGTGCGTCTAAAGTATATGAGTTGCTCCGAGGTACATCATTTCGCAGTATAGGATGGGCCACTTTGTTTGATTGTATAAGAATTTACGATGATAAGTTCAAGCAGTCTCTTCAAACTGCTGGAGCCATGATGCCAGAATTCCTGGAGGGAGATGCAAAAGCACTTGTTGCATATCTGAATGTACTTCAGAAGGTTATAGCTATATTCCAAATATATTATGTTCTAACTTTGATACCACGTTTAAATGTTCTTATAAGGTGCTTTAGATCTATGAAATTTTTAGCTTGTATTCCTAGGAACCGAGCTTAACTGCGATTTGGTTATAGTTAATCCTTACGTAGGGGTTATGGAGACAAAGCCATATAAAATTTCGTTATGAGTTCCTAGGAGGGGAATTTGTTGTTTAATGTCCTTGCAAATGATTTCTTGTCTGTGAAACTGAGCTTTGAACTTTAAATATTTTTTATACGGTTAATAAAGTGTATTTTTTCATATTCCATAGGTTGTTGAGAATGGTAATCCCACTGAGAGGAAAAACTGGTTTCCTGATATTGAACCATTCTTTAAGCTTCTTGGTTACGAAAACATCCCTCCATATCTGAAGGTCAGTGTCGTACTGGAGAATCTTCCCCTTACACTTAGGCCGCACAAATAATATGTGGAAAGCATCTGGTATTGGTATCTATCTAACTTGCGTTCATGGTAACTTTATTTCTGCAGGGAGCTCTTAGAAAGACAATTGCTGCCTTTGTTAATGTCTTTCCAGAAATGAGGGACACTACCTGGGCTTTTCTTGAGCAGTATGATCTACCTGTTGTTGTGGGATCGCCAGTTGGAAAGAATGACCAAGCTTCTCAGGTAAGTGCATGGCTTCAAGGGTTTATTTATTATTTATTATTATTCAAATAAAAAATTGACGTACAGATAAAAAATTGCAAGAGGGTTATTATTATTATTTATTATTATTTATTTCTACTTTCACTCGACTTTTTTAGTTAATATTTATTATTATTGAGAATTTGTTACAATGATATGTTTCTGTATTTATTTTCTAAACATTTTTTTATGCGTTTAAGAGGGTTTTTCATGTGGCAAAGAAGATTGAATCATTGTTTCGCTATGAAAAGTTGGTGCCAGTAACACAAAACAAAGAACATTTGGCTAATTCCTGTAAATATTTAATGCGATAGAAGTTTCCTTTTTCATTTATTTCGTTGAATACTCACATAACACATTGTGCTATATTCAGGATAGCTAAAACTTGGAATATCACGTGTTGTTTGATGCTACTTTTACTTCTTCAGATTGAGAATATCTTCAGCGTATCTTCAAAACTAACGCCAAAAATCCGTTTTATGCAGGTCTATGATATGCAGTTTGAGTTAAATGAAGTGGAAGCAAGGAGGGAACAATATCCTTCAACAATATCGTTCCTTAATCTGATAAACGCTCTGATTACTGGGGAGAAAGATGTGACTGATCGTGGGCGTAGGTAATAATAGCCTTAAGATTGTTGTATCTCTCTATGAAGCTTAGTCTTTGTATTTTTGTAGTCTAATGTTTATAAGTATACTTTTGTAGATTTATTGGCATCTTCAGGTTTGTATACGATCATGTATTCACCCCATTTCCTCAGAGGGCATATTCAGATCCTTGTGAGAAGTGGCAATTGGTTGTGGCATGCCTTCAACATTTTCACATGTAAGCTTCTGCTTCTGTTTTCAATAGTTTGCTCTTTTGTGCTCGGTCTAATACAAATCTGAGCTTTAGCAGAAGTGAGGACTCTACTTGTCAAACTGCCCTTAGTTTTCCTACCTTTTGCAAAATTCCATCACTTTTCATTTAGGGTACTAATAATGTTAAAGACTGAATTAACATTTTTCTATATTTCACTTCAGGATCTTAAGCATGTATGACATTCAGGACGAGGATCTTGATGGATTTACTGAGCATCCACAGTTTTTGGTGTCAGTTGAAACATCTTCATTGCAAATGCAGCTACCAATTATAGAATTACTAAAAGTACTAACTTAGTTAATAAATTTATTTTTCTTATTCCACAATGGAAAGGCAATCCTCATTTCTAATAGACATGCAATATACAGTGTATAATGTGCTCCCCATTTTTTTTTGTCAGGATTTCATGAGTGGGAAAGCTCTTTATAGGAACCTCATGGGTATCCTTCAAGTTGGAGTCAATTCCATCATCAGCGAGAGATTGAGTAAAACTTATGGGAAGATCTTAGAAAAGGCTGTACAACTTTCTTTAGAAATCTTACTGCTCGTGTTTGAGAAAGATTTGCTTTTTTCTGATGTTTGGCGTCCGCTGTACCAGGTATTTGGCTGTTCTTATGGTGTATCTGAGCTTTTTTTTGTTTATCACCCAGTCGGTCAAATTCCTTATTATGTGGTAAAGACTGTCATATGTGAGAATTCAAAAAAGTATTCATAGGTGTACCTGAATGCAGTGTCAGAGCATTCTAGAACTGTAGGAAGTTTGCACTACTCGCTACCAAGTTAGCTGTTTCATCAATCTATACATCCAACCCCATACTAGAATGTGTACCATAGTAAATTCTCAAGTATATCATAAAAAATCTAAGTATAAATTTTTCGTGATTAGATCTACATACTATTTACCTAATCCACAATGCATGTAAGTATCTTATAGTGCACCATTCAATTTAGGCAACTAACTTCAAGTCAAAGATGTAGAGTAGAAAGTTAAGCTTTTATTGTTTCAATCATAAGCTGCTTGACTAATAGCAAATAAATGGTATTCCTCCCGCCAACTTTAAGTTAATTTATTCTGATCAGCACTGGGTTGTGTGGTTTACAATATGAAACTGGAATCTATTGTTAATTTACAATTGCTTGAAAACTTTTGGTATTAGTGATAACTTGAACAACAGTTTTTTCCATCAAGCACAATTAGCATGCTATTCCTGATTTTATGTTAAGGCACAAGATAGTCAATAATGTTAACTTTTGGTATTGCTGCAGCCTTTGGATATAATTCTCTCACAAGATCATAATCAAATTGTTGCCTTGTTGGAGTATGTCAGATATGATTCTCTTCCTCAGATTCAGCGATCTTCAGTCAAAATCATGAACATTTTAAGGTGGGAATAAATTTCGTTTGAGACATCTCTGTAGTTTGTTTAACCACATGTAACTTATTTTGTCAGATAGTAAATGCCATTATAAACTGCTTTCAGATCTTCAGGCTTTTGGACATTTGACCGCTTTCATTTGCTTTGTAGGATAAGTTTAATCGTATGTTTTTATATGAATTACATAAGTTTTAATTAATCATATGCTTGATGACAGTTCTCGCTTGGTTGGACTTGTTCCAATGCTGATCAAAATTGATGCTGCGGATTCTTTGATTGAGGATTATGCAGCCTGCCTTGAGGTACGACTTGAAGAGGGTGAAGTTGTAGAGAACAGTTGTGACGATCTAGGGGTCCTTATTATGCAGGTTAGTTTCTCTTAAATATCACACTGTGTGCACTATGGCTTATCATGATTGATTACTCTGTACCTCTTATATCATCTCAATGGTCTGAATTTCACATTTGTAGCTTCTGGTCGATAATATCAACCGGCCTGCACCAAGTATCACCCATTTGCTTCTTAAGTTTGACCTTGATGCCCCCGTGGAAGGGACAGTTTTGCAGCCTAAGTTTCACTACAGGTTTGATTGAGATTTGTATGGAGAATATTATGTTACTCTCTCAACCATAATCCCATTTTTGTTTTGCAATCTGCAGTTGTCTGAAGGTCATTCTTGAAATGCTGGAGAAACTTCCAAACCCTGATATAAACTTATTACTCTTTGAGTTTGGCTTTCAGGTGAGACATGTTGATGCCAGATGATTTTTCAAAAACAAGTGAAGTACTTTTTGGTATATTGTTTTTTTACAGTAACTTTTATTTTTGCAGCTTTTGTGCGAGTTGAGTTTGGATCCATTAACTAGTGGTCCAACCATGGATCTCTTGAGCAGCAAAAAATATCAGTTTTTTATTCAGGTATACCAGATATTGCTTATTCTTATACTAAAACAATGCCAATTCTTACTTATCAGCTACATCATCAAGTCACAAATAACACTTATTTTTCTACTCGTCCTAACTATACTTTTAATTTTAATTCTGATGTTGCAGCATCTCGATACGATTGGTGTTGCTCCTCTTCCAAAAAGAAGTGGCAGCCAGGCGCTCCGCATTAGTTCCCTTCATCAGGTACATATACCCTTTTTCTTCTGTGTCAAGTGTATCCGACTCTGACTAGTTTCATGATAGATCTAAATGGTTTTATTCTCTGCTATCTAAATGTGTTCCTTAAACAGATCAAATGACATGAATAATTTAATACCATGCTACATAGTCCTTTTTGGTATTGATACCATTTCCCGTTTTCTCTATCTCTACCTTTCTCAGAGGGCGTGGCTATTAAAGCTCCTAGCTATTGCATTGCATACTGGGTCTGGAAGCAGTTCAGCGCACCTAGAGGCATGCCAGAGCATACTTTCTCATCTTTTTGGGAGGGAGATAACCGAAGCAGCTAATGAAATTTTTCCATCTAGTACATATCCTCAGGATGGTCTTGATTATGCTTCAATCAGTAAAAGCAAGGTGGGTTTAGAAACACCTCTTTTTATGCTCTACTATGCTTTCTGGAACAATTGATTTCTATTTAGTATGTGTATTAGTGCTGCATGTGTAGCTTTGGTCTAAGTGTTTGCCATTCTATTTTTGAGATCATCCATACATGATACAAGTAACTGTACTGACCCCACTCTTTCTGAAGTCAGAAGCATGTTGCCTTCAAGGTGATGAGGCATCATCCCTTAACAGTTAAACATTCCTTGAGCAGCAGTATTTAAAAAATTAAGATGACTCCTTTTTTCATGCAACATCACGTTTCATAGATGATACTGTCTTACCTTGTTTCTCCTTTTGATTGAGTTCAGGCATTGGCTTTGCTTGAAACTCTCCAGTTTAGATCTCCCGATGCTTCAATGCAGCTTCCTCAAATTGTGTCAAGCCGAAAGTATGACTTACTGGTAAGGCTTGGGGAATATGGAGTTTTGTTTGCGTTAAATATTGTTCTAAATATGGAGTTTACAATTTCAGGTAGAGGACATACTTGGGAATCGTGATACCTCTGTCAGTGGCAGTATCTACTATTATTCTGAGCGTGGTGATCGGCTAATTGATTTGTCTTCCTTCAGCAATAAACTCTGGCAGGTTTGTTGTTGTGATAAACTGATGATGAACTTCAAATATTCTCTCTAACAAACATTAATGTTTCTCCTGTAATTAAATATTTATGCTGATTCTATTGTTTGTTTAGAGGCTACATTCTGGACTTCCCGTATTGGATAGTTTTTCAAATGTTGCTGAGCTTAGTGAAGTTAGAGAGACAATCCAACAGCTGTTGAAATGGGGCTGGAAGTACAACCGAAACCTTGAAGAGCAAGCAGCCCAACTTCATATGTTAGCTGGCTGGTCTCAGATTGTTGAGGTTGATTACTTTCTTAAAACAATAGATCAGCTTTAGTATCATGAGCGTGTACCACTCCTTTATGATATCAACTATTTATCGTTTGTGTTGTGCTTCATATGTTTTTTGTTTTAGGTGTCTGCTTGCAGAAGAATATCTTCTCTTGATAATCGGTCTGAAATTTTGTACCGGTGAGTACCTTTTGTACCCAGATATTAGGTGCTTGAGAAGCTTTCTTGAACATTGCATGACTTGCTCTTCTCGGGTCGTTGGCAGGATACTTGATGCCTCTCTTAGTGCTTCTGCGTCTCCAGATTGTTCTTTAAAAATGGCGTTTGTACTTACTCAGGTGCATTTTAGCTGTTAAGTGACTTATATTGTAAAATGTGTTATCTATGTACTAACTTTAGGTGTCAATAGGTTGCCCTTACCTGTATGGCCAAACTTCGCGATGATAGATTTTCATTTCAAGGGGCCTTGAGTTCTGACAACGTGACATGTCTAGATGTTATGATGGTCAAACATTTATCCACTGGTGCTTGCCACTCAGTTCTATTCAAACTTGTTATGGCAATTCTAAGGCATGAGTCATCAGAATCCTTGAGAAGGCGGTATGTTTTTAAGTTCTATTATTTGTATTTGTACTGCCTTCTAATACAACATAAAGTTATATTTGCCCAGCTTAACTAATTTCAGCTTTTCTCCTTCTCTAACATATTTGCCTTTCTTCATCAGTCAATATGCATTGCTCTTGAGCTATTTCCAGTACTGCCAGCATATGATTTCTCTGGATGTGCCAACATCAGTTGTACAGTTCTTGTTGCTTAATGAGCAAGATGGTGAAGATTTGGATATCCAAAAGGCATGTGTTTGCTGATTGCCCTGAGACTTATTTTATTCAGACGATATTTTAATGTTTTTTTTGTCTTTCAGATTGACAAGGAGCAGGCTGACCTTGCTCGTGCCAACTTTTTAATAATAAAGAAAGAAGCTCAGGGCATCTTGGATCTGGTAATTTTTATTTCTGTATTGATATAAGCTATATTTATTTGAACTGTTTCACATGGCGAATTCTAATTCCAGGTAATCAAGGATGCAAGTCAAGGCAGTGAATTTGGAAAAACAATATCACTCTATGTGCTGGAAGCTCTTGTTTGCATTGACCACGAGAGATATTTTCTTAGTCAGCTTCAGAGCAGAGGTTTCATACGGTCTTGCCTTGGAAGCATTAGTAATATCTCCTACCAGGTAATTTTCCTGAGAATTTCTGAGTGTGGTCATTATTGCTAATACGGTGGAAGTTTTTTAGTATCCCAATGCTATGAATTTCCTTGTTGCAACTTGTCGTAATTAGTGGTAATTAATTAATTTGGGCTTAATTGATAAACTAGCAGAAGTAGATTAAATTGTATTTTAGTCAATAATGCCCTTTCAGTGCGTAGGAGTTCACAACTGTAAAACTGAGCGGACAGTACATTTATATATGCAAAATTGTCAAAATAGAATCGCAAACCTGTTAAATCATCCTTACAAGTGGCATAGTGTGGCGAATTAGCTGTTTGTTTAACTTTCCACATGAAAAGACTAGACACTGTTTGGAACCCGTGTGTGTTTTATGCCTGATTTGCATAGTAAGTATTGGGAATAAGAATCTTCAGATGGTGCTAGTCTACATACATTGGAAACCTGAGTTATGTGGGTATTCTTATTTAGATGATTTGACATGCATGCATGTGTATTAATCATATTATTGTGCTCAGGATGGAACACATTTGCTGGAGTCACAACAGCGAGCATGTACCTTAGAAGCAGAACTTGCATTGCTACTCAGAATTAGTCACAAGTACGGAAATTCTGGAGGCCAGGTTCTGTTCTCTATGGGTGCGCTGGAGCATATCTCTTCATGTAAAGCTATCAGCTTTAAGGTATTATGTTATTTGTAGTTATCAGGTTTTATATGTGACCTCAATATTTTCTCAGCTTTTAATCCCATAATTGCCTTCCAGGGAAATATGAGACGGGTGGATATGAAACTTCAGAATGATGTAGGATATGATGTGCAAAAGCAACGAACTATAATCACTGCTGTCCTAAGATTGGTGTTTGCTCTAACTTCATTGGTTGAGACCTCTGAATTTTTTGAGGTCAGCTGTGTTTCTTTAGATGACCTTTTCTTTATGATCTTTTGCATTGCTAATTTAAAACTCTATTCCATAGTGATTGGCCTGGTTCAGTGAGCATGACTTGCCATTTAAACACTATCTTCCAGATCGTTAGGGACTTTTATAGACTTTACAGTTTTTATATTTAGACCTGTGATTTATTTGCGTTGTGTGAGAGTGATACAGACGTTCTAAAATTGAATGACAGACACTGAGTTCAGTTTGTTTGAAATAGAAAATTAGTATATTGCGCTTCACTAAAACTAATGTGTTGTTTGTGTCTTTTAGAAACTTGAATGATGTCACTGAATTTCTTTGCTCTAGTAAACATCTTTGATGCCTCTAACAAGTAGAAGTAGGAAATAAGGGAGTGTCTTCAAACGTTCCAACTTATACAAGTATAATCACTCGATGACATACGCAATATGTTTGCAAGACATAACAATCTAATACTGAGATGCAGAAACATTTGTAAATTTTGGGACAGTTAGTATGTTCTTATTGGTTTTTCTAACACCTGATCTGTATGATCTAGATTTCTTTTTCACCTATTCGGTTAATTAGTGCAAGTCATTGTTGTCGATTTTTCTGGGTAACTGATATTCTTGGAATGTGAACTATGATGATCCTCATTCTTCGTTTTTCACCTGGGCGTTTGATAGGGGAGGAATAAAATTGTTCGTGAAGTCATTGAATTTATCAAAGGACATCAATTTCTTTTTGACCAACTTCTTCGTGAAGACTTTACTGAAGCAGATGATTTATTGATGGAGCAAATTGTTCTTGCAGTAGGAATATTGAGCAAGGTAATTCTTTTGCGAGCTATAGTTTCTTAATTTTTTTTGCTTTTCTTTTCACAATTGCATCTTCAAAAGGGCTCATAAAATCCCACATGCTTGTTAGATGCGGTTTCTAGAAAGTGAGTTTGCTTGTTTTGTAGGTCTGGCCTTTTGAAGAGAACGATGGATATGGATTTGTTCAAGGGCTTTTTGATATGATGAGCAAGCTTTTCATCGTCTCCCCCACTAAATTGATATCATCACAGGCAGGACAAGTAGTTCAGGTACATGGACGAGTATATAGTTTTTCATATATTATTGGCAGCTTGTCATCTAATCCTTGAATCCTTATATTTGTGGGGTTTCTCATTTTTGTTTATCATCTGGTGGACAGAAGGGATCAGAGCTCAAATTGTCTCAATTGCGATTTAGCTTGACTTCTTACTTATATTTTCTGGTGACCAAAAATTCTCTGAGGTTGCAGGTAATATTGTAGCCATTTCCCTCTGTTTCTTATTTCCACGTTTTCATTATTCAGTTGTTTGAACGTTGTAGTACAAGTAAATACTCATGTTCTTTGTCCACAACCACTCCTCCTCCCAGGCTTCAGATGATTCTTTTGATAGTTCCACTAAACTACGGCAACCCACATTGATGTTGCTTGCATCTCTTCTTTCGCATGTGACTGATTCCCTCGAGAGAGCAGCAGAGAAAAAGTCCTTGCTTCTTCATAAGGTATATTTTCCTAATTCCTACTCTTTACATGTTTTAAACTCTTCTATTTTTATATATATAATATATTTGAAGTTGCATTTATGATTGGCAGATTAGAGACATAAACGAGCTCTCTAGACAAGATGTAGATGCGATCATCACGATGTGTGATTGCCAAGAATATGTCACACCGTCCGACAACATACATAAAAGGTTAGTGAAATTCTTTCTTTGCGTGCATATGCCAAAGCATATGTGGGTTATTCACATAGAATTTTCCAGCTTTTTCCTTATCAGTGGTTAGTAAGACGCTTGACCACTTTTTTTAATTTGTTTGTGGCTTGTTACTAACCTCAGGAGAAACATAGCTATGGTTGAAATGTGCCAAATTGTGGGTAACAGGGACCAATTAATCACCTTGTTACTACAACTTGCCGAGCATGTACTAAATATTACCCTGATCCATCTCCAAGATAGGTATACAAACAATATCTTCAACAATTGATATCTTTAAATGTTGTTATTAGGTGAAGAAATTTACTATGTTTGTACGGTTTGATCTCGGGTTTTATGCTAAACACTTTGACATCTGCAGATCCGTCAGCTCAAATGAAAAGGGATCATATGGTGCAAAATCCCATGTACAAAAAGACGTTACAGATCTCTATGGCAAATTATCACCTACCATAGAGAGGCTTGCATTACTAAATGAGGTAGCATAGTCGATTAATTAGAATGTTTCCATGATATATACGTGTGTTAGTGCTGAAAGTGGTGGCGACCCAACTTGTCTCTATTGCAGGGAAAAGTAGGACATAACCTGAAGGTGTTCCAGAGACTGGCTACGACTGTAAAAGAAATGGCCATCCAAAACTGTATATGATATATAGGTTTCTAAAGAAATGTATTCTGGTGGTTGTTCAATGTTGTGTTTGAAATGTCCAAACCATATTACTTTTCTTACAAATTTTGAACTTGAGTGATTGATTAATCTAGTTCTTGGATGACTCTGGGTCTGGGGGTGTACTACAAACAGTGATCTAGCGAATTACCAACTAAGACTTAGCCTGTCGCATAGGGCTTCATTCCCACAATTCGAACTGTGTACGTACTTTTACGTCCAATTTATATATCACGATAAATATAAAAACAAATATAATATATTTTTGTTAATTTCAAAATTCATAAAATTTGGATAAAATTAATATATTAAATTATTTGATAAAATCACCGGCCACCATTGAAGACACATGGAAATGAAGTTAGATACATATGATGCAAACAAAGAAAAAAGTAAGTGTAATAAAAGAGATGGGACTAGACAGACACAGATAGATGCAAAATCTTTGGACGACTAACGGCCGAACTGCTCATTTAATCATGCCTTTGAATGGTTGCTTTTATATATACTTACATTATTTTTGTTTTTTGGATTTTTATATTCATTTAGTTTTTTTGTAAATCTCCCACATAAAGGCGTGTGTTAACACCGGAGACCCCTTCGGGTAACTTGAACTTACAATTATTCTCGCATAAAACGTGTCATCATCATCGCATTTTTTTATAGTTCCATATATTCTACATTTTTACTTTACGAGTCAATTCGAAGTCCACACAATTATTCTGTTATAGATTATCTTGATAAAAGCATGCTTCAATGGTAGGTTTTCCTAATTTGTATATAGTGATTAGCTTAGCACTAGAAGAAAATCCTATTATGGGTTTCTCCACTCATTGTCAATTAGTTTTAAGTTGGAAACTCATAATCTAATATGATATCAGACTCCGGTCCGCACATACTCAACCCAATCCACAATCAATCCGGCCTAATAGTTGGTTCACCGATTCATGTCCGAACATACCCAGATTTATGGTTAGAAGATCTATCATCTCGAGGAGGCGTATTAGAAATAACAATATTCCACATTAGAAGTTGAGTATAATTTTAAGTGAAATATATAAGATATGAACCTCTCCACTCATTGCCAATTAGTTTTAAGTCGGAAACCCATAATCTAATACCTATAACCCTTCATGGAAACACTAAAGTATTAAATGGATTCCACCAAACGAGATGATCCTATAATTCGGGAAAAAAGCAAGTATTAGAAGAAGCTTTACATATTTAAAAAGAAAACAAAAAAAAAACAAAAAAATTGTTGTTTCTAGCTTTACTGTTGATCGTAAAGAATCTTAAGACAATTAATCTACTTCTCATAGATAAAACTCAAACTAGGAATTTTGATTCTTTAAGGACTGACATAGACTCAAACAACTCTGACAAGTTTTGTATTGAATATATGTAATAAAGACCGAGCAAAATCGATTGTTCCATGTCAAAACTTTGATCATCACCCAAATTAAACTATGGCATATTATATGAAGTCTTGATATGTCTCTTAGACTTTTCCATATCTTGAAGTCTCAATAAATTAATCGTACCATTGTTGAGCTACGTACATTGTCCATCCTTAATCTTCACTTATCACTTTGTTCTTCTTCCGATATTGGTAGGAAGGGGTTTTGCATGTGTTGATGAGATAGACTAATTAAAGATGAGGATACAAGTTTTGCTACTAGATATCATTTGTGGTTTGGATAGTTTCAAGTTTCTATCCATTTCGCTAACATATGTGCTATATTATTTAATTTTGTCTATCATAATTCATATCTATTAGTCTAACTTAATTATTATTTTTTCTGTTTAAATGTGGTTAAACTTCAAAAAATGAAAATCTATAGAATAAAATAGGTTATTAATGTTTATATTATTTTGAGCGGTTGCATACAAATAAATCGTACAAATTGAATAAACTGAAGATTTCATTACCACTACTTGAAAATGTTAGAGTATCAACTAATATTGAAAATTACAGCATATCATCATATTCACAATCACAAACAGTGTTTGATATTTTTTTCTATTTTCTTTTAACGATTTTGATATATTAGACATACTTTAAACTAAAACTTAGAACATGTATGTATCATATATGTAACTATTATACATAAATAATATATGTATAATGAAAAGACATAGGAATGGGAGTTATCAATGTGTGTGTGACAAGTGAGAGCAGAAAAGCATGACCAAAACTATTCAACAGTACATTAAAAAAGAGTTCTCATAAAGAGAAATCTAATCTTTTCTCCTGACATTTCTCAACAAATGAATTGACAGAAAACGAATCATTATGATTTTTATATGTTAAAATTTATTTTTCCCCGCATATTTATATTATATGACTTTATGTATGTGAAATATTAATGAGTGTGCTTGATTACATCTACCAACAATGGAGGAAATTTTTACGTAACAAGACACACAAGTTGTGAAAAAAACAGGAACTTATACAAAGAGTAGCACACTTGATGAGTGAACAAAACAATGAAAATTAAATTATGTGAGAGGTCTTCTTCGTTTACAGCATTACATTTGCCTCTGCCTCATCATCATTCTCTTTATCCATTGCTTTAAAGAATGATTAATGTTCAAACTCTCGGGCCAAATAGGGAAAAACATGAGCATTTAATCTCTAATATAATTAAGTACTTTTATTTTCTTTAAACTCTCTATAAAAAAAAGGAACAAATAATTACATACATCCACTTTGACTACCATGCATCCATCCATCTGGTTTACGTAGATTTTATTCCCTAGCTCCGTGCATATAGGGAGGAGATTAAACCAAACCTATATAAAAAAAAAAGCAATAATTATGAGAAGAGTTTTAAAGTAGTAATAATTGTAATAATAATTAGGTTAGTTGAAGAGACAAGACCAGAGAAGAAACTCACGAAAGCAGGCTTTTGTGTTTTGTGTGTCGTGGACTCGACATGTAATAATAAATCAAGGGAAAGAACAGAAGCTGTTGTCGTTGAACCCACTTCTGTCTACAAACTCGTCTCTTTCTTCTCCTCCCTCTTCCTATATTATAAATCAACTCATCGTTATCTATTAGTGTTCAATCATTGATTCTTGTATTTATTAATTCTCCTTAATATATTAAAAATTAATCAGTTTTAAAGAGAATATTAAAAACCTGGAGCTGTGCATGTGTATGTACGATAGAGTTATCCAACAATGAAGGGAAGATAGGTGTAGTTGTTGGCATTGTATTCGTATAAGACGTTACTACTTCTGGTGATCCCATCTGTTCATCAAGATCATTAAAATGCATGAACTGGTTTATCGTTAACCGGATTAAGAGATGGAGTGTAGATGAAGTACCTCGGATCTAAGTATGAGGCCGTCAAGGTCGGAGCCAAAGTCATAGACCACCGGACTTGTAGAGGCTAGCTTCATCGACAGAAACTAGTGAAACCGAAAAGAATAAAAATTACATATGTTATATTTAAAGGACCTAATTAAAACGTTATAAGAGTATAAATAAATATGTATATATATAAAATGCACCTCAACTTGATTCTGCAAGGTCTGAACATAATTTATAATCTCATCCAACATGAGGGCCTTTCCTGTTACCTAATCGTTTTCAAAGTCACATTTCATAAGAAACATTTTCTTGAAATATTATAAAAACTTAAACATCAATCAATTCCTAAATAATAAGATAGTCTCTAGACTCTAGCTAACCTTATCACAGCCCGGGACTAGCTTTTGAAGTATCCTCATCCGCTCACTTATCTTTTCCCTTCTCACCTTTTGATTAAGCAAAATATTAATTAAGATGTCTTTTAGTGAAAACATGATTAATGAAGAAAGTAATATTTAAAGAAAATGACTAAATTACCCTCTCAGCAAGGCTGTGGCTATCAGTAGCTTGGCCTCTTCTAGCTCGAACGTGAATGTAATCTTTTTGAGGCTCTTCTTTGCTTCCCTTCTTCTCTTTGACGTTGGTTGGGGAATCATTTATTCTCGGCTTTTTGGTTTTTCTTCCCTCTACTCCTTCCTAATCCACAAAACCACCCCAACATTTATGTTTTTGTCTTATCACAATCCCATATCCCATACTTGATATATACATTACAAGTTGATTTAACGACTTACCTTTGAGCTAGAAACGTTTCTGATCTTTCTCCGACGGTTTTTACCGTTAATGGCCGTGGTCGCTGGTCCTTGGCTCAGCTGGTCGCAAGAAGAAGAACCGGTGGTTGTTGTTTTGTTGGTGTTGGCCTGTTTCTTGAAACCATAGCTTTCGGTTTTGTCAACATTATAATACTCATCAAGAAAAGGGTTCGCGGAAGTGTCTTCAATTTTCGAAACGTCTGGCAGTGAATGGAGAACATTCTGATCGATGAAACCAGTGAGACCAATAGAGGAGTTAGGGGGTGTAGGGAAGAGAATAGGGTCAAGAAGAGAATGAGGGTAGTTTTGGAAATAAGAGAAAGTTGCCATTTTAAGAGTGGAAGCTTCTGAGTTCTTTATGATCTTTGTCAATAGAGAGAGTGTTCTTTTCTTTTATTTGTTTGTGGGAGATTAAGAACTTTGAAATGGTATATATAAGCAATTTTTTTTTGTATTTTACTATTCAAAGAGACAAGGAAGAAACAGAAGAAAAATCAAAAAAGTATTTTATGGACCACCTGTACATTTATTGAAAATACATTTTTATTATTTGACAAGAGATTATATCAGTATATATTTCGGGCTGAGTAATTTCTATTATATGAACTTTATAAAGATATATAATACCAAGACTGATTGTATATTGAATTTATTGCATTGAGTAACCGTGGTAGTGATAATTAAATTTTTTACTAAATATTGATGAATTTTGTGATTATATATGATCATCTATCATCGTTCTTAGATGATAAATAATGTTTCAATATATAATGAAAGATAACGAAACATACAATATATAAAATTTGGTAAAAAAATTAATTATCTCTTCCACGGTACACTCAATGCAATAAATTCAATTCAATCTTGGTATAATATATCTTTATAAAGATAACTAAAGGAATGATAAAACCTAATAACGTGAAAACAATAAATGGATAAAAGTATAATAGTAGTAAGTGCCAATAAAAAGGTATTTATCAACGAAACCCAATAAATGAAAGAAAGGAAGGACCAACGTGGGTAGTAGTTGAACCTAGCTCGAGGAAAATGTTCACTAAACCAGATTTGATGCATTTGTGTTGTTGTTGTTGTTGACCAGCCAATGCAAGCATTCAAAACCTTGTGGCCCTAAAACTAAAAGAGCTATATTTAGAAGTGAGACACTCATGCAAAGGCTTGTAGCTTGTTGTACCTTATAAGCCTTTATCAATCATATAGTGCAATCAGATTCCAAAACGTACCGCTCCAGCTAACATATAAGAACTATATTCACTGTTTTCAAAACGTAAGGCTCTCATCAAATAATATGTACGTGGATACCGTAATCCGTAATACAAAAAAATTTGTCCATTTTTGTAAAGAAAACGAAAAAAAAAAAAAAAAAAAACATTTTGTCTGTTTCCCACTTTGGATCGACGTTGGAAATTTCCTCTTCAAAAAAAGACAAAAGACAAAACAAAAAAAAAAATGTAAATAATAAGGTGTGAAGTCCAATCCGATGATACCGTTCGGTATACAAAGAAGACAAATAATCATAAATACCCCTTTTTTGTTTCGATATATACGATATAGTTCATTTTCTACCAAATGCTTCTAATGAAACTGATTTCTTAGCATAAAACAATTATTTTATAATCACATCTATGGTTGTATGGAGTTTATATTATGACTCACAATTTGAGATTACTTTTAGACTTTCGAGTAGGAAAAAAAGAAACAGGATACATATTAAAACCTAATCTAATGCATTTGACATTCTTAATCGGAAAAAAAAAAAATCATTGCATTTGACATTTTTTGCACGTCAAAGGTCCGCAAGAGACTTGTAAATTAATAATCATGCATGCTAATCCCATCCCGATGAGGAAATTATACATTTATTGGCATCATATAATCTTCACTAATATCACTCTTTTTGCTTCATTTTTCTAATTAATCAATTACTTTGAAGTTTGAATAAAACCTTTAATTCTTTATCCAACGCATTTAATTAGCGGCTGGTTTTTATTTAGTACTTCTTTTGAATATTCAAGATTGCATTTAATCATAAAATAGGTTCATGAGACCAATTACAAAAAGACGAAGGATTTTGTCACTCGTTAATTATTAAATACGTATAATTAATCAAATAGCAAAATCTACATAATCATGTATGTAAAGTGTTATTCGACTAAAAAAAACTGCTCGATTTTTTTTGTTCTTCATAATTTTGATTCTCGACGATCCGTATAAGATACTTAATTTTGTACATTCATGTGAAGGATACAATCAAGAATATAAAGCTTTGTATTGAGCTATGGCTTATTCTCCTCACTAGCTATGATCGAACTGTTTTATGTTTTAAAGTATTGATCTTCTTAATTATAGTAAGAAGAACACAACAAATACACCAACCTAGCTAGAGAGATAGAGTAACGTACGTTTCAATATATACGATATATAGATATGCATAGAAGTGTCTCTATCCGCATGATACGAGAGATAACATATTTATTTGCATCGCCTACAATGCAAAATAAAACAATTAAAGACGTTTATGAAAAATTATAAAACTGATAAAAGAGTTTTGTAATGGTACGACTCCTCATTTGTTTTTTTTCCATTCAATTCAAGAATCTATGCAAAATCTGAGAAAGATCTAATAGTACCTATGCAACTGGCACTAGCTAGGTTCCACTATGTGACATCGCTTTCTTCTTCACTAATTACCAATTTCAATATCAAACGTTTTCTCTTAATCCTTAATCCTTATGTTATATCAGTTTCACTTTCTTTTTTCCTTTAGTATATATGGAATAGATAATTATCAATTAGCAATGTATTCTATTGGATTGTGACTTTTTGTTTTAGTTTAGTTGTAATAATCTTAGCTAATGTATGTTAACGTAACTAATTTGAAGTCCCCCTTTTCGATAACAACTAGCTATGAGCAATGGTTCAAATTTTATTAATTTATACAAAATTTGGTTTTTCAAAATTAGTATCAATTGTTAATTATACAGAACAGTTTTCTTACACATGTTTAAAAAACATTATTTGACTTTCGACATTAAATAAACATATTTACGTATTTATATCTAACATTCATTTAAGTTTTCTTTGTCTTAACCAAAATAATAAATAGCAAAAGAAAAAAAAATTGCATACGCTAGCTAATTTATACCAAAAAGAAAGATCACTGAAATTTGACAGATAAAAATTTCAAATTTAATAGGCATATATATAATATTTACCGACAAAAATGAATGTTAAAATTAGGTGGGGATGCAAAATTCTAGATTTACTCTTTAGTAAGAAGTTTAGGTGGCTAGGAAACGAGATTCTCGATTATGGTTCTTTGTTCTTGTTAATCGTCGTACAGTGGTGAGCTAAGAATACTTTGAAGGAGGTAGCTTTTCCGAGAACGCGGCTAATAGGAACAAGAAACAAAACCTAATCATCGTCTATCACTTAAAAGAGGAGGCTTTTTTTTTTGAGGTGGAAGCAAAATATTGGCACCAGAGAGAAGTCCTTAAAACAGCATTGAAAAATAAACTACACAAATGTCATCTATACATTACAATTTTTTTTTCATATTTAGAAAATGTATATTGAGAAAACCCCCCAAATTCTCTTGCCATAATTTCATTTAGGGGCCAAAAGCAAAAGATGCGGAACACACTTTGCCTTTTTTTTATTTAAGCGACAGGGAGAGAATCTTCCTGCTCCTCCAAGGAAGTAGTGGGAGTGCCACTTCCACCATTCAGCACTGTCACGGTTCCTTCAGCATCAACGTCCACAATCACTGAGTCTCCTTCTTTGATCTCTCTCGCAAGCATTTTCTCTGCCATACTATCCTCTAACAGCCTCATGATGGCTCTTCTCAATGGTCTCGCTCCATAGCTCGGGTTGTAACCTTCGTCTACTACTCTCTCTTTGAACCTCTCTGTCACTTGAAGCTCAATCTCTTTCTTCTTCAGTCTCTCGAACACTTCCTTCAACAGTATGTCTGCGATCTCTTTCACTTCCAGTTTTGTTAGCTGTCTGAACACAATCATCTCGTCTAGCCTGTTCAGGAACTCTGGTCTGAAGTACTGTTTCAGCTCCTCTGTTACAAGGCTCTTGATTCTGTTGTAACTGCTGTCTTTCTCATCGTACTCTAAGTCGAACCCAATACGTCTTCCTCCTTTCTCAATCACGCTGCTTCCAACGTTTGATGTCATGATCAGAAGTGTGTTTTTGAAGTCGACTGTTTTTCCTTTGCTGTCTGTTAATCTACCATCTTCAAGGATTTGAAGCATCATGTTGAAAACATCTGGATGGGCTTTTTCGATCTCGTCGAACAGAACCACTGAGTAAGGGCGACGTCTAACCGCTTCTGTTAGCTGACCTCCTTCAGTGTATCCAACGTATCCAGGAGGTGAACCAATAAGTTTGGAGACAGTGTGCCTCTCCATGAACTCACTCATATCTAGACGAATCATAGCTTCTTCAGAACCGAAGTAGTAAGCTGCCAAAGCTTTGGCAAGCTCAGACTTCCCAACACCAGTTGGACCGGAGAATATGAAACTAGCAATCGGACGGTTAGGGTTCTTGAGTCCGACACGGGCACGGCGAATGGCTCGGCTTATGGCTTTGACAGCTTCATCTTGGCCTATGATACGTTTGTGGAGGGTTTCTTCCATCTTTAGAAGGCGATCAGACTCATCGGTTGATACTTTTTCTACAGGAATACCAGTCCATGAAGATACAATGTGTTGGATGTCTGACTCAGTGACCATAGGACCTTCCTCACCGGTCTCACTCTCTGCTTTGCTCATCTCCTTGCCTTTTGCTTGGATAGCAGATACCTCGGCTCTGAGTTCAATTTCTCTATCCCGAAGTGTCCCAGCCTGAAACGAAATTTACATCTCATAAGATATCTTATTGCCCAAACGAAATTTATAAAGTTATACAAACGATAAGTACCTTCTCAAAGTCTTGTCCACGGACAGCTTCATTCTTCTCCTTTGTTATCTGCCTAAGCTCCTTCTCAAGCTCCCTAGCTTCCTCTGGGACCTGCATAAACAATCAAGTTAAACTATGATACAACCAATGAAATAGTAAACAACAGGCACCTGGCATGAGATTTCACCACACCTGTGCATGACGAAGTCGAACCCGAGAACCAGCTTCATCGATCAAGTCAATTGCCTTGTCAGGAAGGAAACGGTCACTGGAATGAAAGGACAGTCAGATATAAGTAACTGATGACACACTTGCATAAACTTTAACAAGTAATTTGCGAGAAGAGCCACCTTATATACTGGTATGACAGCTGTGCAGCTGCTACTAAAGAATCGTCAGTGTAACGAAGCTTGTGGTGAATTTCATATCGCTCTCGCAGACCCTTAAGGATTTGAATAGTTTCATCCACAGTAGGTTCAGGTACTTTCACCGGCTGGAATCTTCTTTCCAATGCAGGGTCTTTCTCAATGTGCTTTCGGTATTCATCTAATGTTGTCGCTCCAATGCACTGTCATGATTATACAATAGTCAGATTACTGATGGTAATTACAAAAACTGCAAAGCATTGTCATGTAAAACGGATCAAAAAGAATAATTACCTGCAATTCACCTCTAGCTAGAGCTGGTTTTAAAATGTTAGCTGCATCAATTGCACCTTCCGCTGCCCCAGCCCCAATCAAAGTATGCACTTCATCGATAAATAAGATGATCTCATCGCTCTGTCTTATTTCCTCCATAAGCTTTTTTAATCTCTCTTCGAACTCTCCACGGTATTTTGTTCCAGCAACTAGAAGACCCATGTCAAGTGTTATAACCTGAAGTCAAAAACAACGAAAACGCAAGAGCCATCAGATCACTGTTGCACTACCCAACATAATCTTGGGAAATTAAGGGTGACCTGAGTCTAAACTCCATATTATTACGATAAAAAAAAAAAAATCAGTATGGCTATTTTTTTCATATAAACAAGTCTCAGAAAGTTAATCTACACAAACCAGAATTCATATAAAGCATATTATTCACTGGATATAATCTCTAGATATATTCTTTGTTTCACAACTTTTGCAGCAGCAACATGTTTTTTTACCCTTTCGGCATGGAAAGAATCACAATTAACCAAGAAAATTGGACTCTGTGACACATGAAATGTATGCCTACATGTAACGGAAGAATTAAAATCAACGAAAATAAGATTGGATCTCACACTGATTCATAACAACTGACTAATTTAAATCGCAAGCTTGTCAACAAGACTGAGACAAACATCATGCTTACCTTCTTCCCTTCAATGGTTTCAGGAACATCTCCACTGGCAATACGCTGCGCAAGTCCTTCAGCAATAGCTGTCTTACCAACACCAGGTTCTCCAATAAGACATGGGTTGTTCTTGGTTCTCCTGCCAAGAATTTGCACCACACGTTCTATTTGCGGCTGCCTTCCAACAACTGGGTCCAATTTACCCTAAGGTCAAAAGAAAAGATTATGATTAAGTCTCAATTGATCTTAAGATCTCTTCAAGAAAATCAGACATGGTCAGGTTAACAAATAGCTACCTCCTCAGCCAATTTCGTTAAGTTTGTTCCATACTCTTCAAGAGTTGGCATCTTATTGTTGCTGCTTCCTCCCCCAACGTTAGCAGTAACCTCATTGTTCTCACCTACCATGCGTATCACCTAGCCATCCAATTCAATCAAGTTAGGGTTTTTATATATAAATTCCAAAAACGTATAAAAAATTGAAATTTTCAGTTCACCACATAAGATGACTACTTTACCTGAGTGCGAATATTACTAGGATCAGCACCTAAATTCTCAAGGACTCGAGCTGCAACACCTTCACCTTCACGTAGCAACCCAAGCAGAAGGTGCTCGGATCCAATGTAATTGTGACCTGAGATTCACACAAGTAATTAAGACATGGGAATAGGTGGTACCGTCCATACTAATACACTTGACAATAGAGACTCTCCAGATACAGATGCAAAAACCTTGCTATATAGAGGAAGGGAGTAGTTACCAAGTTGGCGAGCTTCCTCTAGTGAGAGTTCAAGAACACGCTTGGCACGAGGAGTGAATGGGATCTCAACAGCAACAAATCCACTGCCCCTTCCAATAATCTTCTCTACCTCCACACGTGCATCTTTAAGGTTTATCCCCATGGATTTCAAAACTTTAGCAGCAATACCTGTACCTTCGCCAATGAGACCTAGAAGAATTTGTTCGGTTCCCACGAAATTGTGGCCAAGTCTTCTAGCTTCCTCCTGAGCAAGCATAATAACTTTGATAGCTTTTTCAGTAAATCTTTCAAACATTGCTTTCGTGGTACACCGGCTGGCTTTCCCCTTGGGCACAGTCATTGCCTGCCGCACCTTGGAATGGAAATCTTGACGGGTTTTTCCTAGAGTATCTAAGGCATTGCTTCCACGTAATCCCAAGAATCCTTGCATTCTTGAGCCAGACACTTGTAGCTGACTACACATCATTTTCACCGATCTTCTCGATCTACCAGATCCCCGTGAGGGGACATTCCTCTGGTAACAGGCCAAAGACGGTGGAGTAGATTGAGCCAGCACCCTTGTGGCCATAGCCATGACTTCCTACATTATCAAGAAAAATTCCAACATAAGAAAAAGGAATTAGTAAACAATCACATCACTCTACCTGAAGAAACAGTTATACTTATATACTCATAAAACTGTTACCGAATGAAGCTCAAGACTCCAAGGGAAAAATTCAGGCAAAATATAAAGAATTCACAAAATATGATATTGATTTAGCAAGACTTCAAACAAAGAACCATCAGCTGACAAGATAAGCTTGCATTCGATTTACAAAAGCTGAGAATACTGAGTAAAGCACAAAAAAAGACTTAAGATAAGTGAACTCCCAAACACAAGTAAGCTCAGAACGTTAAAATTCAACTTAGCTCCGATCAAAAGAAGACGAGACAAAGCGAAACACTAAACAGAAATGAAAAAATGGAATTGACTTTTTTTGGGCAAAAAAAAAGTAAAATCTCTACACAATTCGCGATCTGAGACTTGTTCAATAGCACAAATTCCGACTAAACCACAAAAACATAAAACCCTAGCTTTCGAACAAATACAAAGCCATAAGCTTCAAGAACAAACCCAAGAACCAACCAAGAATCACTCTCAAAGAATTCGACTACAGAGATTAAGTGAAAAAGCAACTCACCGAGTTCGATTAAAGCGTAACACAGGATCAAAATGAGAAAGGTCGAAGAAGAAGAAGAAGAGGAAGAAGAAGAGAGAGAAATGAAAGAAGAAAAAAAAACAGATGGATATGGTGTTGTGTGCTTAATTGTTTTTTTTTATCTTTCACCCTCCCCTTATCTCTCTCTTTTTCTCCTGTCCGAGTCTTTTATTTTTTCTTTACACGGTGCGAGTCTATAACACTTGTTCGGTGCACCATCGTGCACGCTATTAATACTTCCACTCTCAGCTTTAACAAAAATATCACACGAGGTTAACCGACTTAATCAACCAATTCGGTTTACGGAATCTACCAACCGACCCGAAATTAATTAGTGATAACTCGGTATTTCACCAATTTCTTATGCATTTTTATGAAATTAGTGGATGTAATTTGATGTATTCAGTAAAAAGGTACGTAATTGGCTATTTTTTTGATAAAATTAAAACATGGTTTCATTATCGGTTTAGAGAAGTAAACCAATTTCTGAATAGCGAAAAGAAACTTGACCTCTCTCACCACCGTCTGATATTGAGGGTGTAAGATTGCGACACGTGGCGCTATATGAGTAGATAAAGACTAGAGTGACGATTATACCCTGAAGATATTGGTCTTTCGAAATGTATCTGGACAGAGGACTCAATGGTCAATACGTTTGGTGGTAAGAGGTTCCGTGTACGAGACCATTTTTTTTTTATTATTCTTTATTACTTATCGCAGAGGAATCTTTCTAATAAATCGTAGACGTTGCCACAGAGGCGATTGTGTTACTCCGACCTCTCATTTAGTCGAAGACGATCGAGAGCGTGACATGGATTATGTTCAACCTCTTATATATTTTGATGGGAAATAAAAATATCTTCTGTTTATATTATTAGACCAAAATACAAACACTTAGGCGTTATAGAAAATAAGACATTTCCAACTTATTAGGTGATTGGACTTTGAAGATTGTAAGTTGTCTTTTTTATCCTAGAGAGCAATTCTATGAAAGATTGTGTTGCTAAACAACAACAACATCCTAATCTTTGTCTTCTAAATCCTATATAGATTACTAGCACATGTATCCAGTGGCGGATTCAGATAATTTTTTTGACTGGTGCACAAACTAAACATAGATAAAAAATTTTTTTGGTCAAACTAATTTTATTTTCATTATATGTTAATTTAACGTTAAATTTTTTATATATTAAGCTAATATATGATTGTATATCATTTAGTTTGAAAATTGAATCCAAAAAGTTACTACAATATCAATAATTTATATGAAACTATTAGATTCATTGATTTTAAATTTACACGCATGATCATAAATATCTCAAATACTGTTTTTAGTTTAGAAATTTTAATAAGAACTTTTACTAAATCAAAAGAATACATGTTTCAAATAAGAGTAGTGGTAGAAAAAAAAAGGAAATGAAAAATAACAGGATGTCAAACATTTTATTTAGGAATTAAATACTAAATTATCTAAGAAATAAACAAAAGCATAGGTTTGTTAAAGAAAATTTAGAAATTAACCTGGGGCACGTGCCACACCTAGTTAATACATAGATCCGCCCCTGCATGTATCGATCAATTATCTATGTTTTGATAAGCCGACGTTGTAAAATTCCTTTTTCAAGAATGAAACCGTTATATAGACCAAGTGCTAATAGCTCAATTGGTAAAAATCTCTAGCAAAAGTTTAGAGGTCGCCGGTTCGAGTAGCGCTTGAGACGAAACCATATAACATGTTTTGGTTTCGGGCCTGAGAGGATGTATGGGGTTCGGCCCAGAACCTCTTTGATTATTCAAAAAAAAAAAAAAAAAAAACCCGTTATATAGAAATGAGGCTAGAAATATCTTGTTACATATACTTTTCTCTAAACAACTCTTTGAGAGTTAAAACACATATAGTAGTGAACATGCTTGTCGGAATTTATATTTCATTGCTATTTTACTTAGCCCGTACCTTTGAGTGTATTAGTGGATGCAGTAGACATATATTTAGGTCTGTAGCTTAGTAAAATCCTCAAAAAAATATTTCATTAAGCATAAACTAAAGAGAACTCTTTGGAGAGGATACTCGAAAACGCTGCGTTTTACTATTTTTTTGTTTTCCCGCGTATTTTTCTCCCATTATTATCGGATAGCCCCAACAATTTCACCGGCGAAAAAAAAAACCTAACTATTTGCTTCGCCATGGACGTCGAAGGAGGAGAAGACAGAAGCGATCTCCAGGTAGACCAAATCGTCGAAGAAGATTCCATGGATGATCTCATCAGAGACAGATTCAGACTCTCCGCGATCTCAATCGCCGAAGCCGAAGGTTAAACTTTCCCCCCTTCTCCTCCTATTTCATTCGATTGGGATTCGATTCTCAAAATTTCCGCGAATCGACGGTGGTTTAGGAACCGGAGTCTGTTATTTCGATTTGATTTTGAAAATTTGTGTTGATTTTGATTGAGGATTCAATTTTTTTTTTCATTTCCACTAATTCGTTGGTTCGAGAATCTCTAATTTGGCTTCCGATTAGTTTCTTCTGCTGGAAGACGAACATAGCTTGAATGTTTTCATCAAATATTCTTGGATTTTTCGAATTCGATTTTGGGGATTTTCGATTTTTTTTTTTTTAATAGAATTAATGAATTAGCATAGTAACGAGAAGCTACTTGAACTGAAGTAGTTAATTTTCTACAAAGTTGAAATTGAGATTCTTCCTGAGATAAGTAATTAGATGGAGAAGACTTGAATTTGATTGAATTGAGTTCTTTTTATTTTTTGGTTTGAGCAGCGAAGAAAAATGGAATGGAAATAGGTGGATCTGTTGTGGCATGTATATCAGATTTAGCCTTCAAATATGCAGGTGAGATCAGTGCTTCAATGCATTGGAATACTAATCCTGCAACTCCCTTTTCGTATGGTTCGAAGAACCCTGTTATAATTACTATCTACTTCATCCAGCTTCAGGGGAATACAGATTAGTCAATATGCTTTGGAAGTGATCCTTTGGTTAGAGGAATCCTGGTTTATTTAGTTTTAGTATTTACATTGATGAGATGTGCAATGTTAGTCTTATAAGATTTAAATCATTTCATTCAAACCTGTTCATTGCTGCTATTCACTTTGAATCTCGATCTTGCTTCAGGGGAACACAGTGGTCAATGTTTTGGGAGTCATATTTTGGTTTGTGTTGTACTTTTATCATTGGTGAATAAGGTTTTTCTTTTTAGGACAATATGTGTGTGTTAGTTTATAGAAGTACAGAAATAGCAAACAGAAAAGCAACAAATGTAATCTAAAGACGAGTATCAATTCGAATCTACTTTACATATCTGGTGTAGAGAGTGAAATGTTTTCAAAGATGGTAGGATATTTTGGTTGATGTTCATATGCTAAACTGTTGTAGAAGATTAGATTCATACTAGAGGGACTACACCAACAACTAAGCTAGCTTTTTTTTTTAGTGTTTTAGTTTCCAAAATAGATTTGTCTGAAAGTTTTGCTTCTTTTTTTTGTTATGAGCAACAGAAAATGTTGCAAAGGACCTTGAACTATTTGCTCACCATGCTGGACGCAAAGTTGTAAACATGGACGATGTTGTTCTCTCCGGTATAAACTGTTTCTCTCTCTCACAGTTTCATGTTACTGTTTTCTTAGTTATGAACTTCATATCTTTTTTTATTTTTAAAATTCGCAGCGCATAGAAACGATAGCTTAGCTGCATCTTTGAGGTCAATGTGCAATGAGCTAAAGGCAAAAGAGCCACAATCTGAGAGGAAACGCAAGAAAGGATCAGCTAAGAAAGAAGACAAAGCCAGTAGTAGCAATGCTGTTCGCATCACCGATTTGTAAACTCTTAAAGCAGCTCGTAAATACATGCATTCCTTTATATACATATATAGATTACAAACCTTGACGAAGAAGCCGTTAAAGAGCCTGGAACTTTTGTAGAATGTTTTATTTCTATAGAAGACATATGCATCAACCTCTTATATTAAGCATATAGCTAGCGTTCCTTCTGGGCCAGGATCGAGAAGAAGACGTCCTTCACTAAAGTTTTGTGCTTCCGGGCGTTATTGGATTCTAATATTATAAAGAGTTTTGATGATTTTGAATAAAATCATAGAAGATTTTAAAGGATTAGAGGTTAGAAGATTTTAAAGGATTACTAGAGAGTTTTGAAAAATTTTGTTGATTAGTTTTTCTATAATATTGTATAGTCTCTCAAAGACCCAACAATCTCTCTATTTTTAATTATACTTTCTTTGTAAATAAAAGTATATGAAATATAAACCAATAAACATAATAATTGAATTCATTAACAATCCTAGATTTTTTTTTGTTTTAAATAAATAACACATAACTTTCATTGACTTTATAAAATTCTGAATTCAATAACCCTATATTTAAGATTTTAAATGACTCTTACAAATCACAAACTAATAACCACAAACTTTAGAAGAGTTTAACAAAATCTTAATTGAATGACTCTACGTAACATTTAAAATCATTAAAACTTTATTTAAATCACAAACCAATAACACCCTCTCAATGAGTTATCTCTATATTAGTAAAAGAGGAGTACAATTTGTATTTCCGGGTCGGGTCATTAAAAAATATTACCCGAAATCTTGCAATTGGATCTCAACAAATCGGGTTTTACAAAGTTTCGGATCTTACCCATTGGTAAAATAATCGTTTTCTTTAAAAAATAAACAATATTCGAAAACCTCAGCATTAATGTATTGTTCCTGCATATTAGGAATTTTTATTTATAACGATATCACAATTAAATGGGTAAGATTGCAATCTCGGAGAATATATTTTCAAAAAGAAAATAAAGTTTTCTCAACCCTTAATTATACTTTAACATATCGAATATTTGTTAAGAAAATATTACACACTTACTAACTATATTTATTGAAAGAATATGCCCTAATATTATACCCTAATGACGCTTCTAATTGTTTGCCTATATAAAGATTCTTAGTCGACATTGTTTAATTGCCACACATTCGACCATCTTCTTTGTCTACTCTTTTTACGATTGAAAAATGGCTACTAATACTACCATAACAGATTTACAGTATGAGTTTAAAACTGCTTTTCCGTTTTCTCATTGGAAGATTTAGATATTTTCATTTTTTTAAGTTACACATCAAACTCATTATCTCTATTGTTATTTCTTATTTCCATGTTTGCAAGCGAAATTTCATGTTTCTAATAATTATCATCAAAAGTATTGTCTAACAATACACCTTTTTCATTTGAACGATTTCATAATGTCCAGAGACTAACCTTTTTGATGAACTTGAAAATCCAACGTCGTCAATAGTTTATACGGTTGTTAGAAGGGCGAACATGTATCTTGAAGGTAAATAGAAAACATAATAAAAAATAGATTTACACAACAATTGATTGCACAACAGTACAATATCTAACAGTCGATGTAATGGTCATGCTAACTGTTATTATTATTATCTTCACATATATTATTCTGCTTAAGGTATCGGTTAACGTATGAAACCTTAATCCAATTTTTCAATTAGTCAAAAAAAAACAAAAAGCTGAAAGCATATAATCTATTGATTCAACAAACAACCACCATAACACCATAGTTAATTATGAATGGTACTCAAATTAGGTAAACGGATTAATTAAAATTGAGACAAGTTATAGATCATTACCCAAAGACATTCCGATTGATCAGGAATATGAACACTGCAATGAGTATGTTCGGACCCGCGCTACAAAGCAGCCACCACCTATAATAAATATAATAAATATTCAATACACTTGGTTAAATATTTTGGAAATGATTTCAAAACATTATTAGTATGACCAATATTAAAACCATTGTTATATGAGCAAATTTAAAATTTTAAAAGGTTTCAAAATATTATAATTAAAAGGTTCAAATATATATATAAAAAACTAGAATTTAAAATATTAAAAATATTTTTTTGGAGGCATAGATGTAATTTTGGAGACATATTTTTTTTTTGATAAAATATATACAATATATCAAACTATGCAAATTTTAGATAGTCCACAGGTTGTTTGTTAAAATCACAATTATAATGGTAAAACGAGTCATGAATAATGTTTTTTACGAAATGAATTCTGTTACGGGTTGGTCCTTCAAAAAATATATTGTAAGTATGTATTTTTAAGTATATTCTTAATTCTATTACAAAAATGGTCAAATTGAATGATTTATAGATAAATATTATTTCGTGCTCTTAAATTTTCATCGTGTTTTTTACTCTATCAAAACTCAATATATGATTATTTCTTTTATTATTTTATTTAAACTTATTATACAAATATATGATTTACCGTAATCGACCGCATTGCAATTAAATTAAAATGTAACATATTCTAATCCGTTAAAAATTATATATACGTAATTCTTTCCCCCGCGCTATAGCGCGGGTCCGAACCTAGTATATTTATATATCCTCAGTAGATTTCAAAATATCTTTTAGGGATTTGTTATCTGTAAGCCAATATATATATATATATATGTAAATGTAAGCTCGGTTTCTGAGAATTTCCCTAGCCGTGATAGATAACAATGTCGCAATCGGACTCTTCACCGACAAAGAAACAGAAGCTGGAGGACGGTTTAGGTATATTTCCTGATCCTTTTTTTGCTTGTTACAGAGTTAAGATTATCTATAAGGGATCCCGATTTATTCTAGACTTCTAGGGTTAATGTTGCAAAGAGATTCTTATTATATTATCCTGTAGGTAAAGGAAAGATTAAGATCAAGATTGGTGCTGTAGGGATTCGAGAAGAGAATGATAATGAATCTCTTCCTTACTTCCCTACGTGTCATGGTTACAACCTTACCTCTCCTGGTTACATTTACAACCCTACCTTTCCTGATTACAACCCTCCCTCTCCTGCTTACTGATAGGCTCTGTGTCCCGCTGGCTTATGTGAAGAAGGGCACGAGGTCAGGTCGCAGTAGCAGAAGGATGGTTAAGAAGATTGTAAGTGGCTAAGTGTCGTTTACGGGAGTTAAACAGAGAATAGAAGACTTATATTAAACTATGTCGTTTCAATTGCTACTGTTCAGTATTTATTGGATCCCCAAATGTTAGGGTTTCCTTATGCAAAGACATCAACACAAAAACAAATCTCTTTTCTCCTTTCCTTTCTTCTATCAATCTAAGTCTTCTCTTCTCAACCTTCTCTGTTTTTCTCAACGATAACCTTCAAGGTTATCATTTGGTATCAGAGCCATGGCTCCACAAGCAAACGTTACTCCGGCACCTTCGTCGCAAGCAGAAGAAGCGGCGTCGTTGGAGGCGCGTGTGGACAACCTCGACCAAGCTTCCGCAAATCTGTTCAAAATGATGGGTACGATGATGGAAAGCATGAACCAAACAAACCAGATTGCAAAAGAGAACCAGATCCAAATGGGTCAGATGATGAAAGCTTTATTTGGTGGAAATGGAAGTCGCGAGAACACCCCCGTGGTGGAGGAGAGCGCTTACACGGCGAGACAGGTTCAGGCGATGAGCTTCACGACGCCTAAAGAAAAAGGGCGAACTGAAGGAATCTTACCGCTGCCTGCCTTGTCCTTGCCGTTTAGGTCTCCTGATGAGACTGCAAACGGTGGAAAGACGGAGATCAAGGAGGCGTCACCGAGACAGAAGCTGGACTCGCCGGGTAGGAAAATGGATCTTCCGGTGTATGAAGGGCAGAACCCGGAAGACTGGATTTTTCGGGCTGAAAAGTGTTTCCGTGTGAATCAGACGCCAGAAGAAGAAAAACATGAGCTTGCTTTGGCTGTAATGAAAGGACCGGCGGTGACATGGATAAGGAACAATGAGAACCGGGTGGACCTCACAGATTGGAAAGATTTCAAGGATAAGCTTAAGAAAAGATTTCGACCCACTCGGGGAGGAACCATTGTGAGCCAGTTGTTGAAGTTAAAGCAAACTGGGGGTATAGAAGAGTACAGAGAAAGGTTTGAGGAGTTGTCAGCTGAAGCTCCACATGTCTCTCTTGAAGTGTTGGAAGGTATGTTCTTGAATGGTATGAGAAAGAGTTTACAGGATCAGGTGGTGAGGTATAGACCTGTAGGAATGGATGAGATTGTGGACACGGCAAAAATCATTGAAGAACAAGAGCAGGAGAGGATGAACTATGGGTACAAAACTGTGGCGAGGACCTACTCAGCTCCAACCTTGGCTCAATCCAACTCGCAGTACTCCCCTCAACAGAGTCCAAAATCCGGTGGAGAGATTGTAACTGCTAACAGGCCGTTTAATGGACGTGACAACCGTAAATCAGTGATCAACCCGTGTAGAAATTGTGGAGAGAGATATTTTGCGGGTCATCGATGCAGAACGGCGCAAAAATTCAAATGTTTGGAGATAGAAGAGGATGAATCAGGGGAGATGGTTGAAGCCAGAAATGGTGAAGAAGAAGGATCCCCAGAAGAACATGTGGAAGGTCAGACCATGGAACAGCTATCCCTTTGTTCTATGGTAGGCATTAAGGCAGCTAAGTCCCTGAGGCTGAGAGGAAAGATTCAAGAAGCTCAAGTAGTGGTGCTTATTGACTCTGGGGCTACTTGTAATTTCATCTCAAAGAACTTTGCACTCAAAAACAAGCTGAAGGTGACAGACACAAACAAGTTTGGGGTGTGTGTAGGTAATGGAGAGATCATTTACAGCAAGGGAAAGTGCAATGGAGTGGTTTTAGCAGTACAAGGAGTTGAGATAGTCGACGAGTTTTTGTTATTCGACTTAGGTACTACGGATGTGGTGTTGGGATATTCATGGCTAGCCACTCTAGGGGACACCAAGGTGAACTGGAAGTTACAAACGCTCGGGTTTAAGCTCCTTGATGAGTGGGTAACGTTGGTAGGAGATCCAAGTCTTATCAGGGAACAAGTCTCTTTAAAATCCTTGCAGCTTAGAATGAAAGGGGTCGAGTTGGTATGCTTACTGGAGTTGACAACACTGTTTGAAGGAGAAGTAGCAGAGAAGTCAACACCAGATTCGGTCTTACTTAGTAAGTTGCTGAGAGGATACCAGGATGTATTTCAGATGCCGAAGGAGCTACTGCCTACCAGGAATCGTGAGCATTCGATCACTCTTAAGGAAGGTAGTTCACAAGTCAATGTGAGGCCATACCGGTATTCCTACACCCAGAAGAATGAGATAGAGAAGCTAGTGCAAGAAATGCTAGAAGCAAGGATAATCCGGCCAAGCATTAGCCCCTTTTCAAGCCCAGTCTTGCTAGTCAAGAAGAAGGACGGAGGATGGCGGTTTTGTGTTGACTACAGGGCCTTGAACAAGGTAACAGTGGCAGATAGATACCCGATACCTGTGATTGAAGAGTTGCTGGATGAGCTACATGGCGCTACCATCTTCTCAAAACTTGATCTGAAATCAGGTTATCATCAGATAAGGGTAAGGGAAGCTGACGTGGAGAAGACGGCTTTTAAGACGCATGAAGGGCATTACGAGTTCCTAGTAATGCCATTTGGTCTTACTAACGCGCCTGCAACTTTCCAATGTGTGATGAATGACATGTTTCGACCATATCTCCGGAGATTTGTCTTAGTCTTTTTTGACGACATATTGATATACAGTGCAAACGAAGCAGAGCACTCTAAGCATTTGGGCATGGTGTTACATGTGCTGAGGAAGAAAAAGTTCTATGCTAATGAGAAGAAATGCACGTTTGCAAGGGCTTGGCCTGGGCATTCGGATATCCATTCGGATTCGGGTTCGGATCTTCGGATCTTCGGATGTTCGGATATAGACATATAGAATCCGATCGGATATTTTATAATTTCGGGTCGGGTTCGGATCGGATGCTTTCGGGTTCGGTTAATTTCGGATATATCCGAAATATGATTTTGGCGCCGAATATCCAAAGATTTTGATGATTTTTATCCAAAATTGAAAAAAAAAACTCAAAATAGACAGAAATATCCGAAATTTTTAATTTTTTCCGGAATGAAAAATACTAAAATATGTTGAAATCCTAAATACAAGAAAGAGTAAAACTGAATGTAAAAGTGATTAAGTCAAAAGTTTTAAAGATATAAACAAGTAGACAAAGCTAATAATATCTTACAAAACATCTTTCATTAGTTACACACTTCACAAACCTCAAATTCAATTAAATATTTAAGGATTTAAAGATTTAAAGATATATAATCTATTTATGATCGGATAAGTACGGGTATCCGTTCGGATTCGGATAATACCCGAACCCGATCGGATATCCGATATTTATGAAAACTAAATCCGATCGGATATTACCCACTATCCATACCCGAACCGAACTGCCTATTTCGGGTCGGGTTCGGGTTCGGATTTCGGATACGGTTAATATGCCCAGGCCTAGGAAGGGCTGAGGTATCCTATTTAGGGCATGTCATTTCAGGGAGTGGAGTTGCAGCGGATCAGACCAAAGTGAAGGCAATGATCAGCTGGCCTGAACCAAAAACTGTCACAGAACTGCGGGGATTTTTGGGCTTGGCGGGTTATTACCGCAGATTTGTTAAAGGATATGGAGGAATAGCGAGGCCACTCACTGAATTGCTGAAGAAGAATGGGTTTGAATGGAATGTAAAAGCAGCTGAGGCCTTCCAGAAGCTCAAAGAAGCGGTAACTCAGATGCTACTTTTGTCCTTGCCATATTTTGAGAAGCCTTTTGTCATAGAGACTGATGCATCAGGAGTAGGGATTGGTGCAGTATTGTCTCAAGGGAAGAGACCCATTGCTTACATAAGTCACGGGTTCTCTGCTAAAGGAAGAGTTAAGTCAGTATATGAGAGGGAGTTGCTAGCCATTGTGTTTGCTGTTACTAAGTGGAAGCATTACGTTACCGGGAGACCTTTTGTGATAAAAACGGACCAGAAAAGTCTCAAACATCTTTTGGATCAGAGAGCTGTCTCAGGGGATCAACTGAAGTGGGCATCTAAGTTGTTGGGGGCTGGATTACACGATTGAATACAAACCGGGTTCCGAGAATCGAGTTGCAGACGCCCTGTCAAGGAGACCACATGAAGAGTTGATGGCCTTACAGGTAAACGCCCCTGTTTCCTTGGATATCGAAGTCGTAAAGCAGCAAGTGTTAGGAGATCCAGGCTGTTTAAGTATCATCAAGCAGTTAAAGGAGGGAAGTTTGATGCAGTCAGGTTACACATGGAAAGGAGGAGTTTTATACAAGGATGAGAGGTTGGTAATTCCAAGAGGTTCTCCATTGGCAGGCTCTTTGATTAAACAGTTCCATGATAGCTTGATGGGAGGCCATGAGGGGGTGCTGAAGACCTATAAGAGGTTGGCTAGGGAAGTATACTGGAAGGGGATGAGAAAAGATGTAGAAGACTACATTGTACACTGTGAAGTATGCCAAACCAGTAAGTACTCCACCTTATCGCCTGCTGGTTTATTGTCTCCTCTACCCATTCCCAAGCAGATTTGGGCAGATATTAGCTTAGATTTTGTGGAAGGGCTGCCTATATCAAAGGGGTTTGACGTCATCTTGGTAGTAGTTGACAGACTGAGCAAGTATGGCCATTTTCTGTCCCTAAAACATCCTTTCACTGCAAAATCAGTAGCTGAGCTTTTTATGAAGGAGATTGTGAAGTTGCATGGGTTTCCTGAAACTATGGTGTCAGACAGGGACAAGGTGTTTATCAGTCATTTCTGGTCAGAGTTATTCAGAACACAAGGAACAGAGCTGCACAAAAGTACTGCTTATCACCCGCAGACCGACGGGCAAACCGAGGTGCTGAACAGGTGTGTTGAGACTTACTTAAGATGCTTTGTTGGGGGAAAGCCAACCAGTTGGACTCAATGGCTGCCCTGGGCAGAGTTGTGGTATAACACTTCTTATCACTCTGCGATTAAGATGACCCCATTTCAGGCAGTGTATGGAAGGGAGCCGCCGAAACTATTGAGGTTTGATGACATTCCCACTGTTAATGCCCAGGTGGAAGACATGCTTAAGCAGAGGAATGACTTGTTGGAAGAGTTGCGTTGTAACATGGAAGCAGCTCAGAGGAGGATGGTTACTATGGCTAATAAACATAGAAGGGAAGTTCAGTTTGAGGTTGGGGAGAAGGTTTATTTGAAGCTGAGACCTTACAGACAAGCCTCAGTCGCTAAAAGGAGGAATGAGAAGCTAGCACCACGTTACTTTGGGCCATATGAAGTGTTGCAAAAGATTGGACAGGTAGCTTACAAGCTGCAGTTACCCGAGCACAGCCGCATACACCCAGTTTTTCATGTTTCTCAGTTGAAGAAGGCAGTGCCTAGTGGAGAAAAGGTGCAGGATATTCCAGAGGTATTGACAGCTGAGATGGAGTGGGGTACTGAACCAGAAGAGATATTGGATATCCGCAGGTCTGAGAAAGGAGCTGAACCTGAAGTGTTGGTCCATTGGAAAGGGTTACCCTCTTTTGAAGATACATGGGAGCCGATGGATCGCTTGGCTGATCAATTTCCAGGTTTTCACCTTGAGGACAAGGTGACTTCTTTACGAGGGGGTATTGATAGGCTCTGTGTCCCGCTGGCTTATGTGAAGAAGGGCACGAGGTCAGGTCGCAGTAGCAGAAGGATGGTTAAGAAGATTGTAAGTGGCTAAGTGTCGTTTACGGGAGTTAAACAGAGAATAGAAGACTTATATTAAACTATGTCGTTTCAATTGCTACTGTTCAGTATTTATTGGATCCCCAAATGTTAGGGTTTCCTTATGCAAAGACATCAACACAAAAACAAATCTCTTTTCTCCTTTCCTTTCTTCTATCAATCTAAGTCTTCTCTTCTCAACCTTCTCTGTTTTTCTCAACGATAACCTTCAAGGTTATCACTTACAGCCATACCTCTCCTAGCTACAACCCTACCTCACCTATTTACAGCCCTACATCTCCTGATCATCTCGAAGAGATTGGTGGTCATGAAAGTAGCCAAGTGGATGGTGGAAATAAACATGATGCTGAAGCCACTCGCATTATTCAAGTCCCATGTTTACAGGTTTGATTTTACAGTTTTTGACTCTTGTTTGAGTATTATCACACCTACTGGTATTTACTCTGCAGGTAGCTCTACTGGCTGGTGCTGTGGCTACTTTAAGGTTTCTTCAGCACAACCTTTGTGCTCGAATCCGTATTTTGAAAGACTCAACGGTTGACTTGAAGTCTTCACTAAGACAAGTGGAACTAACAGGAACTGTATTACAGATTGAGTTTACTCAACAGCTTATCGACTCTGTTCTAGCAGAGGTTGTCATAATTATCTTAAATTTCTTCTTCTTGTATACTCTCTACTGTTCTGTTTTTTTTTTTCTTGGGTCTCAAAGACTATTGGTTACTATACTTTTAGGACAATCATGATGAAACTATGGAAGAGGAAACTAAGAAACCATCTTCTGATCAGAAAGATTGTGAAGCTGCTCTTACCAATCAAAGTCCTTGAGTCTGAACAATATCTCACGTTGTGATGCAGCAACCTCTCCAAGGATATGAAGAAGTTGTTCATGAACTGATATTATATTTGCAAGTTTAATCCGTTACTATTAGTCTTTTGGTCTTATATACATTATCTATAACTTGTGTTATATTTCCTGAAATAAAAGGAATGTATTCTTTGTGTTGGTTTCATCAGTCCTTCTGAGATGTGTATAATTTATTCAATCGGTTTGTTCATATATATCTTTCTACAATAAACTTCTCATGAAGACAATATATTTTCTCGACAAATAGGACATGTGTCCTTGCGATCCAGCCACTTGAGAATACAATCCTCGTGAAATTTGTGGGAACAACGCAACGTCATGATCTTCTTCCTCTCACCAGTACCATCCCACAACAACTCTTCTATACAGATTGTGCAGCAGTCGTCGTGACGATGACCCTCCAGCTCATTATCATCATTGAAGCTTAGTACCACAATCTCCTTTACAACTTCGACTTCAGCTTCAATAGAGAAACCATATTCTTCTTCTTCTTCTCCAAGTAGGTGGCTCATGTAAATCGCGTCTTTGGAGATTTTAGTAACGATGCGATGCTGAATCCAGCTGCATATCCTTGCCTTGGACAACACGTTAGCCACATATTTATTGCATGTTTCTTCTCCAGCAAGGAAAAAAGATGGGATCACAGATTCGACTTCTTTCTCTTGTACGACTTTTCGTTTAACTAGGATTACACGACCGTTACGGTCCTGGATAATACACCGCTCGATCCCTCGGAACTTTATTGAAAGCGATGCAAAACATGTGGAATCGAGTGTTTGCTTCTTAGAGAAATAGTTTACATCCCATGTCGTTGAACTCGTCTCCATATGTATATGATGATGACCAAGAACACAACACGTGTTTTTGCTTGTGTGGTTTGATGACCAAACTCTAATTCTAATGGTTTATTAACTTCTAGTGTTCGGTGTTCCATGTATATATATATGGTTTTAGTTTACAAATTCACCTGGTTGCGTTCTAAGCGAGCTTTTTTCCAAAATTAAACAATGGCAGAAAAATTTGACAAGTTTTAATAAAAGATTTGAGAAAATTTCTTTAATTCTTGTAAAACTGGGGTTTGGGCCTATTGTTCACCTAAAATATTTAAAACTAAAATATATAAAGGCAACTTTCAACATATATAAATGTTCTGCACCATTGCTGGTTGCTCGGAGTTGTATAAATTTAACAAAATCATCACATTGTATATGTAAAAAATTAACATATCCAAAAGCATCACTGTTCCATACATTTATTTTTCTATGTTTTTCCTTTCTCTCCTATAATTGAAGTTTTGGACTCGGCATACCACTTAATTACTTTCATAGTTTTTGTCAACCATTACAGGAGCTGATCAGCAACACCTTATAACAAGTGGAGTTAGAATTTAAAAGTACTTTCATCAACAACTAAATTTCCCTTACCCTTTACGATTTTGATTTATCTTATCTGAATTATTGTTCAATAAAACTCTAGGGCTCAACAAAATGTGGTCAATTTGGATGAAGTGGGATACTGAATTACTGGTGCTTGTAAGAAGCTAGGATGGGTGTGACTAATGCATCTATATGGTATATGTGTTTAATTGAAGGTTAGATATATACATATACTTTAAAAATCGTGTATAAGCTTTATCAATAGGAGTTTTGTCAATAAAAACCGTATATGAATTAAGAAAACAAATGTGGTAGGATATTGAATATTTTTGAATTAGTGGTTGAATTTTTGTTATATTTGAATTATTTTGTCGGATCTCATAGTAAGGAAGGACTTTCGAGCAAGGAGAAAGAAAAATATAAACCATAACATGGCTCTATAGTTGCATGTACCTGTCTGCATCTATGTATGTTTCTCTATTCGAATTATTGTGATTTTGGAATCTTATAACGATAATTATCGATCTTTGTTTTCACTCCAACTTAATTGTGGACCACTTTTGTTGACAATGTAGTCGTGACTTAGCCCAGGAAGAAAACATGAATATTCAGTGTTCTCTAGAACATCATTACTGTGTTTTCCGATCACGCACATGTTAACCGTTTGAGTTTTGATATGTATTCTTCAGCCTAGAAGATTACCATCAAGCTTATATAAAGTTTTGGTTTCCAACGATTGATATTGCAATGTTTGTGGAAGTCTTTGTATAATTATATTAATGTTAGTTGTAGATTAAGCATGTAATGTGGCCTTTCGAATCGTTCTTGAAATTGTTAATTAAGCATGTAATGTGAATCTTTTAACATGCCTTTATAGATAAAATTAATTATATATTACGCTATAATAATTGAGGTCCCGGTAGTCATGTGATGTCTATCGGACATGCACTACGAGTCTACTACGACCATTTTGAGTTTTTAAGGTTGTCAAAAAGAAATTACAAGATCATTTTGATTTTGATTTTGACAGCAACTTGCTTTTACATATGGATGAGCTAAAAGCGAGAGAGAGGGTTCTTGCTATTTTACCCCATTACATGATATATTATATGATATGGGTGACCAAAGACTTATCTAGCAGATTTTGTTTCCAGTGAAAAGACATAATTTTCAATTTTTAGACATTTACAAGATTTGCACCCAAAAAAGGAAAAAAAACAGTGTACATTTACAAGCTAGCTAGTATTGGTTGTATCAGAAGGACATATGGAAGATAAAAGTTTAAACTGATCAGGGAACTATAATTTGGTCAAAATTCCCTAGATTTTCGTGTAGAAAAAAAATATATATATATAACAAAACAGTTTCAGTTAAGCATTTTGTGATGTATGATTTTTTTTATATTATTATTATTATTTTGTTTGTTTGAAATATATACCTTAATGTGCAAATTTGGTTGTTTTGAGTATTTATTTTGTAACATTTAGACACATAAATAACCATTGCTATACAGGAAAACAAAATTCGAATATAAAATAATACTTTGAATAAAGAGTTATATGATTATAATGGAGAGGACAAATAATTTAAGAGATTCCAATCAGTTTTCACAACAATAATTGTTAACATCAATAGATTTTGGAAGGGGTCACGTGACCCACCCACTCTCATGATCAGGTTGAGGATGGCAAGTGGCAGGCATCAAATTCATTGGTTCTCAATTCTCTCATCACACGCAATTGTTTGTAATGTGTAATATAATGCAAGTCATGAGGATAAGGGTAGTTTTGAATGATAAATTTGAAGTGGTCTACATATTGACGACTATTATGGTTGGTTGTTATTCATTGCTGATGTGGAAGAAGTATATATGCACAAAATAAAGAAATTAAAAAAACCAATTCTATTTGAAAATTGAGCCTTAAAATGATTTTTGTGAATATATATATGAATATGAAAGGAGCTTAAAGAACAACTAGCTTGGAGCAGCATGGGTTATCGAAGTTGAGCTGGGACAATCACAATTCACACATATAGGAACCCTCCAAGGCTCCAAGTAGCTGAGTATCAACACTTAGTGCAAGAGATTTAAGTAGAGAGATGTACTTTGTTATAATATTGTAGTTAATGCACATGGTCCGTAATAAACTCCTTTCAATACAAGGCAACACAACAAAGTTTGGTGACAAGCTCCAGATTTGGTTAGCTACTCGTAGCTAATCTTCTATTTCTCTAATTCTTTTTTAACACCTTTTTGTAAAGGAGGTCACACCAAAACTCACTAAAGCCTTGGCCCAACGGGAAACAAGAGGAAGGTCCACTAGTCAAGTAAAGCCCATCACAGCTTTAAACACCAAACCTGCAACCAAACCTGCAACTCATCATAATAATAACAGAGGAGAGTCATTCACTTCATGTGCTCAGCTCCGTACAGTCAAGAGACTGAATCCAGCTCACACTAAGCTCCAAGTGAAGAATAGATTTAATGTCCTTGTATCTCCAATCCTTTGCAGATGATGACACTTGTCATCAATCAATCCAATCTCTGTAAATGATAGCTTTTGCTATATATAGCTCAATATGATGTAATGAAAAATCAAGAGAGAAAGTTATAATTTTGAGTCTCCTTCTCTGTATTTTTCTAGGATTTTAAGCTCTGCTTTCACTTTTCAGTTTTATTTTTGCTCTCTTTTCATCCAAGAAAGCATTCATTGTAAAAAAGACATTTTTTTTGTTTCGAATATATTTTCACATTCATTCAAAAAAAAAATCACGTGTTTATATTAAAAGAAAAAGAAACGAAAATCTAGTAACTCAACGTCTAGACCAGTTACGCTACGTCCTACGTATTGGGAGACATACCAAGTGGATATTTTTATTTGTTTCGTAAGAGAAAAAAAAAATGAAAAAAAGTAGATATGGCTCGTGAGGTTCAGTTGAGAGATTGGGAAGATCTTAATTAAGAACTTTATTTGTTACAAATTTACAATCAAATAGTCCCAACAAGTGTTTTGGGGTTTGTGTACGTACGTAGGTATATAAACATCATACTCTATTTGCTCATATATACCACGATCTCATCGTTCAATATTTTATTGTTAACCTTAAGTATATATATGACCAGATGCATTATAGCTAGAGACAATATAAAAGGATCGGAGCCATGGAAATGTAAATGTATATTGTTGCAATATTATAATTGCTTAAAGAGTATTGTAACCAAAATTATTCGAACAAATATAGCAAGAGATCATTTCAATCAGTTCACACAAAATAATTGAATGAAAAATTAATAATATTTTATACAGCTTTATATATGATGATGGAAGATATTGCATGGGGAAAAAATACTTAGAAATTTCAATCAGTTCCCTAACAATAATCACATGCAAACAAGCTTTTATAGATTTTTTATAGACCCACACTTTTTTCTCAGGTGGCTCTACAAAATTATATACGTGTAAATAAGTTGATGAATATAATCTGATGTGGCCTATCCTGGTTGGTTGATATTAAAATGTCGAAGAAGAACATAATAATATACTATACTAGAAAATGAAACTTGTCTCTTCAGTTTCATCACTAGCCCCGTGCTCCACCATTAGACAAAGACATTGTAGAACCAAGAAATTGTCAATAAATATGAATGATATGATTAAGAGAAAATAAATTACACCGAAGTTACTATCTAGCAATTGTAGCCATATGGCATCTTTGATAATGCAGTTTGAAAGAGAGAAAAAAAACGCATGTCAAGTTGTAGACGTAACCCTCAAGCAAGAGGATCAACAACAAGGGCTATCTTATTCGACGTCGTTCAGGGAAGAGAGAGACACCTTCGGGCCGATCCAAGTTCCTTCGGACAAGTTCGAGATCTGATCTTTATTATATATATCGTTCTGACCTTGAGGGTTAACGTTTTGATCACATTGTTATTGTTGTTGTTCTGTTTTAGATTATGGGGAGCTCAGACGCAGAGATCGCTTCAGAACTTCGAAATAGGAGGCGATCGCGAGAGGATGCCTGAACCAATCATCCGTGCTTTTGGTGTCTTGAAGAAATGTGCTGCCAAGGTTTTTTTTGTTTGCACTATAGTCTCTATACAGTATGTGTAAATTTGCTTTCTCTCGTTTTGGCTCGTGAGTTTATACGATCGATGTTTCAGGTTAACATGGAGTATGGTCTTGATCCAACGATCGGGGAAGCTATAATGCAAGCTGCACAAGAAGTAGCAGAAGGAAAGCTCAATGATCATTTCCCACTTGTTGTATGGCAAACTGGTAGTGGCACTCAGAGTAATATGAATGCTAATGAGGTAATTTGTGTGTACGTACGTACGTAGTGTCGGAGATTATACATGTTTGTTGTTTTGTATGATCTCATACAAGTGCAACATATTACTCTGATATAAAAACTTTTGACCTCAGGCAAAATATTTATCATAGGAAACATATATTGTAGTTTAAAATATAACAATATCTAACGGCTTCATTTCTTATACAGCACTTATTTTTAATTTTTATTGGCTATGAATTTCTCATAAAAAAATATACACAAAAGAAATTGGACCAGAAAAGTCATTTTATTTGAAATCTGTTTCTTCTCATAGTTCTAATTTTCCTCTATTTTGTCATCATTAATTTTTGGAAAACCGAAATAATTAAGGAAAAAAAAACTATGACATATTAAAAGGTTTGTAATGAGGTAATAAAGCATTGTGTGTTTTGCTCTTCACAGGTAATTGCTAATAGAGCAGCTGAGATTCTTGGTCACGAACGAGGTGAAAAGATTGTGCACCCAAATGACCATGTCAACAGATCACAATCTTCTAATGACACTTTTCCCACGGTAAGCTTTAGTATTTGCATCCTCAATATTACCAATAATTTCAGATTCAAAAAAAAAATATATTACCAATAATTTTGCATGCGTAACAGTCATTATTTGTTTGTTTACGAAAAAACCAATTAATGCTTTTCATTCTTATAATATGTATCCTCACTGCTCTGTCAGGTACTAATAATAGTCATGTTGTATTGTTTTGGTTTTGTCTAGGTTATGCACATTGCTGCTGCAACCGAGATTAATTCGAGGCTGATCCCTAGTTTGAAAAATTTGCTTAGCACTTTGGAGTCTAAGGTCGGATCTTTTTACCTCTCCTTCTCAAGTGACACACTTGATCTAGTCCCTATATTGCAACATCTTATTATTTTTGCAAATGCACTCAAACTTTATAGTCTATTTGCTCTGTCTGAATTCTGACTTTATATTTAAACTTACCACATCTAATTACAGTACTCTGTATTATGGCAGTCATTTGAGTTCAAAGATATTGTGAAAATTGGAAGAACACATACTCAAGATGCTACACCGTTGACGCTTGGACAAGAATTTAGCGGTTATGCTACTCAAGTAAATGATTTGCTCTGTTTTCTGAGCTAGCTTGCGAAACAAACATGAAAATCACACAAGCCATCTAAATTTTTGTTTGGATGCCATGATTGTAGGTTAAGTATGGAATTAATAGAGTTGCATGTACCCTACCTCGCATCTATCAGGTTTGGAAATGATATTTTTAGAGGGTACTTCTCCAAATGCTTATTGAGTTCTAACTTGCTAAACATATTTGGCCAGCTTGCTCAAGGTGGAACTGCTGTTGGGACAGGATTAAATACTAAGAAAGGGTATGTATATAACTCATTTCATTTCTAAACATCCCAATTAGTTCATCTCCTCTTAGTCCACTATTGGTAACACTAGCTAGTATACGATATGTACAGGTTTGATGTAAAGATAGCTGCTGCAGTAGCTGAAGAAACAAACTTGCCATTCGTCACTGCTGAAAACAAGTTTGAAGCTTTGGTTAGCCTCTAAATCACCTTCATCATTTACGTCCATACAAGATGCCTATGAACGGTTCATATACATGAATTCAGTTGCTAAGTTAAGTTATTCTGTTTTTTTTTTTTTTTTGTCAGGCTGCACATGATGCTTGTGTTGAAACCAGTGGATCTCTTAACACAATCGCAACATCATTGATGAAAATAGCTAATGATATACGTTTTCTTGGAAGGCACGCATCTAATTTTTTATTCTCTCATTCTTCAAGGTGTATCATGTTCTCTTATGTTCTTTATCATGTCTTCATATAGTGGCCCAAGATGTGGTCTAGGTGAACTTTCTCTGCCTGAAAATGAGCCTGGAAGCAGTATCATGCCTGTATGGATGCAATGTTTCTTTAGTCTTCTATGCTTTGTCAATACCTTTTCCTATTCATTCATCTTGATTCTCTCTCTCAGGGAAAAGTAAATCCTACACAATGTGAGGCCATGACTATGGTTTGTGCTCAAGTAAGTTCCATTATTTTTCTCAATATATTCTTATTGACTTATATAGGACTAAGGCTGTCTTGTTCCTGACTCTTTGGATTGCATCATTATATTGCATGCAGGTTATGGGAAACCATGTAGCTGTGACGATTGGTGGATCAAACGGCCATTTTGAATTGAATGTTTTCAAGCCGGTTATCGCAAGCGCTCTCTTACATGTACATTAATCTCTTTCATTTTGTACATCTTTTTATTACATCCTATATAAAAATATGTCAATCTTAACCATTTGATCTTGCGCCCATTCATGCACAGTCCATCAGATTGATAGCAGATGCTTCAGCTTCGTTTGAGAAAAACTGTGTGAGAGGCATTAAGGCTAACAGAGAAAGGATCTCAAAGCTATTACATGAGGTAATAAGATAGGCTTCTTCTTGTTTTATTCGTCTTAAAATTATTTGAAGTGTGGAAATGACCTAGTATGAAAATGATTCTTTATTCTATTCTTTGTAGTCTCTTATGCTTGTGACATCATTGAACCCTGTAAGTCTCTCCAAATATTTAACTTCTTTGTCAAGTCATCCATTTTCTTACATTTTTATTACAATATGAATATTTATATACTCCTCAATACTACATTTTGGAATCATATATTGTCTCTTTTATTAGAAAATCGGCTACGACAAGGCTGCAGCAGTTGCCAAGAGAGCTCACAAAGAAGGATGTACATTGAAGGTAAATCAATAAACTATCAACGTAAATAAATTTATTTGCAGCAAGAGAAAACAAGTTTTTGTTTGTACCAATCACCTTGTTAGTAAGTAGCAACATGTTTGTTGTTGCTCTAGTTTAAATTCAATTCATATCATGAAAAAAAAAAATCTATAAAGATTCCTAATCAAGCTTTAATTTAATAAACAGGTTGCAGCTATGAATCTAGGTGTTCTTACTTCAGAAGAGTTTGATACTCTTGTTGTTCCCGAGAAGATGATTGGTCCATCTGATTAAAACATTATAATAGAGCCAAAAGCTTCAATAATTTACAAATCGATGTATTCTCTCCGTTTTACAAATTGAGTGTGTTTGAAAACTTTATTTTCGTGTGACAAAAGTATCATTATAAATGTTCATTACCCGTTCCATTCCTATATATGACCAGATACATATGCATTACATAGACAATGGTATGGATTAAACTGAAAAAAAAAAATCTTAATGTTGATACTTTTAAAATCATTGGCGCTCGATGAATCATTATCCAATAAGCCATCCCTCTTGCTTTATTTTTTTCGTCTTCTTTTATTTTTCCTCTTTCTTGTCTCTCCTTGTACCTAGTTGCAATATAACGTCAAGATATATATAAATACATTTAGAACAAACTAATAATAGTCACTAGTTCACACGAAATGATTGAAGTGGAAGATTAAAATAATACCATATGAATACAGCTATATGATTATGATGGCAAGACATATAGTGTGTAAAAAACCAATCGGTTAACCATAATAATTAGTCACATGCAAATACAATTCTACAGATATCATTTTATCAATTAGAAAACCTAATTATTTTGTGGGGGTCGTCACATGACCCACCCTCTCTCTCTCTCTCTCTCTCTCTCAGGTGGCATTTGCGACAAATCATTGGTTCCCACATATTTGGTCGATGCACGTGTAGATAATGGTCGGAATAATATATTTTGTCGTGGTTTCTTGTGATTGGTAAGTATTTAGTGCTGGAATTAGTTATACAAATAAATCGAAACGTTTTCGAATTGTTTTTTACATTTTAAGAAAACGAAACTTGTCTCTTCAGTTTCATGACTAGCCCATTGCTACTTCGTCACTAGACAAAGACATTAATATCCAACCATAATAAGCCACGACGAACAAAGAAAATGTCAATAAATATTAGATGATTATTAAGATAAAAAAAAGTTACACGTTCTTAATTAAGAGGCCCAAAGTTGCATTTGTAATAGTATTAGCCATAACTACTTTGATAATGCAGTTTGAAGGAGAGAAGAAACACGAAACCCTAAAGCAAGAAGATGAACAACAACGTAGATATGATTCAACGTCGTTTAGGGAGGAGAGGGACACCTTTGGACCGATCCAAGTTCCCTCCGATAAGTTCGGAATCCGATCTTTTACGGAAATATTCTGATCCGTCAAGTGTACAACATTGTTCTCACATTCTTTTGGTTGTTTCTTTATCAGATTATGGGGAGCTCAGACGCAGAGATCGCTTCAGAACTTTGATATAGGAGGAGACCGCGAGAGAGTCCCCGAACCCATCATCCGAGCTTTTGGCGTTTTGAAGAAATGTGCTGCCAAGGTTTTTGCACTAATGTCTCTATACGTGTAAACTTGCGCTTCTTCGTTTTGGTTCATGAGTTGACGTTAAGAATTTAGGTTAACATGGAGTATGGTCTTGATCCAACGATCGGGGAAGCGATAATGGAAGCTGCACAAGAAGTAGCCGAGGGAAAGCTCAATGAACATTTCCCACTTGTTGTATGGCAAACTGGTAGTGGTACTCAGACTAATATGAATGCTAATGAGGTAACTTTTGTGTACGTAGTAGTGTCGGAGATATACACATATGTTTGTTGTTTTGTATTATATTGTATGATCTCATACAAGTGCTACGAGTGGCGGATCTAAAAACTTTTGATTAGAGGCAAAATATTATATCGACCTGATACATATTTTTATCTTAGAAAATAGATGCATAGTTTAAAATTAACCATATCTAATGGCTTCATTTCTTCTACCGCATTTGTTTTTTTTTTTTTTAAATTTATTATTTATTATTTTTTTATTTGGCTATGAATTTCTCACAAAGGATACTGGACCAAAAAGGTCATTTTTTTTTTTTATTTAAACATTGACCTTTCCTTCTTTAATACTATTATTTTGTTTAGTCTTAAATAATTGATTAATTGTTTACAAACATTGACCTTTCCTTCTCTAATATTATATTGTTTGGTCTTTAAATAATTGATTACCAAACACACTAAAGAGTAGACTAACCAAATCTAATCAAAATATCTAATTAATGGAAATAAAATCAATTAATGAAAATAAGTACTCACCGACGCCAATTATATTATATTGTCTCCTCACCAATATGTATAAAATTCGTTTTGATATATTTGCATTAGAGAATGAATTAGAGAATGGCTAACTAGGAATAAATAATTTAGTTATTATACATACATATCTAGAAAATAACTTTATCTATTTTAAGTACAGTCCATTACAAAAAAAACAAAATTCTTTTTTATTCCAGCTCTAGTGCAAAAACAAATATATAATACAATTTCCTCTACAGATAATTTTTAGTCTTCTCCTAATTTTATTTTCTTATCAGTCATCATTATTTTTTGGAAAACCGAAATAATAATGAAGAATTGTGTGTGTTTTTTTTTCTCTTCACAGGTCATTGCAAATAGAACAGCTGAGATTCTTGGCCACAAACGAGGTGAAAAGATTGTGCACCCAAATGACCATGTCAACAGATCACAATCTTCTAATGACACTTTTCCTACGGTAACGTTTTGCATCATCAATATTATCAATAATTTTGCATGCGCAATATATGTAGCTAGCTTACCATCTACTAACGAACGGTCACATTATTTTGGTTTTGTCTAGGTCATGCACATTGCAGTTGCAACCGAGATTACGTCGAGGCTGATCCCTAGTTTGAAAATGTTGCATGGCACTTTGGAATCCAAGGTCGGATTCTTTTCTCAAGTGACACTGTTGATCTAGTCCCTAAATTGCAACACATGCACTACTATTTTAACATGAAACTTTGATCTGACCTAAATGGTGTCATATATGAAGCGATTCTTATCTCATGAGTTCATTGTGGAACTACTATATATATTTGAGAGATACTTTGTTATTGATCCATCATTTCTAAACCTATATACAATACAGTCCTTTGTCAGTCGTCACATTTATGTTACATATGCATCATGACTTCATAGTCTATTTTGCTATGCATTTGGACTTTGTTAAAACTTGTTCGATTTCTGGCAGTCATTGGAGTTCAAAGATATCGTAAAAATTGGAAGAACTCACACTCAAGATGCTACACCTCTGACACTAGGACAAGAATTCGGCGGCTATGCTACTCAAGTAAATCTTTGTTATGTTTTATGTCATTGTCTAACAAAAGTGAAAATCAAATGCCATATATCTAGAATAATCTTTTAAATTTTCAATCTCATGATTCTAGGTTAAGTATGGACTACATAGAGTCGCATGTACTCTACCCTACATCTATCAGGTTTAGATATAGTTTTTTTGGAAGATCCATGTCTCATGTACTTCTCCAAATGCTTATCAAGCTCTTAACATGTTAAACATATTTGGACAGCTTGCCCAAGGTGGAACTGCTGTTGGGACTGGATTAAACACTAAGAAAGGGTATATATATCTCATTTATAATTTTATGCCCATCCCAAGTTCATATATTTTTAGTCCACTGTTGGTAACACTAGTACTATTTGAATAGGTTTGATGTAAAGATAGCTGCTGCAATAGCTGAAGAAACAAACTTGCCATTTGTCACTGCTGAAAACAAGTTCGAAGCTCCGGTTAGCCTCTAAACCACCTTCATCAACATCATCCATTTCCAAACTCATCCCTACCTCTTGCTTAGGGTTGCTAACTATACTTTCATTCTTTAAATGATATATATATATATATATATATATGTGAAATCGGTTGTTACGTTATTATAATTTTTCACAGGCTGCACACGATGCTTGTGTTGAAACCAGTGGATCTCTTAACACAATCGCAACATCGTTGATGAAAATCGCTAATGATATACGTTTACTTGGAAGGTACGTTTCTAGGTTCTTTTCTCTTTCTCTCGTTAAAAGTGTGTCATATTTCTATCCTTCTATCTTATGTTTATTGTTCATATGTTCATATAGTGGCCCAAGATGTGGTCTTGGTGAACTATCTCTGCCTGACCTGGAAGCAGTATCATGCCTGTATGGATGCAATGTTCCTTTGGTCTTCTATGCTTTGTCAATACCTTTTCCTATTCATTCATCTTGATTCTCTCTCTCAGGGAAAAGTAAATCCTACACAATGTGAGGCCATGACTATGGTTTGTACTCAAGTAAGTTCCATTATTTTTCTCAATATATTCTTATTGACTTATGAATATAGGACTAAGGCTGACTTATATATATATAGGACTAAGGCTGTCTTGTTCCTGACTCAATGGGTTGCATCATTATATTGCATGCAGGTTATGGGAAACCATGTAGCTGTGACGATTGGTGGATCAAACGGTCATTTTGAATTGAATGTATTCAAGCCGGTGATAGCAAGTGCTCTCTTACATGTACTTATACTCTTTCATTGTTATGCATCTCTTTTCTTTTGTTACATATAAACATATATGTCAATCTTAACCATTTGATCTTGCGTCCGTCCACAGTCCATCAGATTACTAGCAGATGCTTCAGCTTCGTTTGAGAAAAACTGTGTGAGAGGCATTGAGGCCAACAGAGAAAGGATCTCAAGGCTATTGCATGAGGTAAGCTTCTTCTTGTACGTTTTATTTAATCATAAAATTATCCATGTGTGGGCAGGAATGATCTATATATAGTCTATCTATTAGAACTAATTCCTCGTTCTATGCATTTATTTGTAGTCTCCTATGCTTGTGACATCATTGAACCCTGTAAGTTTCCAAATAATAATAGTTAACTTCTTTGTCAAGTCATCCATTTATTACCTAAATGCTAATTTCTCCAATCCTTGTTTCCTTTACTAGAAAATAGGCTATGACAATGCTGCAGCAGTTGCCAAGAGAGCTCACAAAGAAGGATGTACATTGAAGGTAAAACAATAAAAACAAAGGCATGCATCATCACAAAATAATTAGTTTTGTGATTTGCAGCAACAATATAATATTTGTTGCTCTATTTTTGGATTCAACCCATCTTCGATCTAGATCATGAAACTATCAATATATATACGATCCCTAAATCATCTTGCTTTCATTTATTATACAGGTTGCAGCAATGAAGTTAGGTGTCCTTACCTCGGAAGCGTTTGATACCCTTGTTGTTCCTGAGAAGATGATTGGTCCATCTGATTAGAACATAAGCTTCAACGATTACAACAAAGTGATGTGTGGATTTTTATAATACATTTGTTTATAATTTGCTATGTGTTTTGATTTTGAATACCGTCCTGTGTTTAGAGTCGTGTGTCTATTTATATGTTTGTCATCTACATAAGTTTAATAAATTGGTACGAAAATGTCAAAGTTATATTGTTTGGGATAAATAAATAAAAATGGTTCGACTATGATAGTATATTTGAGTTTTGTGTTAATATTGGTTTATAAGGCCCATGAGGGTCCAATGGGCTTTATATAAATTATTTACCGACCAAATCAATCGTACTACGCGTCTGCGTCTTCGTCTTCTTCGTCTTCGATACTTCAACTATCGCCGCCCTTACGCAGAGAGTTTCGCATTATTAATCAAGAGTTTCGCCCTTCGAATTGGAGTAACCAATTTAGAAACCCCAAGTCGACGACATGGAGAACGGAGATATTCCAGAGGACGCCAACGAGCGTAAGCAAAATCAATCCTTTTTTTTTTTTTTCAAATTTTGATTGTAGCTTCATGCGCTCTTCTTTCTGGGTTTTAACCTAATTGGGTTCTTGTTTGTTTGGTTGGTGTTGAATGAATAATAGATTGCCCAGGTCCTCAATCGGAAAGTGCTGGAAAGTCTGATTCTTGTGCAGGTTGCCCTAATCAGGAAGCTTGTGCCACTGCTCCCAAAGGACCTGACCCAGGTTCGATTTCATGCTGGAATGTCTCTGTTTTCGAGTCATAGTTAGGATTGAATCTCACAAGTTGTTTTTTTTGTTGTTGTTGAAATTTCTGGTTTTGATGATTCTTCTAGGTTCTTCTTTGCCAAATTGAGATGGGTTTTGTATCGATGTGTTTGTATGAGCTTGTATCTTCTTACATCATTCATGTTCGATTGCTTCAGTATCTGTTTGTTATTTGGAACGTTTATAGGATTTGGAACTGTAGAATAGCTCTGTTTAGAGTTGTGGCTTCCTTTCCTGGCTTCATATTGCGCTGAGAGTGTTAGATTTAACGTAATGTTAATGTTGTCTTAAGCTTCATATCTTTATGTGTTTGAGTTGCAGACTCACTTGGTTACTATGCGGGGATATTTATGATGATTATTTCTGTGTTTTATTTATTTATTGTAGATTTGGTTGCCATAGCAGAGAGAATGAGTACTGTTAAGCACAAGATTTTGGTTTTGTCTGGCAAAGGTGGAGTTGGTAAGAGCACTTTCTCAGCTCAGCTCTCGTTTGCGCTGGCGGATATGGACCATCAAGTAGGCCTCATGGACATTGATATATGCGGTCCAAGTATTCCAAAAATGTTAGGTCTTGAAGGGCAAGAGATTCACCAGAGTAACCTTGGTTGGTCCCCGGTTTATGTGGAAGACAACCTTGGTGTCATGTCCATAGGTTTCATGCTTCCCAACTCTGACGACGCTGTGATCTGGAGAGGCCCACGAAAGAACGGTCTTATCAAACAGTTCTTGAAAGACGTCTACTGGGGAGAAATTGATTACCTCGTGGTTGATGCCCCACCAGGAACCTCTGATGAGCACATTTCCATCGTCCAGTACCTTCTACCCACAGGGATCGACGGTGCCATCATTGTCACAACACCACAGGAAGTCTCCTTGATTGATGTCAGAAAAGAAGTGAGCTTTTGCAAGAAAGTTGGAGTCCCCGTGCTAGGAGTAGTAGAGAACATGAGTGGTTTGTCTCAGCCATTGAAGGATGTCAAATTCATGAAGCTGGTGACAGAAACTGGCTCCTCCATTGACGTAACCCAAGATGTTATCTCTTGCCTAAGAGAAAACGCACCAGAGCTCCTCAACGTCGTGGCTTGCAGCGAAGTATTTGACAGCAGCGGAGGTGGTGCAGAGAGAATGTGTCGGGAAATGGGAGTACCATTTCTTGGGAAAGTTCCTTTGGATCCACAGCTTTGCAAAGCAGCTGAACAAGGTAAGTCATGCTTTGAGGATAACAAGTGTTCTGTTAGCGCACCTGCACTCAAAAGCATCATACAGAAAGTTGTTCCTTCAACAGTGATGACCGAGTGAAGAAGAAGAAGAAGAGACTCATTTAACACTTTGGTCAGTTCTGTGAACAGACAATGCTTTATCTTTTCTATTCGGGGTTTGTGGTTAAGTTATCGTCTGTGTGTGTAAGTTATAGGCATTGTTCAATATGCCAGAATAAGTTTTTCTAAAAGTGAGGTTGAACCATAAAGTCTTTTCAATTTAGATGATTCAAACCGATACAAAACCGGAGTAACTGATCCAAAATTAAACCAAATATTAATGTAATTAAAGGCAAGTTTGAACCGAAACTGAATGTGTATAACTGAAAAATATAGACTTATCCGAAAGCGAATGTAAATCATATGACCGGTTTACTTAAAGTGAAATTGAAATTACTAACGCAGAGATTCTTTTTTTTGTTTTGTTTTTGTTTATGGTGGATAATACTGAATATTACTAAACCTAAGATAAATTAAAGACTATTTAAACAAACGAAGTTGTGAATCAGAGAACCCTCCTGTCACAGTCGATCTTGTCATAATTTGGTTTCTTTTTTCTCATAAATTAAAATTCATATAGCATGATTATCATAACAAAACATAGAAATTGAAAAATAACAAAATATAATTAATCGTGAGGCTTCCACCATTCTCCATCTTTCTCATAAACCTGCTCTTCAATGCCCAGAGGCTTTCACCATTCTCCATCTTCAAGCTAATTGATCGTGAGCTCCGAAACATTATCTCCTCAAGAAAACATCGCAAGCGTTGGAAAGATCTAATGCTTCTTTGGATTAGATAATTTCTTTTCTTCTCCTTCTCTCTTATCTTATTGTAGCTTACGTTTTTGTAAAACCTCTAACTTCATTTTATATGATACTAGTCGGTTGTCCGCGCTACGCGCGGGAATTTTATTATCTTGTTTATAAGTAATTAGTTCGTATTTCCTACATTTTTTCACTATAGCATACTTTATTTTTTTAATCTTAGATTGCGTTTGTATAGAAAACTTGTTGAGTTTTAGTTTTATTAGTAGTCGAGAAATTAAATGTGTATAGTATAAGTCGATGTGTAGGTGTAAACGGATGTGCGGTGGAAAATCATATAGAAACATGTGTTATTAAGATTCCCACCAAAATATAGATTTAAATGTTAATATTGTGGGCCCTTATAATATGTTGTCCGAACGTCGAAAATGATTTGTGGGTTTCGGGCGGATTGTTGTATTTTTTATTGGTTACATTATCTCTTTATATATTGTCATAATTTATTTTTTTATTTTACGTTTTTCTTTTTTCGATTTGATGTAATTGATATCTCATAATGATCATTTTTATACTATTATATATTTGTTTATGATTTTCTGTTTTATATATTTTCGTATTTTCATATGGAGCAATTTTAAAATTTACTTTATACTAGGCCCGCACCCGCGCTACAGCGCGGGGGAAAAGTGTCGGTTTTTGTTTTTTTTTCGAATTACGTAAACTTTTAACTGTTACAATAGATTGTTGGTGTTGAATTTGGCAAGTATGAGAATATGTACTATCGTGGATGTGTACTTTGTCACGTATGCTAGGTTCAGATCCGCGCTACAGCGCGAAAGAATATTTTCAGGTTTATTTTATTTTAACGTGTTTTGTCGTATGTGTTATTATTTCGTTCATTTTAGTATCAACATTATTTCGAAATGTATATTTGGTTTCAATTCTTTGAGAAAAGTGTGTTTTCGGAAATTAAATATAATATTTTTATAAACTAAATAAAAGAACGTTTATTAAACAAATTGTATACCCACAATGTATGTGGTGACGAACCAATCAGCAAAAACCCGTGTATTTTAAAAAAATCATGAAAATATATGATATTGAAAAATCATGAAAATCATGTATATACATGTATCACACAAGAACATATGAGTTTGAAAGATTTGTATATACTTGTATCCTATAAAAATAAAATAAAAATATTAATATACTTCATATTGAATAAGAGACCATAATATTCTTGTTATTCACATATTAAAATATTTAGAACATTTTAAGGAAAATTCAGAAAGGTAATTTATTTAAACTAACTTATGGAATATATTCTTTATGACTGATTTTGTATTAGTAGTGATTCGATGATTAATAATTTCAAAGATAAAATATTGTTATTAAAGTATTTTTAGTTAATTATAATAATTATCCTAAAATTTTAATTATTTTTTTTGTATCCAAAATATTTCGTATTACTCATTGAAATATATTAATGATTGTCAAATTATTTTTTTTTTTCAAAATTCAAATATAACCATTTCTAGATATATATGGATCTCTATAATTTTGCATTAATTATGCTATTGATAAAATATTATTCTTTTTTTTATAGGTAATTCAAATTGATAAAGATTGGAATAATTTTGAAACCTCTTTTCATATACTATTTTTTTATTCTGATTAAAATCTTTCATTTAACATATTAGGAAATATAAAATATAATAATAAAGATTTAATATATATAAAC
>NW_006238916.1:6674142-6986404 GCF_000375325.1 Capsella rubella
TTTTTAAATTATATTTTTCTATATATCAAATATTTAAACTTATAAAAATCTATTTTTTTGTTTTTTCATATAATAATTAGAATATTTTTAAAATATTGAGATCTTTATATTCATAAACAAATTTTCCTTATAAGACATATTTTTATTTAGCATTAATATAGTTTCCTAAATGATAGGAATCTGGTGTATATTATTGAAATATTTGAAAAATATTTAACAAATAGTTTGGCAAGTATCCGATTGAAAATTTAACCCGAAATTTTTTGAAAAACCCGACCCGAATCCCTTGTGTACTTGTCTTTTACTATAGTAAGGATTTTGTAAGACATAAATTAGATAGATTTCTATTCTCAAAATTTCTTACTTTTTGTTCTATTCCCGTTAAATCCCATTATAATGTAGGTTTATATTGTGTAAATATAATCAAATTTTGTGTCATATTATTTTTAATCGATATATAGATATATATATATATATATATATATATTTATTATAAGACATTCACTTAAAAACTATAATCTATTATTTATATATTAGTTAGTATAATCAATAATTAGTAAGATTTATATTTTTTAATCAATTATCTTTTTTAGTTTTAAAAAATAAAATATAAGAAAAAACCTTTCATATCCTTTTTTAGAAAAGTTATTTGCATATGTTTAAATCTTAAAATTATATGATAAAGTGGTATAATTAATTTTTAAAATTAAATGGATGATAATTAGGATGATGAGGTGGCTTAAGGAGAAGAGAGAAAAAGCTAACTTTATATATATAGATTTACATATTTAGCAAAAAAAAACAAAAAAAACAAAATATAATTAAATTATAAGAAAAAAGGAAATTGTTGGGTCTTGAACAAAACCATTGACCACCATTGCGCCGATGAACTTATCAGTTGGATCCAAAGCAAGAGCGGCGGCAATAGCACCAACACTCACAGATAAAAGAACTAAGGAGAATGTTCACACAAAAAAAAAAAAAAAGAACTAAGGAGAATATGACAATAATAGCTAAACTAAACAAAATAATGGCCGGCATTAACCATGAAACTCCCATGTGTATCAAAACTGTGTAAGCTTCTTCTAATGATTTTGTTTTTGGTTAAACTTGAGTACAAACAATATTTATATGCATACTCCGATCCCAATAAAAATGGCAAAGTTGGATTTTAAGAAAAGAAACTAATAATATAAATTGGATTATTTCCAATTCTCTCAATCAGAGATATTATAGAAGATATATATATCATAAGGGTCACTGACGGTTGACCGACCGGAGTTTCTCTATTGGTCGGCCGGCAATTAGATTTATACGTGAATGAGTTTGGGCCTGTTAATGGGCCTATCATTGATATTATGCAGCAGTTGCTACCAATAGGAGGAGTATGTATCTCTCCACGTGAGACTCTCTGAACAAAAATATAAAAAAGCATAATTTTTGCTGAAATCAGACAAAAGAGACGATCAGATCCCATTTTGTCGTTGACACAAGAACCGATCCATCCACAAGTTTTGGAAAATCAGAAATGAGCGAGCTTCCCGCGAACCCTAAGAAACCTAAACTCAAACAAGACGAAGAAGATAATGAGCAAGAAGAAGTCCTTGTCGCTTTAGTAGAGCATCGTTCTAATGAAGTTGAGCGTCTCAATCAACACATATCTAATTACCAAACCAAGGTCTCTCCTCCTCTTCCTCCTCCTCAAAGTTTACATTTTTTTCGTTTCTGTTTTTATGATTTTGATTGATTGGTGGGTTTCTTCAGCTTATTGAAGCAGAGAAAAGTTTGCAGAATTCTAAAGCTAAGTTAGATCAACTTCGTGGAGTTTCTTCAGTTCCATCTAATAGTGCTAAGAAAGATAATAAACCATTGAAGACTTTAAGGAATGTTAGTGAAGACTATGCATCTCCATCACCTAGCAAGACTTTAAGGTCCTGTGATAGCTCTGATCATCCTAGAAGTAGTAGTAGTAGTGTCTCCAAGGCTAAGACTGTTCTTGTGAAGCAAAAAACTGAACCTTCTCGTGATAGTCCTAATGTTAAAGATAGAGGGACGAAGAGGAAATTTGGTAAGCACTTCTTAAACATTAGTTTTCTTGTATATATTTGAGATTTCTCTTAGTCTTGACTGGTTTTGTTATGTTCTCGTTATTGCAGAGCAAACGGAGCACAAAGAACTGATTCGGTTGATCGCTAGAAACTCTTCCCCGACTACAATCAAGTGTCATACCAGCAATCAGATCTCTAGTCAGCATAAGAGGAAATTGAGAAGCTTGATTCTGTGTCCTGTAAATGAGCAGCTGTTTGCAACAAGGTACGAGACTACAAGACGACCTATCAGTTTGCTGTTGGGTTTGAAAAATGGGTTCTGTAATCTAACCTGTCTTTATGTCTTCTTGTATCATTAAGTTCTCTGGATGGCATGGTCAGTTTATGGCAACTCCAGCCTGGAAGGTGAGTGTTTCTCTCACTTTTTTCTCTTGTGTAAGTATATTGTATTGATATTAGTTTGGGACTAGCCTCTTATTTAGCCTGGAACCTCACTGTACGTAATAGAAATGATGGCATGTAGCTATTTGTATTAAGGGTTGATCTTTAGGTTTATGGCCTCAGATTTGCATAGATTTGTATGTATTAACATTCAGAACCTCAAGCTCTGCCCCTTGCTTAAACTTAAATGGAAAGAAGAAACACTAACGGCTTTGTATCTTTGCCTACCAACCCAACTGCTTTTGTTTATAGTTGGTTGTTCTTTTTGTTGTCTATATTGTTTCTATACTAAACAGAAGGGTTAAACAAATGGAATAAGTTTGTAAGGGTTAGTATATTTAGTTAACAGAACGCATATAGCAAATGTGGCAATCTGCAAATGTGCTCAATCTAGATAGATATTCAAATTTATATGTTCCATCCAAATTAGGAAGAAGCTATGTAAATCTAATTGAGAGCTTGTGTCTTTCCGTGTTGTAGGGAATATATCTGTTTTGGTATCTTCTTTTGATTTGCGGTCCATTTAATTGCAGATTGGCTGCATCATTGCTTAGTACCACTGACTGTATGTCTCGAAAACAAAGGAGATGGGCAGAAGATATGGCCTGGCACCCATCTGGGAACTCCCTTTTCTCTGTATACACAGCAGACGATGGCGATTCTCAGATATCGATCCTAAATTTGAACAAGACACGCGGGGTAAATGTTACTGCACCAAATTTATTATTTGAAACTTTGCTAAGTTGCTGATGAAAAGGACATAGACATCACATGAACACAACACACTAGTATTTAGCTTTTGGAAAGTATCTCAAACTAGGCACTTTTCTTTTGTGTTGGTGAAGGTTACTTTCCTGGAGAATAAACCTCACGTAAAAGGGATTATCAACAACATAAAGTTCATGCCTTGGGAAAATACATGCTTTGTCACCGCAGGAAGTGATCACGCTGTTGAACTATGGAATGAGAGTGATGATGAAGAAAACAAATGGAAGTCGAAAACTTTACACAGGAATTTACATTCCGCTGCTGTAATGGGAGTGGATGGGATGAGGAACAAAAATGTTGTTTTATCAGTTGGCGCGGACAAGAGAATATATGGGTTCGATGTTCAAGTTGGTAGAGCAGACTACAAGCATCAAATAGACTATAAATGCATGAGTGTTCTCTCCAATCCTTGTGACTTCAACCTATTCATGGTTCAATCCGGGTAAAGAACTTATCAAATATGATTTCCATTATTGCTAGAGATTTCACTGACGAAGACTCTCGACATTGTAATGTCAGGGAACCTGAGAAACAGCTACAACTGTTTGATATCAGATTAAGGAAAACCGAACTCCATTCATTTGGGTGGAAGCAAGACAGTAGTGAATCTCAATCAGCTTTAATAAACCAATCTTGGTCTCCTGATGGTCTATACATCACCTCTGGCTCAGTCGACCCGGTCATCCATGTTTTTGACATTAGGTAACTCTTTCACAACATCCACATCTCACAAAATCTAAGATGATGCCTTCTACATAAAGTGGTGATTTGGAATATTGTTGTTTCAATTGTGGTAGGTACAATGCTCGTAAGCCGACACAATCAATAAAAGCGCATCAGAAAAGAGTGTTTAAAGCAGAATGGCACTACTCTCAGCCACTTCTTATCTCCATATCTTCTGATCTCAACATTGGTCTTCATAGGATCTCATGAAACTTTTGACCTCTCACATGTCTTTGCTCCTCATTTCTCATCATCTGAGTATAGTATACAGGTTCAGGGTGGCGTAATATTTGATCAGTCATCAATCATCATACCAATTCTTAGTTTTAGGCATAAACATCATTTACTTGTATCCCTCTTACATTCAACTTAATAAATGATTCGTTTATTTAACTACTGCTTCTTTCCAGTGAATTGGCTTTGTATATCTTCCCATCTAGCAATTGTGAGTTCACAAGTATTGATATACCCAAGGACAGTACTTCAGAAAGAAAAAACATAAAAACTTAATAAAAACTCAACCTTTTGGCCAAAACATAGAAGAAGCTCTAATTCGAGATTTTAGCTCCCAATGTGAGAGCGAGAGAGGGTTTTAGCTCCCAATGCAGAGAATCTCCATTAATGTCTCCGGAATCAGAAGATTCTGCGTCACCTCGCTCACCTCATCTTCCGCTTCAAACCTCACTGGTAAAAATTTATTTTTTGTATCGGGATCAAACATTTCTGTGGAATCCATATCTGGTTTTTGTTAGGGTTTTACTTTTCTGATCTGAGGTTTGTCTAAATATCACCAATCTCCAGTTTTTCTGGGGTTTATCTAGCTTTCTGGGTTGATTCGTGTTTAAAGTTTCTCTCTTTTTGAAATTTGGGGATCATGGGTTATGTTGATTCATATTTGGTGAATACTATTTGATGATTTTCGATTTGTCACTGCAAATTTTGCTGCAAATTCACTGTGTAAAGTTTCATTCTTTCTTTTTAGATCATCGGATGTTGAAACAAGTTCTTGAATCATGCAAAACTCCTTCAAATTCTAAATGTGTTCTTCAAGCACATGCTCAGGTCTTTAAACTTGGATATGGAACATACCCATCTCTTCTTGTCTCCATGGTTGCAGCTTACAGACGCTGCAACCTTTCATATTTTGCTCGCCGGCTTCTTCTTTGGTTCCTCTCTTTGTCTCCTGGTGTCTCTAACACGAACATCATCATTGAGAGTCTTATGAAAACTGGAGAGTACGGTTTGGCCAAGAAGGTTCTTCGTAGAGCAAGTGATCAGAATGTGATCACCTGGAACTTGATGATTGGTGGTTATGTCAGAAATGTCCAGTACGAAGAAGCTTTGAAAACTCTTAAGAATATGCTTAGTTTTTCGGATATTAAACCGAATAAGTTCAGTTTCGCTTCCGCTTTAGCAGCTTGTGCCCGTCTTGGGGATTTACACCATGCAAAGTGGGTGCATTCTCTGATGATTGACGCTGGGATTGAACTTAATACAATATTGTCTTCTGCACTTGTCGACGTGTATGCAAAGTGTGGAGATATAGAAACTTCCAGGGAGGTTTTCTATAGTGTGAAATGGAACGATGTGTCGATTTGGAATGCGATGATCACGGGTTTTGCTACTCATGGGCTAGCCACAGAAGCAATCAGAGTGTTCTCAGAGATGGAAGCGGAACATGTTTCACCAGACTCAATAACATTTCTTGGGATTTTAACAGCGTGTAGCCATTGCGGTTTGCTTGAAGAAGGGAAAGAGTTCTTTGGTCTAATGAGTCAGCGGTTTTCAATACAGCCAAAGTTAGAGCACTACGGGGCAATGGTAGATCTGCTAGGCCGAGCAGGACAAGTAAAGGAAGCGTATGACTTGATAGAGTCCATGCCGATCGAGCCAGATGTGGTGATATGGAGGTCTCTTCTTAGTTCTGCCAGAACTTATAAGAATCCTGAGCTAGGAGAAATCGCGATACAGAATCTTTCAAAGGCAAAGAGCGGAGACTATGTGTTACTTTCAAACATTTATAGCTCCACGAAGAAATGGGAGAACGCTCAAAAGGTCAGAGAGTTGATGACTAAGGAAGGAATCCGTAAAGCGAAAGGAAAGAGTTGGGTGGAATTTGGAGGGGTGATACATCGGTTTAAGGCAGGAGATACATCTCATATAGATACAAAGGCTATATACAAAGTATTGGAAGGTTTGATACAGAAAGCAAAGTCTGAGGGATTCGTGTCTGACACTGATTTGGTATTGATGGATGTCTCTGAAGAAGAGAAGGAAGAGAACTTGAATTACCACAGCGAAAAGCTCGCGTTGGCTTATGTGATCTTGAAGAGTAGTCCAGGCTCAGAGATTAGAATTCAGAAGAATATACGGATGTGCAGTGATTGCCACAACTGGATAAAAGCAGTATCTAAATTATTGAATAGAGTGATAATAATGCGGGATCGGATAAGGTTTCATAGGTTTGAAGATGGGTTGTGTTCTTGCAAAGATTATTGGTAAAAGAGACAAGTCTACAAAAGCTTTCTATCTGCATTCTTTGTTCACAAACTCGCAAAAGGAACAAAAACCGAATAATCTGGAACTTTTAAGCTGAGATTTTGTCCAGTAAAGTTTCTGTTTTGATGGTACATACATCGTGTTGAACCATGAAGCTGAGTTATCAGATTACAACACTTTGAACTATCTTTGAAAATCTTGATTGAGAAAGTCTGGGGATTGTTTGAGAATCTTAAAGTTGTATGGACTATATCAGAATAAAAGTTTAGTAAACTTGGTAATTTCCATTCTAAACTAAGTGACAGCCATGGGAAAAGGAAAAAAAAAATGGGAAAAAAATCCGACCTGCCGGAATCGAACCAGCGACCTAAAGATCATCTGTTGTAAACAACTACAGTCTTCCGCTCTACCAACTGAGCTAAGGTCGGATTGTTAATGACTACTCATCTACATAATTTATAATACTTAGGTTATGTTAACTTTATAATTTTATACAATATAGTAGTGGACCTAGTGGTAAGTAAAACTTTTTACCCGTATTCGCAAACATCTTCTTGGCAAAAACTCAATTCCTTCTCTTAAAGAACAAAACACTCTACTAAACAAACAGATTTAATTTCGTTATTCCATAAAAGTTGACAAATATTTCAACCACCATTATAATAATATGCAAAAGCTGATTCTTTATTATTCACATGCAATATGAAGATGACACAATGATGAAAGTCTCAAGTTTAGTCTTGGTATTTAAACAACATCACAGGTTATAACGTTATATCCAGAGTTTTGGCTTTAACATGTTATACATAACCACAAAGAGAACATGAGGAGGAATGGATGAATGCAATTCTCAAAGATCATAACGACAACGACAAATACAAGATTCTGTTCAAGAACCATGAAAACCCTGAAAGTTCTCGTTAATAAATTAAAGAAAAGACATGAGAACTACTTGTTCCTCTCCGACCATGCAAGCTTTGATGTTTCCCCTCGCTGTAGCCTGTAAATTCTTTATCATAATTCACTGCCACTTTCTTTCGTCGACGAAAGAAACTTCCACTTGTTTAAGATTTACCTATTTGCTTTATAAATGGATCTACCAAGTCTTTATTGTTATGAGAATTGACGCTCGTTAAACAAACCTTTAAATCACTAATTATGATTTGGTTGAGGAGATATTGTCTAGGGTTCCATATTTAAACTAATCTTATTCTTTTTCTCATTTTCCTCTAAACAATTATCACTATTCAATTAATCAAAATATTTATTTAAGAAGATTTTTTTTTCTTTTGTTGTAAATTGGTGGTTATACTCTAAACATATTATATTATTAAGAATTGATATTGAACTATAAAAAAAAATATTTTGGTGAGAAAAAGAACAGAAAATTACATACATATTTAATATAGATTCTGTATGTATTAAAAAAACCTTGAATATATATACTTTAAAATAAAACATAATGTCAATGAGCTAAACAAAAAGAATAACATAAGTTAGAATGAGTTGATTTTTGTTTCATGGAGACATCATCATCATATTAAACAAGAGATTAAAACATGTTTTAACTTTTAACATATATGTTCATAAAGCTTATTATTAAAACATAAAATCTGACGTGGCGAGTGAGAGGGCTTGTGAGGAGCACACTCTTCCACATATTTCCCACTCTTCCTTCTTATCACTTTCCTCTCTTCTCCCTCCGATCCCACCACGCTTTTGACCCTTTTTTCTCAAAATGGCGATGCAGCTTCCTCCGACGACTCTTTACGCCGGAAGATCCTCCGTGGTCTTACCTCCGACGACTCCAAATCTCCACAGATCATCTTTCTTGCCTTATTACTCGATGAGGCTACTTGGCAACAAGAAGTCTCTTTCCAAATCCTCATCCTCTGCTCCTAGATTCTCCATGCGTGTCTCCTCCAAGCAAGCCTATATCTGCCGTGATTGCGGGTCTTTTTCAACCCTGATCTTCCCTTCTTCAGTGTTTCTTAACAGACAAAACTTATTTATCATCATCTCTGTTTCTTGAATTTTGCAGGTATATTTACAATGACAGAACTCCATTTGACAAGTTGCCTGATAACTACTTTTGTCCAGGTATTGTGATTCATGTGTAAAGAGTTGACAAGCAAGTTGTTGTTTTGACCAGTTTTGTAGGAATTGTGTTTGGTTTCAATGGGTTTAAAGTTTTTGTTTGCAGTGTGTGCTGCTCCCAAACGGCGGTTTAGACCGTACATGCCGGATGTGAGCAAAAATGTCAATGACAAGGATGTTAGAAAGGCTAGAAAAGCTGAGCTCCAAAGAGACGAAGCTGTCGGGTATAATATATTAAGGACCAACTTCTTTCTCGTCAATTTCAAATCTCTGGCACTATGGTTTTGATACATATCTGTTATGGTAATTATGCAGGAAGGCTTTACCTATAGCAATTGCGGTTGGGGTTTTAGCTCTTGCGGCTCTTTACTTCTATGTCAACAACACCTCATGAATGCAGCATCAAGACAGCTACACTTTTTTGCTTCTGAAAACATATTTTTGTTTTGTATAAACATTCATCTTCTATTTGTGAACACTGTAATGAAGTCAACTAGTAAAGTATTCAGCTTTCTATGTACCAAAACTGTATTGAAAGTGGCCAAGATGAATTAAGAGGGTAAGAGTGATACAGAGTAAATTAACAATCGTAAAGGAGGTAAAATGGCTAGTCTTGCAAGATGAGGGATCCTTGAATTGGTTTATCGATCGAAGATTGATAAAGGATGTTCAAAGCAGACAAGTTTTCACTGACACTCGAAGATGTCGCTGGCTTGAACTCGTATGGACCTTGCTTTGGCCCCCAAACCTGCCATGTTCCAAACCAAAACCCATTTCATATCAGAATGAAGTTTTATGAGCATTTGTCAGTAGTAAGTAATATCTTGACAAGCTCCAACGCTACAATATGATTAGGGTGAGAAAAATGGATGAACCTGGTTTCGATTCTCATCAAAGCCGCGATCCCATAGGTGTATCTCATTGTTTTTCAGGATTGCAAGATCTGAAGTAGAATAGCTTGCCCCATTCTGCAATCCGAGAAAGAAGCAAGAGTGTTTTAGTGTGAAAGAAGATAAAACAAAGAGGTAGTGATTTTTCTGAAAAGAACAATACCCATGAATTTGGAAATCCATCGGGTGAAGTTGAGCCTTCGTACAAGCAGCGTTTCCCACGGTCACAAGAATTGAGATGTATAGTTGTCAAATGCTCCCCTATGTCCTGTTAGTTTGATCCATACTAAGCTTAATTTCCAGTAACCAAAGATCTCGTCACACCTCTATCAATCTAAAACATTAAGACTTACACCAATAACTTCTTCAGGAAGAGGGCGTTGATCCTTAGGGCGGTCACAGAAATTTTTGTACTCCTCAGCATCTCTAATTGCATATGAACTTACCTAACATTAAACACAGCTTAAAACTCTTACTGTATTGGAATACATAAGAAGATCACTACAACTCATATCCTCACCTCAACATCGCATTTCAACTCTTTTGGACACGGCTTAACCATATATAATCTCTGGAAGCAAAAACAAAAAAATGGTAAGACAATGCATCAGTTTTCAGCAACATAATACTATTTCCTAATGAAATCAAACAAAAGACAATCAGTGAAGGGAATGAATGCATACTTGACGAAAAGGTTTCTGCGGAGTCCTCCAAAATGCCTGATGAAAGAGATAAAAAAATGTCTTAAACATGAGTGAAAAAAACACATTTCTTATACATCTATCTGCGTAGTGCAAGAAAGAAATAAGAGATGGAACACCTGTTCGAGATACAAAACCTCTGAACCATCCACCATTTCAGCAGCTGGGCAACTCAGCATTCTGTACAACTATTACAAACTCAGATTCTAAACACACACCAGAGACAGAGATATCAAAAGTTTCAATCTTTAAACAAGATCCTAAACAGTATCAAGGTGTCTAAACTTAAGAGGAATGAAACTAATTTCTAACCAAATCTTGATAAACCAACTAGAGTTCTACACTAAGAAGAGCTTAAGGGTTTAGGATCCTTTGTTATGATGAAATAAGTTTTGAGATAAAGAAGAACATGATAAATAAACCTTATGTTGAAGTAATTGTCAGGATCCCTTGACGCTTGCTCCCTCGTGAACTTCAAACACATGTGAAAAGAACATCAAAATCAGAAATTTATTAGCTGAAATCAGAGTTGAAGAAACCTAAAATTGCAAAAGCATTTGGAAATAATTGTGTGGGTATAAAAAACCTTTTCGCCGGTGAGAGAACGAGAGACGACGCGAGCGTGATCCCTACGAGTAGTGGATTTAGTGAGACGCTTGATGAGAAGAGCACCGCCAACAAGAACCAGAGTTTTAATCACCAGACCACGAGCCCGGCTCCACCCGTTCGAGCTTGATTCCGGATCCGAACCCGACTCGGTTGTACCCATTAAAGCTCTCGAATTTAGTTCAAAGCTTTCGAATTTAGTTTAAAGCTTCCATCTTTAGTATCTATCTGTTTGTTTCTCAGGAGCATACGTCGCGAAGAGGAGGAGGAGGAGTAAGGTTTTGTGACGATCGACGTTTTTGTGTCGCCGAACCAGTGGGGAGATTGTTTGCCACGTGTAACCTTTCCATCTCTTTTTCTTCACCTGTTGTTTTTCACCCGGATAAACCGATCCGATCCGAACTAAACCGAATGAGAAAATCAAATTATGTTTTTTATATGGTATTTATTTAAAATAAATTAATAATCTACATCAGACAAATCGAATTCAATCCAAAACGAATTTTAAAGAATAAAAAACTTTATTTTAATATGGTTATTAGTTACTTAAACAAAATTATTAATTTTCTATCCGAGAAATCGAATTCTAATCAAAACAAATTATAAAAGACGTTATAAATTCAAAGTTTTCAAATAAATAAATGCACATTTAACTAAATATCGAATTTGAACCGAAGCTGAACCTAGCTATACCAAACCATTTCTTGTAAATTAGAATCGTGTTTGAATGCAATTGTTAGATTTTTGTTTGAAGGTACTAATGAACATAAAACAAGATGAATAATTATTGTTAAAAGCCAGAGAATAGGATTAATTTTATCACTATGAACAATTGAACATATTTATCAACAAAAAAAAAAAATGATCACAATCACAATCACAATCACAAGATAAAAATTGGAAAAGAAGAGAAGAATCTAAATATTTTCATAAAATAAATTGGTTTTTTCTTTTTCATAGCAACTCTTGTATCTTGAGCAAATCAAACTAAAAAACAAAACAAAACTAACTTCAATATCAACTCTTGTAGAACACCAAACAAGTCTCATCAAATATTCTCTTTAGAAATTGATCTCACGTCTCTCGGCAAAGAACTTCCCTGTGATAGCTTGATCAGGAAGCAATGCAAGCCAAACTCCAGTGTCAGCTCCATCTTCTGCTGAGATGTTCCCTGCATAACCCGTCATTGCGGTTTTAACCCAACCGGGACAAAAACAGTTTGCATATATCTTCTCTCCATCTGGTCTCTCAGACAGTTCTTTAGCTAGTACTCTTGTGTATGCGTTCACAGCCATCTTCGAGACAGAATAGTCTGTGAAAGAATGTGGCCAACCTCCAGATTCCCATGTCCCTTCTTCCACTTGTTTCAAAAACTCCGAGACTGTTTTGTCTACGATTTCTTCTGTAAGAGAGTCCACATCCATAAGCTTCGCTCTCACGGCTTCATTGTCAAGTTTCTGTTGAGGAGAGTTAGGTCAAAATACTTTTTGTTGCTACACAATGTTAGAGCAGTTAATAAAGATTGAGTTAGAGAGATGTATGTACACTGTGTCGGCCTTTTAATCTACCGAGCCTTGAGGTTACATTGACAATACGAGCACCTTGACAAGCATGTCTCATCAAAGGAATCATGGCTCTGATTATGTTCTTGGTGCCATAATAGTTGGTGGATATAACCATCTGCGAGAACTCAACTGAGTTATCTGATCCAACGTTGTAGTTTACTCCTGCATTATTTATCTGCATGACAAAAACAAATATGTCACATATTATATAACTCATCACGTTACAAGCCTATACATCTATATATCAAACTCAAATGTGATATACTACATGAATTAATGATCAAAGGAATCAACTTACTAAAACATCAATACATCCATATTTTTCTTTAATCCATTTGCAAAAGTCTTGAATTGAGGAAGGATCCAAGATATCGAGGCGGTGAAAATCAACATTGAATCCACCTTCTTGAAGGACCTTGGCGGCTTCAACGCCTACATTCTCGTCTCTTGATGTTAGGATAACTGTTAATCCATGTCCAGCTAATTGTCTCACCATTTCAAATCCTATCCCTCTATTTGCACCAGTTACCACGGCCACGGTTTCAGAGGTCCACCACCTATATAATGAATAAAACCAATTTTGAACTGAGGATCTAAAGAATATAACTAAAATCATGACCCTTATATAAATAACATGCATGGATCAGCTGAATCTCTTAAAATCAAATGTACTAGCTAGGAAAAATGTATTCAAACTTCCAACCTATTAGAGAACATAAAAAGAGATATCAAAAAAATCAAAATACAATGGTAACAAAAATCACATATCATGCATCTTTTTGTACGAACATATAAGTGTGACAAAAGATCAAGAGACATCAAATATTTCACCAAAATATTTATTTGTAAGAAAATGGAATTGATTGGTACCTCTGATGATCGGAGTAGGGAATAGTACGAAGGAGGGAGATCTCTTGGAGTCTCTTGTCTCGTTTCTCTTTAGATTTGTCTTTGCTTCCAACCATCTTCTTTAATTTCTTGATCTCCTTTTTTCTCTCTTTCAAGATTCTGAGTTTTATAACTTATTAATTTTAGATTTCTAAGTTTGTATATTTTTACGATTTGAATTGTAAGAAAGAGACAAGGCAGACACAAACACACACAGCTTCGTCGTCGTTGTCATCTCATCCTTCTCACAGTTTTCTTCTCATTCCTTTTTGTGGGTCAAAGTTCAATCCTCCCCCAATTTTTCGCCAACTTTTTTCGTGGCCTCTCATTTCATTTTCATTTGATTCCTATTTTTAGGTGTAGAGTTTGTTTCTATAGGAACATATACAATATAGCTGGAGCCTAGAGTGGACTTTATACGGACCAAAGTTGTGTATCATTTGTTAAATTATTAGTTGATCGTTTGGTTTCTATCACGGTTACGTGTGTCACTCACAGAGTCACATGTCACGACGACGTCGCATCCTCTCACTGTGATCTAGTACTTCTCTAAGACTCGTATTTTGGTGTTGTCAAAATAAGACATTTTTGTTAGAGCCTCCAAAACACACATGAATATGCATGCATTCAAATTTCTCTAAAAAACAACAAAAATAAAATACTTTTATATGTGTATATATATATATATATATATTCACATAAAGAGTTTTATTTTGTTTCATGAACTTATTAATCGTTACATATTTAAATCAGAAATGTACATTTTATAAATCAGAAATGTACATTTTAAAATAACAAGGTTTACCTTTAGATTCGAATTTTCGTATATATATATGAAGAGTTTTATTTTGTTTCATGAATCATTAACATCACTTACACTGAATTTCAACTAGTACTTAGAAATCGATGAGCCAGTAACTCACTAACCCATTATTATTATTTTGAGATTTACAAATTCGAACTATATGGTGGTTTGTGATTTATGTATCGAATGCTATAAATCTGATTGAGCTACAATTTCTCAATTTTTTTTAAACAGAATATTTTTAAATATTGCATAAGTGAAAGCAGTGAAATTATTTTTTTCATAAACCTCTAAACAAAAAAAAACGTTTAAACAAAATTATCAGAGAGTTAAGTCAAGAAAGAAAAAAATTAGTTATATAATCCTTTGTGGTCAAGAGAGGGCCACGACAAGTATAGGCCCATTAATGGATCCATAAGTACCACCTTTTTATTCGCCGAGAGAGAGAGAGAAAACAAATAAAAATGGCTAGCCGAAAAGTTCTGTTTAACGTTCACCGGATCATTCGCTCCACCGCCGTCATTGGCCGGAGCTCCGTTATTCCTACCCCTTCAAACCAGACGTATCCTGTTATTTTCCGGTAATCTAACTTCTTTCTCTCCACCGTAAAAATGATATTTGTAATGTTCGTGAACACGTCTGAAGTTGGAATTGATAATTTCTAGGAATGGAGTTGATTTAGGGACCAGGTTCTTCTGTGTGTCACCACAGAATTTTGATATTGATCTCTCTAACGAAGAGAATAAGAGAAGAACTATCAACAGGTATGGTTTGATTTTTGGACTTTTACGTTAATTTGGAAGAATCATATGTTTGGTGGACTGATTTTGTTTTTTGGGGTTTTGGTGATAGATTGTTGTATAGGAGCAAGCAAAGAGGGTTTCTGGAACTTGATCTTGTTTTGGGAAATTGGGTTGAGGAGAATGTTAAATCCATGGATGAAAGTGGTGTCAAATCCCTAATCCATGTCCTGAATTTGGTATGTTTGATTGAAACTCTCTTATGCGCATATGATGAATCTGCATTGGTTTTGTAGAATTTGAAGCTGCCAAATTACTTGTATTGAGGTATTGTTTAGCTAGATTGAGGCTGTTCCTGTGATTTAAGCTTCAAATGATCCATTTAAGAGTTAGGGAATGTTCTTCTTCGTTGATATCAGTTTAGAGAACATGCAAAGTAATGGCTTTTCTGCGGAACTAGGTGTGAAACACTGATTTAATATGGATTTGCTATGAGTGGATGTTGAAAACTTTGTTCTGTTCATAGTGATCTCAAAGTGGGAATCAGGAATTCGTAAGATTAATCTTGCAATTGGCAATTATGCAGGAAAATCCTGATCTCTGGAAATGGCTAACTGAACAGGAACAGCCTCCGGAGGCAGTGAGCTCAAATCCGGTAACCAAAATTCTCTTAATCAAGCCTATGTCTAAACATTGTATTATAGAGCGTCCTTTGTTTACTTCAATGGTTTAAAACAATCCTTGTTGTGATATGTTAAAGGTGTTCTCGGCGTTGCACGAGAAAGTCATGAAGAATCTGAACAAGCATGCAGCACCAGAGACACGCGCAGCCGCTGGACAGCCATGGGTCAAAGGCTGGGACGATTTCAAGAGAGGCCGTGATGCTCCCATTTCAGGGAATCAGTAAACATAAACTCCTCTTTTACAAAAGTAACAAACTGCAAAAACATTAATGTAAAGTATCTGAGAACAGATACCAAAATCGTAGCAACCATTACTTTTACTATTGTATCAATAAAAGAACTAGGCCGTGAAGAAGGTCCCGATAACGTTGAGATAATTACAGTGTTGTGTCTTGTTTGTTAAAGTTTCTTGCTACTAATATTGGTATCATGGGATTGTGGTTTGGTTCTATTAATATATGTGCCGAGTTTGTAAGTATGAGACCTTGGAACCAATTTCACGTTTACGGGAAGAAGTTTTAAAAACTCAACGATTTTGAATGGTTGGAAACAGTGAAAATATCTTTTTAATTAGTACTATATAACATTGGTTCCATATCTTACATTTCTTCATGTCCTAAAATATATTTGGACTTCGGAGCTTATTTTATTTTATTTTTCCTTAAAGAGTCTAGAAAAAAAAAACTAAAAGCCATCTCTACAACATAGAAAAAACTCTCTTAACACTTCATCCCAACTTAAATTACTTAACATCACAACTAGTCAACTCTAAAAGAAGTGTTTTTCAATGTTTTATAACAAAGCACTTATACACCCAATGAGTGCCATTATCTTAAACATGGGATATTTGAACATAAACCTTTTCAAATTTGGACCCATCATCATCACTCAATTTATATATGCATCACTCAAGAAAAATCTAGTCCCTCTTTGGACCAACCTGTCAGCAATCACCAAAAAAAATAAACCTTTCAGACAAATAATAAACTATGAATACGAATAAAGGTTTTCTGATTTTTTTAAAGTATATAATATGTGATATATATAATTAATACAGTCTAAAGAAAGTCATAAATCAAATAATAATAAAACCATATGCATAATAATAAATGAAGAATATCCCATGAGAATCTCAACTCCGCACCATTGGAGAGATTGGCCCCTTCCCACACCTCTCTCTTCTTCTTCCTTCTTCTTCTTCTTCTTCTTCTTCTTCTTCATTGAGCTTCACCTGCATCAGCACAAATTCTCAATCCCTTTTTCAAATTTAGATCCTTTCTTTTCTTACTTCAATCTGTTGTATTCGATTCATCTCTCTTCACTCGAATAACGGATTTTGAGATTCTCTCTGACGTTTCGGGTTTTAAATGTTGAGCGTTTTGGTAGATTCATTGCAGATCTGAATAAGAGGATGATATGATCACAAACCCAGATACGAAAAATCTGATTTTTTTGCAATTCTGATTTATTGATCATGTCGACGACGACGACTCATGGCGTGGAGCATGTTGGTTTACCGACGAAAATGGAAGCGAAGAAATCGAAACAGGGTTGTTGCAACCCGGTTAAGAAACCCGGACCCGTTTCAATGGATCATGTTCTCTTAGCTCTCCGTGAGACGAGAGAGGAAAGGGATTTACGAATCAGGAGCTTATTCAATTTCTTTGATTCTGAGAATGTTGGTTACTTGGATTGTGCTCAAATCGAGAAGGGCTTGTGCGCTCTTCAAATCCCGAGTGGGTATAAATACGCTAAGGAGTTGTTTAGGGTTTGTGACGCGAATCGAGACGGGCGTGTTGATTATCATGAGTTTCGTAGATATATGGATGATAAGGAGCTTGAGCTGTATAGAATATTTCAAGCTATTGATGTTGAACATAATGGTTGCATTTCTCCTGAGGGGCTCTGGGACTCGCTCGTTAAGGCCGGTATAATTTTGTTTACATGCTACAAATCCTTATTCTCTGAGCCCTATGTGTTCAAGAATCGAACTTGCAGATCATATTGTTGTTCATTAGTTATTAGACCGTTGCATGTTAAAATGACTTTGTAGTGAGTTGGTCGTTAGCAGAAAAGTCAAAGTTTTGGAGAAGTTTTTAGAGTCTCTGGTAATGCATTCTTGGAAAGTAAAGGATGAGAATGATAGGTAAGGAGATTTATGGTTCGCATGCAGTGTAGGTTGATAAGATTGTGCTAATTTTTTTTTATGTATGTATGATCATTTGGTTAGATGAGATTTTTGTGAATCTGAGTGGTTATGTAAATCAGAATTTATTTATAGTTTTCGGTTCTTTGAGTATGTCGTACTTATGAACACTTCCTATGGATTCAATTTGGTGTACCATAGTTAACACTCTCATTTCTGTGCATTTTTAAGAATAAGGCTTGTTTATATTTATCAATTTGCTCAAATCTTGTCTCAGTTTTATGCGTAACATTGAAACGATTGACCACTGGCTTTGTGTTTATGCTCTGTTTTCGTCCTATAAGCCACAACAGTTTGTATTTTTCAGGGATTGAGATAAATGATGAGGAGCTAGCTCGTTTTGTGGAACACGTTGATAAGGACAATGATGGAATCATTCTGTTTGAAGAATGGAGGGATTTTCTTTTGCTCTACCCTCATGAAGCTACCATTGAAAATATATACCACCATTGGGAAAGAGTATGCCTTGTTGATATTGGAGAACAAGCTGTTATTCCAGAAGGCATTAGCAAACATGTAAAAAGGAGCAACTATTTCATCGCAGGTGGGCTTCCTTAATTTTTAGGACCTTATTTTCTCTGAACAATGTAAAAAAGATTTGGTTTTGAAGTTTCTTGACAACAAAATAGTACTGTCGCAGGTGGCATAGCCGGTGCAGCATCTAGGACGGCAACTGCACCTCTAGATCGCTTAAAAGTTCTATTGCAGATTCAGAAAACTGATGCTAAAATCCGAGAAGCCATAAAGATGATATGGAAACAGGATGGGGTACGGGGGTTTTTCCGAGGTAATGGGTTGAATATTGTGAAGGTAGCACCAGAGAGTGCCATCAAGTTCTATGCGTATGAGCTTTTCAAAAATGCTATTGGTGAAAACATGGGTGAAGACAAAGCGGATATAGGCACAACCGCTAGACTTTTTGCTGGAGGCATGGCTGGTGCAGTGGCTCAAGCCTCTATATACCCTCTGGATCTTGTGAAAACTCGGTTGCAGACTTGCACGAGCCAAGCAGGTGTTGCTGTTCCCAAGCTTGGAACACTCACCAAAGACATATTGGTTCATGAGGGTCCACGTGCCTTTTACAAAGGTCTTTTCCCTTCTCTTCTTGGGATTATTCCTTATGCGGGTATCGACCTTGCTGCATATGAGAAATTAAAGGACTTGTCCCGGATATATATTCTTCAGGATGCCGGTAAATCTCTTAATTGCTATATTTTACTGTTCTGCTTGAACGTAGACTCATAAAACTGGGCTCGGGTTTGGTCTTCAGAACCAGGTCCACTTGTGCAACTAGGTTGTGGAACAATCTCAGGAGCTCTTGGAGCAACCTGTGTTTATCCTTTGCAGGTTGTGAGAACAAGGTAATTCCACGGCCTATATACTTCTCCTGTTCCCTCACAAACTCCATACACAAACTTATATCTGTTCTCGTGGGTATATGAAAAAAAATATGTTGCTGTCACACAGAATGCAAGCGGAACGGGAAAGGACCTCGATGTCGGGAGTATTCAGGAGGACAATAAGTGAAGAAGGTTACAAAGCACTCTACAAAGGGCTTCTACCGAACCTTCTAAAGGTTGTTCCTGCTGCAAGCATTACATATATGGTTTACGAAGCTATGAAAAAGAGTCTAGAACTTGATTGATTAGTGGCTTCATCACTTGATTTTGATATTGACGAAAGAGTGGGAATAATAAAAGGAGAACCTATAAAAAAACTAGTTATCTTTAACATTACATAATTCTTGTAAACATCATTTGTACGAGATATAAATACTATAATATTCTTGTTTCCCCAAACTTTCAGAATTTTTTGTAAGTGTAGAAAGCTCACTTTAATCTTTACTTTTGAGCTGAGGAAATTGTAGTGATGCTTCTTGACTTTTGCTTTGATGATTCCAGTTGTGATCTACAAGGGAAACTAATAATAGAGGTTCTTGTCTTGGGATAGATTTGGGTGTAGTGGAGGATGAAAGCAAGTTAGGTAACGTCTTGTCATTTTGGTGTTTACTGAAATAGAACATCTTCTCGTTCTTGTTCGGTTTCGACTCTTTATAAAGATCACCAATAAAACTAGGAAAAGTAATGGGAACACACACACAGAATGAGGAAAGCTAGTAAAACGTGCAATAGAAATATAGCACTACGTCATAGTTTAGTAAAATAGAACTTATAATAAATAAATTAAGTATGCTTCCATTGACATCAAAGTGGACGTGCCGGAGTGGTTATCGGGCATGACTAGAAATCATGTGGGCTTTTTTTTTATTTACACGCTTCACTGCTTTTGTTTTTGTATGTCATAAGTCATAACAACATTAACTAACGCACCATTATGGTTTTCTTGTACATATTCAAAAAATCAAACGGCTTTGTAAATGAATGCTTCATTAATTCATGGACCGGAGAAACCTATATAACTGATAAACTTCAAAGAGTTTAACTGTTTAAGGCTACAAAATATAATTTATTTCTTTTGTACTTCTATTTATTTCATTTGTAAGTTTTTATATCTTTCAATTCTCAAATTACTCTAAATTTTACCAAAACGTGAATAAGAGTTACAAGAGTTTGAGGGATCGGATGACAAATAAAAAACAAATTTTTTGAGTTTTTGAGCTAAGTCTCAACACTCCTAAAACGTATATCTTCTCTTACAAAAAAAAAAAAAAAACATTTGCTTCTTTTTGCAGTACTGTTTCAATATAATTAACGTTGGTTACACTTTCCAAAGATTAAAAAAAAAACAATTTAAACATACGATCAAAAAAGCATAAATAGAAATCTACAGTCAAGAGAGTATATATGTATACAAATATTAATTTCTTTAAAAAATAGTAAGGGAAGAAGTGAAAATTACGAGAAACATATAACTCATGCTTCTTTCTTTTTCCTTTTCTTGTTTATAATATGCCTTTTACGGACTCTGTGTCGTCTCCTCTTTTAGAAATTCTCTTTGTGGAAGGAGAATCTGGTGCTTGTCTTGTGAGTGAAATCTAAAGCTAAATGCCTTAGCTCCTTTGTCAACGCTGGTGCTCCACAGTAGAACACTCCTATATATACATTACAAATGATATATCATCTCTCTACTTAATACTCCTACGTATACCAAATCAAGATTCTATGAAGAATGTGAACTTACCAACTTTAGTGTTTGGATGATCCATGGCAATGCGTTTGTAAACATTTCTCCAATTAGGTTTAGCAAAATGGGACATAACCCTTGTTCCAGAGACAATGTCTACACCGTTCTTTGCATGGTTTAGTGACTGAAGCATATGTATAAGTGCGGAACGAGCGTCACCTTCTTCATAGACGCTTGTACAATAGTTATGCATTTCAATGACACGGTTGGTATCTCGTTCCGCGACTTCGTTCATTATGTTCTTGAACCAATCGAAAGAGCCTTGCTCACGTGTAACCCAATAGAAGTAAGCTCTACGTGTCCTGAAACTCTCTTTCTTGTTTCGTTGTGGTTCGCTTGTTCCGTTCTCCATTCGGTTGAGTTGGGCTTGTTCTTTGGCTTTGATGTTGTTGACAATGTCTTTGACGATACTGATCATTGGTGTGGCTCCAATCCCTAGACCAACCAGTAGAACCACCTCGTACTTCTTGTAGTCTTGTGCTGGTGCACCGTAAGGACCATCGATCAAGACTTTTGGGAAGCTGTGCATGCAAGTCATTGCTATTAGCAAAGGTCATTATTCTATGATATATTGTTATACATATTGCTCAACAAGATACCAACTTAGATATCAACAATTTGGTCCTAGCCAAATAATATGTCAAAGGTCAAAATATAAGTTATTTTTTGGGGTTAGAATTTTACAATTGTCTTTCACATATCCTAGATAGAAATCCAATATATCATTCGACGTTAGTTAGATCAAATAATATACTGACTGTTTTTAGTTACGTGCGGCACAATATTACATCTTTTTAGTTAATGTCATGTCATGTTCACTTCCTCTTGATCTTGTGACTTTTCTTTGTTCTACTATATGAAGATATAATTACTAGATATTTTTTAAACATTCGTAGCACCAAAAGAAAACACTTAAAAACAAAGAAGTTTCAAATTGGAATTCTTAAATGAATAGAACAATCATGCCTATCCAAACAAATTATTGTGGCATGTGACACTAAAAACCAAAACTAGGTAGAAGATGTGAATAAGTAGAATAATCCATATATATTCCTAACTTAATACATTCTAATCCGGCATGTGAACACTTGATACCAAAACTATCTAAGAGTATATTCGTATACACCTGGATCTGTACATATCTACATGTGATGTGACCCCAAAACTTAGATAGGAAACTACGAAATACCATTCAAAAGGTCAGCATCATCTTTCAACTTTCTTACTTGTTAAAAGAAAAAAAACTTGATAAAGTACAATAGTACATAGTAATGTTGACCTTAGCATTAATTGTTTTAACGAAAAGGTTGAGAAATATAAGATTATATTGCAACCCCAAACAATTTTACGCGGTCACAAAAGAACACATGGATAAGCAAAACACATCGTGCTTGCATGATATAAACCAAATAATGCGTCTCAATCACCACCTTAGCATAATAAAATAGTGATACTTGGTTAATTAGGTACATAGTTTTTTTTTTTATAGAAGTTGTGGTCTCCCACCACTTATTATAATGGATTAGGTATACACTGTTTGAATTTTGTTACTCATTTAGTGGATATCACGATTCTCACGATTCATGATTCATCCTCTCAAAAAAAACTTCTAGAACATGTCCTCTCTTTAGCATGATTTAGTCATTTACGTGTAGAAGTATGATAACGACGCATGGATCACATAGTGGTTGGGATTATATATACTTACTCGGGATTATTTGCACCGTGCATCATGTCGGCTCTGAGTAGACCACTCACTCCTGCTGGAGGTGGCTTACACACCTGAGCACAACACACAGAACAAAACACTCATATTAATCTCTTTAACTTTAAAAAAGGTTGGTTGATATTTGATAAGAGACTTTATTGTAATAACCTCAGAGAAGACTCCTTTGAGAGCTCTTGTCCAATCCCCAAGAACTCTAATGTGAACACTTAGGTAGTCATCTTGAGGTGCAGAGGTGATTGAAAATGGATGCCTGCATTGGATTCAAACACTTATAAGACACATATATAAAGAAGCATTGTAAAGAAACATGAAGTTATTGGTTTGTTTCGTACCATTCAAATGGAGACACAGCAGCACAGTTAACAAACATGTATTGACCGCTCTTGTATTTGAAGTTTTGTGGCCTTGATATGTGCATTGCCAACACGTTTCCTGGATAAACCGCTACTTTCCTAATAGTGACCGCCTTGATACTCGACCTGAATGCTCTTATCAACCTTTCACACGCATATAGAACCACTGGTGCCACCAAATACATCCAGGTCGTTTTGTTGTGCCAGTCTTTGGTGAGATACAAGTAGTATCCATGTGCAACAAGAAGAATGTAGACTATGACAAACAGATGATGAGTGTACCAGAAGGCATTGAAGCTAGCTAGTTTCTTTAATGGTCCTGGAAGATAATTTAGCTTCCCTCTTCTGAACCAAGGTGTAGCTAGTGTGAATGCAATTGCCATTAACAGAACCATTACTAGTCCTGTTATACCTTCAATCGAGTTTACGAAATGCCAGTAGCTCTTTGGTTGCTCATCCCCAAAAAACTGTCTTAAAGGCCTATATGCCTCTGGAGTTGCTTCTAGTAGCCGCGGGAAATCACACCCCAAATGTGCCCCGGCATGTAATGTTACTCCAACTATAATCCCCACAGCTATAACCTTAAAGATTCAAGCATTGGTGTATTATTATAAGAAGTTCAAACATAAAAGGTTTTTAGTATATGTTTGTTAATTACCTTGTGGAAGTTGAGATTGTCATCAAATGGGACAACAACACCCAACCTGGTCTTATTCCTAAGCCATGTGATTGTGTTTCTGCAAACAGGTAAGAGAATCAAAGCCATGTTCAGCTTAACTGTTTCTGCCGCACCTTTAGCTACACACACACAAACTCCCATCACTGGATACACAGGGCTACGCTGGTATTGTATGTATTTGTAGATGAAGAGGATAGCCATAACCGTGAACCATAGAGCTATGACCCAACATCTTTGCCAGTTGTCTAACACGAAGAATCTAAGACCACGGTACCATCGCTTAAACGGGTTGCGGTTAAACGTTGGCTTAAGCCTCTGACTCATCATATGACTCAGATTCTTTCTCTCCCCAGTACTTGTTATCACAGACTGTGTTGCCGCTTGCAAAAGCAGAGTCTCAAGACTCTCCAACTGTTTCAAGATTTCACCGAAACTATTTCAGACTCTATCCATAAATCATTATATGGTCAATCCAAGGCTTGGATTCCAAGCTAATCACTTACCATGATATATCCTATATTGTCTGGATCAAGCTCTTCCATGATCAGTGCTGCATACTCATCTGCTCTCTTCTGTATTGTAGATAGATTATTCGCAGAAGCACTAAGACTGATAATCTGTGAAACACAACACAACAACAAGACCAAAACAGAGTGAATAGTGAAAGAGAGCCAACAAGACCAGAAACAGAGTTAAGAGTGAAACAGAGGCAACAAGAGAAGAAACAGAGTTAACAGTAAAAGCAGAGCAGAGGTAACTCTGTTACTCACCTCTCTAACTTCGTCTTCTGTAAGTCTACCATCAGCATCTTTATCCACCCTGCATTTTCATCACTTTCAGATTCACATACATAGAAGAGAAACTAAAACAAACAAAAATCGAAGACCATACATGTCAAAGAATGTTTTAAGCCGAGAATCAAAGCTTTGATCGTTGATTTGTTCCCAAAACTCCTTTAGTTGATCACCATCAATCACTTCTCCTGTTATATTCCTTCGTCTAGCCAATGCATCGAACAACTCCAAAGCAAAATCCTTCGAAGTCATCCCTGCATTATCGAAATTTCAATTCAAACATTCAAAACTATAACATTTCACATACTTGGATCTCCTCAGGGACCAATGTAGTTGTAGTCTTTTACCTATGCATTCTCCGAACTTTGTACGAAGAAGTAGTCCACCGGTAGTCGCGGTGATCTGATTAAACCGCTTCTCCACGGCAGACCAACCCGCGCCACCATCGGTCTTACTAATAAACTTAAGCCCCTTCAACGCTTGAGCCGCGGCAGATTTAGTCCGGTCTAACTTAGCCGCTCGAGGTGGCTTTCTACCACCACCACCACCACCACCACCAGAGACGGAGGTCAAACGCTTAAGCTCGTGAGAAACAGAGGCTAACCTCTTCACAACCGTAGTTTTCTTATCGAGACGGTTCCGTTTCAGCAACGTAAGCTCGGGACTCTCTTCAACGCTAGATCCACCTTCCATTTTCAAACTGTGTACAGAGACTCTGTCGTCTTGTACATCTACCGTGAGGTCCACGTATGGAGCCGTACGCGTTCTCTGACTGTTCTCAGCCGCGAATCTCGAGTTAGTAGCATTCGCTGGTTTTTTATAGATCGGTGGTAATTGACCACCGCCGCTCATTGGACCGCTGTTACCGGAATCCGCGTCAGAGTGGTAGCCTCCTCCTCCTCCTCCTGATACTTCAAAGCTCACTCTTTGCATTTCTTGAAACACTGTCACCTGAAAAATTCTCTATTCACCGGAAAAAAACAAGAAACTGAGTATAATGACGAATCTTTAGTTTCAATGTCGCCTAAGAGAAGCGATGATTAACTCATCTTTTGCATTTTTCTTAGTTGGTTTTCTCGGGAAGAAAGAAAAAGAGAGAAACTTTCCGGGAAAATATTTGATGTTCTTGAGTAGTTTTGAGAGGAGGAGATGGAATTATATATATAAGTATAGTGTTGAGAGAGGAGAGGAGATGAGTATAAAAAAAATTTGAATAAAAGAAGAGAGACGTGGTCGGGCTTGTCCCACCAAATTTGTCATCTATGATGCAAAAAATATCAACCAAAATTAAACAAATTAAAAACCGAAACTGATTGATTGAGTTTGTAACGTGCATTTGTAATGCTATACATTAATAATATATAACAGAGTTGAGTTTTATTTTTCCTTCTAAAACAATAGTCCACGGTTTTATAACAAGTCCATAGCGAATGTTGGATGGGAAATCTAAAATAATATATTTGGAAGTTCAAGAATTATAGATTATATTCGGTTTTTAGGATTTGATAAATATTAAAGTAATTATTTGATCAAAACAATTGTACAAATTGCATTTTAAAAGACACTGTCCACAGAACATGGATGATCCACCCCCATATTAACGGTTTTGGTTGGTAAGGTTTGAATCCCTCGACAAAATACTTTTTTTTTTATTATAAAAATATATACATACATATATATATATATATATGTATATATTTTTTTCTCAAAATATGAAACGGCTGAACAAATTTTAATTTTTTTTTTGTTTTAATTAATAGTTATAGTTATTAAGTTTTAAGTTCGAAATTGCTTTTATTTTTGTGTAATATTTTTGTTCTTCTTCATATTATACATTATACAGTTTGTGTTTTAGTTGTTGTATTTCGAAAGAGAATATGTTAAATTTGAAATGATGTAGAAAGAAGATTAATTTGTCATTTGTGGGTGTACTAGTGATAATGTTGACCTCCATTAATAATTTAGAACTATTATAAAAACAATAATTTTTTAACAGATTAAAATAACAATATCGAATTTATACTTTATGCTGAAATGATTTGTATATACGTTTCATCAATTTTGGAAGATTTAAAAGTACATATATAAGACAATTTATTTGTATTTGTTGCTGCAAAATCTGTAATTTGAAAGGTACAAATCTAGTCGTTGGTGTTAAAATAGGTTTAGACATGTCGTACATCGCATGAATGTTTTTTTTTTTTTATATACATCTATGACAACGTTAACTTTTTTTACAGTTTTAGTGATATTTTACATTCATGTTATCTCAGCTCTTGGTTTGAGTTCTTTCAAAGTTAATTTGCTCTGGTTCTAAGTTTTTGTTTTTTTCTCAGATACGGTCGTGTTCCTTGGTTTTGTTATTATGGCTGTTTGGGCCTGAGGCCTTGTAACGGTGTTTCTCTTAATGTTTGAAAAAATATAAATTTATACCTTTGTTACGCAATTGAATCAGTACTTACTCATATAGGACGTGGCTAATTAATAAACCAAAATAACTAGTCAAATAATAAGACGAGATAATAGAAGGGTACACACACACACACGTATTCCTCGCAATCGCATCGTAGTACCTTTACAAGTGAATTCACATGCATGGCGGTGTTGACTATTTTGGGTTACCAATAAATTGACACTCACATATTTTTGGTATGTTCTTTCTTTCTAATTGTATAAGGGCATCCTCATTGGGGGTATCTTAGAATGCTAAGATACTCTCATTTTTCCAAAGAAAATCCTTATATAACATATTTTTTTTGAAAAAGTGGGGGTATCTTAACCTCATAAAATACCCCAATGAGAATGGTCTAATTTACATGGGAAAGAAATAATTAGAAAACTTTCAACGAAAAGTAAAAAAGAGGAGACAATTAGGAACACTAAATTGTCACTGTTAGGCTCTCTCTCTCTCTCTCTCTTCTTAAACCAAATTCGTTTTCCCTATATTTTTCTGTATATTTTGGGACCGTTGTTTCGTTGTTTCCGTGTGCAACTTGAGCTTCTCTTTCACCACCGATGGTGCTGTGTTGTGTTTGGTCTCTCTCTCTCTTGTTTTTATTTTTCTTCTCACGTTCTGCGTTTTCAACATTTTGTTGATTTTTATGCTTTGATTTTCCTTTTTTTAAGAGAATTCAAAATCCCATTCCCATATATAGCAATCCTCTAAACCTACTACAAATGTTATCCATATTCAGTTTAAATCAAGTATTTATGAGTAATTAATAAATGACTACGCGGTACTATGTATCATCACTTTGCTTCAACAAAATTCAAATACTACTACAATACTGTATTTATTTTGTTAAAAAGTTCACGACATTGACATTTACTGAAAAAGACTAATTTTTTTGGAACAAGAGATATGAGTTTTAAAATAAAAACATCATAATAATAGCAAAAAATTATAACTAACTTTTTAACATCAATTTATCAAAAAAAAATTACTATATTATTGAATTTTTCTATGAAATTGCAAATTTGCAATGGAACTTTGAGATTTTCAGTCAAAAAACCAAAAAAAAAAAATTAAAAAACATACGTATCTAGCAAGTAATCATAATACATACAAACACAATACTGAAAAAGAAAACGCAAACGTGACTAATCTGTGTAACCAGCCAAACAGTCCCTTAATATAAATATGAACCCAAGTACTAACCGAATAACCAAAAAAAAAATAAAAAAAAATAAAGGTTGCCTTGACGTGTCATCTTACTCCATCTCTTCCTTTTGCTTCTTCCCCTTTACTTCCCTTTTTTTTCCCTAAATAATCATTTTTTGTCACAATCGGAAAAAAAATCTCACCGGAGAAAGAAATTTCTCACCGACGACGACGACGATCATGGAGGTTTTAACTACTTCCTCACCTCTAACTCTTCACTCACGACGTCTCCTCCCCTCCTCTTCTTCTTCTCCTGTTGCCTCCATAGCAGCTTCTTCACTTTCTTCTTTCGCTTCATCCTATCTCGGAATCTCCCTCTCTAACCGCACGATCCACCGCTTCTCCACCACTCCGGCGAACTTCCGACGGTTTCCCGGTAGAAAACGGAAGAAATTCACCCCGATTTCGGCTGTTTTCGAACGGTTCACCGAACGAGCGATCAGAGCTATAATCTTCTCTCAGAAGGAAGCTAAGTCCTTGGGGAAAGACATGGTTTACACTCAGCACCTTCTCTTAGGTCTGATCGCTGAGGATCGTGATCCTCAAGGCTTCCTTGGATCGGGAATCACCATAGACAAGGCTCGTGAAGCTGTTTGGAGTATTTGGGACGAAGCTAATCCCGATTCCAAACAGGAGGAAGTTTCCTCCACTTCCTACTCCAAATCCACGGACATGCCTTTCTCTATCAGTACCAAACGAGTCTTCGAAGCTGCCGTTGAGTACTCTAGGAATATGGATTGTCAATATATCGCTCCAGAACATATCGCTATCGGACTCTTCACCGTTGATGACGGTAGCGCCGGTCGAGTCCTCAAGAGGTAAAATCTCACCTTAAATTGTTATAGAAATTTACAATTTTCATAAATAATGTTTGTAAATCCATGAACATGCTAAAATTGTGTAGATGAACGATCAACAAATGTTTTGATTTTTAAAAATTAATTGTGTGATAATAATTTATAGATTGGGAGCAAATATGAATTTGCTCACAGCAGCAGCACTCACGAGACTTAAATCAGAGATGGCTAAAGATGGCAGAGAACCATCTTCTTCATCTAAAGGGAGTTTTGATGCTTCCTCTAATAGTGGAATTGCTGGTTCTGGAGCTGGTGGAAAAACTAAAGGTAATGGTTTGTAAAAATATGAAATTCTTTTTTATTTGTTTCTTATGGGTTTGAAAAGAAGGATACTGATAAACCTTTATCCAAATTTGTGTTTATCAGCGAAAAATGTACTGGAACAGTTCTGTGTGGATCTTACAGCTCGTGCTAGTGAGGGCCTTATTGATCCTGTTATTGGCCGGGAAAAAGAAGTTCAAAGAGTTATCCAGATACTTTGCCGTAGAACTAAAAACAACCCAATTCTTCTTGGTGAAGCTGGTGTTGGGAAGACCGCCATTGCTGAAGGATTAGCTATTAGTATTGCAGAAGCAAATGCTCCTGGATTTCTTTTGGTGCGCACCTGCATCTAATCCGATGGAATATATATTTTTTTTTAAATCTAAAGTTGGTTAGCCATGTACATGACCAGTTTTATTTGTTACTATATGTAGACCAAACGCATCATGTCCCTGGATATAGGACTGTTAATGGCAGGTGCAAAAGAAAGGGGAGAACTGGAGGCTCGGGTCACTGCTTTGATAAGCGAGGTTAAAAACTCAGGTTATTGATCTCAACTCTAAATGCATCAAAGACTGTTAAGTTAACCTAGAACGTTCCTAACACTTGTTTTCTTTTTGTTTTCTCATAGGTAAGGTCATTCTCTTCATTGATGAAGTGCACACACTTATTGGGTCTGGCACAGTCGGAAGAGGAAACAAGGGGTCTGGGCTTGACATTGCTAACCTCTTGAAACCATCACTTGGAAGGGGTGAGCTACAGGTACGCATGTTGAATGAATCGATGATCTGCTGCTCTTATTTCTGAATGAATCTTACCACTTTGGCTTTTGCTCATAAGCAAAATTTCTACTCAAGCATATGCCAACTATGAAGAAGAATTCAAAATTTTGGGACACTATAATATATATGGTGCTAAGCCTATCATCAATCAACCATTTGCAGTGCATTGCATCCACAACCCTTGACGAATTTAGGAGTCAGTTTGAAAAGGACAAAGCATTAGCGAGGAGATTCCAACCAGTGTTGATTGACGAGCCAAGTGAGGTATGTTTCCAAGCCAGATTTTTCTATCGTATTACTATTAACCAACCAACACCTGTTTTCTTATCTAGTATATTCATCTTAACAAAATTTTAGGAAGATGCAGTGAAGATTTTGTTGGGCCTTCAAGAAAAATATGAAGCTCATCACAATTGCAAATATACTGCGGAAGCCATAGATGCTGCTGTGTACCTTTCATCACGATACATCGCTGATAGATTCCTTCCAGATAAAGCTATTGATCTCATTGACGAGGCAGGAAGCAGAGCTCGTATTGAAGCTTTTAGGAAGAAAAAGGAGGATGCAATCTGTATCCTTTCAAAGCCACCTGATGATTACTGGCAAGAGATTAGAACAGTTCAGGCCATGCACGAAGTGGTAAAAGAACTAGACATTTGTCCTACAGTACTCCTAGATGTTGATCATATTACCTATTAACAGCGTTGATAATTGTTCCTGTATATAGGTTCTATCAAGCAGGCTAAAGCAGGATGGTGGTGATTCCATTGCAGATGAGTCTGGTGAACTAGATGAGGAGTCTTCGCTCCCGCCTGTAGCAGGCGATGATGAGTACGACTTCACTCTTTTACATATTTAGGTCTTGAGGGGAAAACCTTCAAAATATAATTTTAAGAATATAAATGAAGGAACCTCCATAACATTAGTTTGCTCGTGCTTTCAGGCCTATACTTGTGGGACCTGATGATATTGCAGCCGTTGCATCGGCTTGGTCTGGAATTCCAGTTCAGCAAATCACTGCAGATGAAAGAATGCTTCTTATGAGTTTAGAAGAGCAGCTTAGAAACAGAGTTGTTGGTCAAGATGAGGCTGTAGCTGCCATATCTAGAGCTGTTAAGAGGTCCCGGGTCGGCTTGAAAGATCCTGACCGTCCAATTGCCGCTATGCTTTTCTGTGGACCAACTGGAGTTGGAAAAACAGAACTTACAAAAGCTCTCGCAGCAAATTATTTTGGATCGGTACAACTTCCTTAACAATGTAATGCTGACACATGATGTGGTCATTGGACCGATTCTTCAACCCCGGTTTTTTCATTGGTTATTGCAGGAGGAATCCATGCTGAGATTGGACATGAGTGAATACATGGAGCGTCATACTGTGAGCAAGTTGATAGGTTCACCTCCCGGATATGTTGGTTTTGAAGAAGGTGGAATGCTCACTGAAGCTATCAGGAGACGTCCTTTTACAGTGGTTTTGTTCGATGAGATAGAGAAAGCCCATCCAGATATCTTCAATATTCTTCTCCAGCTGTTCGAAGATGGCCATCTAACCGATTCACAGGTTTGTTGTCTCATGTTTACACTTTTAACTTCAAGAGACGTATAGGGTTGAAAGTCGTTTGTGCATATGTTTGATTTAGTTTGCTCAGTCTTCTGCGATATTGAAATTCATATTGTCTCTGTTTCTGGAATCTTTGTTTTCAGGGAAGGAGAGTATCTTTTAAGAACGCACTGATCATAATGACCTCTAATGTCGGATCAACAGCCATTGCAAAAGGAAGACACGGTTCAATTGGTTTTATTCTCGAAGATGATGAAGAGGCAGCATCTTATACTGGAATGAAAGCTATGGTAGTCGAAGAACTCAAGAACTATTTCCGTCCAGAGTTGTTGAACCGGATAGACGAAATCGTCATCTTCAGACAGCTTGAGAAGGCTCAGGTTAGTTATTTTCTCCACCTAACCTTATATGGTAGGGGAGGGGTGTATATAAAAACTGAAAACAGAGACTTTATGAAGTAAGGGTGGTTAATATATAAAACTGAAACTCCGATTTTGCAGATGATGGAGATCTTGAACCTGATGCTACAAGACTTGAAGTCAAGGCTCGTCGCACTTGGAGTCGGTTTAGAGGTGTCTGAAGCTGTCAAGGAACTTATATGTAAACAGGGCTATGATCCGGCGTACGGTGCACGGCCACTCCGTAGAACAGTCACAGAGATTGTGGAAGATCCACTCAGCGAAGCCTTTCTTGCTGGGAGCTTCAAGCCTGGTGACACGGCTTTTGTAGTCCTTGATGATACCGGAAACCCATCGGTTCGGACAAAACCAGATTCGTCCATTGTACGAGTTACAGACAAGACATCAATCTCATAGTTTTCACCATTGGATGATTGTATATAAAGATTCTTTGATTATAGTCACTCTTTTTATACTCGAATTTCAATTGATTGTTGCAAACCTGTATATATAAAAGATACATAGTGATTAGTAGTACCTGAGGTAATTGTATCAACTATTTAATTATTATCATCTGTTACTCCTTGAGCTAAGTAATCTTATGCTTTTAGTGTTCTAGAATTAAGTCATGCATTTGAATGAGTGATAGAAAAGATGAGAATAATGTGAATCAGGATTTACTCAATTGGAAATGGCTGTAACATTAATTGATAACCTTTATGCTATTGACATATTGTATTCTCCCCAACTTTGTAAATAATACTAACAAATTTATGTAGTGGGAATTTGGTAGAGGTCCAAATCAGAACAAGTAGACAAAAGTTCAGTGTCTCTATAGTCTTTGTTTATTCCCTCGTCAATCCTTTTCATAAAGAAAAAAGTTGGAACCATTAGATTTCTACATTGACATGCAAGCAAGCAAGCACTAAAGCAGAAAATCATTAAGGGTCATGTTCCTATGCTCAAGAAAAAGAAAATCATTTACATAGTGGTTGACCCCTGACACAACTCACAGTTAGATACGGCTGTTCAGATTTGGATGTATCGTGGACCGAAAGTAAAACAAATCTCTCTATACTGGTTCATCGATAATCCTTTAAGCCACTTCAACTTCTCCTTCTGTAAATAATGCCATCATAGACTTGGTTAGCTTTCTGCAATATTTGATCCCACAATGTCATATGCAGAGTAAAGGGAGACTAGGCTATCTAACCAGAAAGACGAGCAGCCATATTTGCCAGTTCATCCGCATCAGAGTTTAAATTCTATAAAGAAACACAATGGAAAATCTCGTATTAGAAAAAGGCCATGTAGGAATTATTGTTCTCAAGCAAGCGACGGGAACTATACAATATCATTCAGTTACAAAGGGAGAGAGGGAAGTGCATGGAAACATACCCTTTGTACTTGACTGATCTCAAATGAGACACACTGGTCACTAAGTTGTTTTGCTTCCTTGTAGAGCTTCGACAATACCTCATGGTTTACCTTCCATTGACCTTTCATCTGTTGTATTCAGAAACCGTTAAGAAGGTGATACAAAGAAGCATCCATGATTCATTAAATCACCTAATTGCACAAAGATATATAAATTTCACTGACAAACCTGCATAGAGACTAGCTTGGAGTCACCTTTCACTTTAATTTTCCTGTAACCTCTTTCAATAGCATGCTTCAATCCTAGGATTAATCCATGATATTCGGCTGCATTGTTTGTGGCAATTCCTAAACCTTGACGCATTTTGCAAATCTGTTTTCAGAAAATGGATAGTAAGATACAGAACTGCATTCTATAATTAACAACCGTGGTTCAAAAGGATTCATACGAAGCTTCCGTCCTCAGTTTTCAGTACAGCTGCAGCGCCAGAGAGACCCGGATTTCCTTTTGATGCACCATCAAACTCAACAATGCAAGTTTCCTACCATATGAGGAGAAACAGAAACAGATCAACATGAGAAAAAGATTATGCATCCAGTCCATTGAAATTATGAAGTATGAGTATATACAAAAATATACACAACACTCACATCTGAGGTATCAGCAGATGGCTTCAGCTTAGCAAGCTTTTCCAAGGGATCAACTGACATGGAAGCTGAAAGAAGTTGATCCTGGAAAAAAATGAATAGACATGCATTGAGCTGAATCCACATAATCATAAAACTGCAGCTAGTTCTTCAAACTACAATCTAATAGTCCAAAAATCCTTGTTCTTTTAGCTTACTGTTTTCTTATCTTTAGTCTTGGTTTTATCTAAAGACTTCATCACTGGGGTGTCCTCCTCTTTAGATACTTTGACTTTACATGAAGTTGGTTCCTAGAGAAGATATTCAAAGAGAGACAGTTAATAACCACTCACGATCCAACATCACAAATCAAGGCAATTGCATATTACAATGTAATCTCACATGGAAAAGACAAGGGGTGAGAGCTCCAAACATATCTTCTTTCAAGTCTGAAGCCCTAAAACTATAGAGTGGTTTCTTCATCCCAACAATATTAAGATACTCCTCTGTGTCTTTGGGCAACAAGTATCCCTTATAAACGTTAACCGGAAGATCATATACCTGCCATTGGAAAAGAAAACAAAGCAGCAGCTTCTGTTATAACCACCACCTAAAGAAAGTATATATACACAAACAGATTGTAAGGTAAGATGAACTCACCGAAGATCCAACTTGAGGGTGGCAATCACTTAAATCCTTAAAAATTCCAACAATGTCACCCTTCCGAACAACAAAAAAGGCGTCTTTATCTTTATCTGGAGCAGAAACAGCGCTTGACAACTTTGATTTGGCAGTCTTTGATCTTGAGGAATAGCAATGAATACTAGACAGTCCAAGCACACTCACACATGAAGGCTTTAAACTGGCTTCTGTAGGCATATAGGAGAAGCACTGATTCCAAGGAATGTGAGAACTGACATAGCTGGACTTCTTAAACAGCCCCAAGGAAATGTATGAACGAGCACGAGACAGGTACTTCATTACAATGTAGTTACAGTACTGGAATTTATGGAAGAAACAAAAAAGCAAACAACTTTAGTTAACTACAGAGGAGACAAGAACGAACTATAGTCTAGGATTATATATTGTCATCGAAGAAACACTAAAGCTAATAGCCTATTTATAAAAATCACACTTTTGGAACAAAGACCACTAATAAGATAAAAGTGGGAAAATCGAAAGAGAAGAAGAGACAACATACCAAAGAAGCTTTTTGAGGAGGGAAAAGCTCGCCGGAGGAGGCCTGTTTCTAGTCGGCGTAGTGATTGGAGTTGCTTGAGTGGGGTGTTTCCGGTGACAACGAGAGGCTCTGTAGGGTACAAGAATTGGAGCAAAGGACAATTTTGGTATTTTTCGTTTAATATTAGAAGAAACGACGTCGTTAGCAATTCAAGTTAGAATTGATTAATTAGTACAATAATAAATAGGGTAATACTAATGCATATACAGTACTCTCTATTGAAAAAATGAAAACAACATTGCTAATTTTTTTTTTCTAATTACATCTCTCTCTTTCGACTTACTTAATGCCACAACTACCCTTTATTATATATATGCACTAACAAAAATTTAATGAGATAACAAATTATAATCTAATGGTATAAGTAAATATTGTTCATCCGTCGTCGATTGCACTATTCATCACCAAATATAACAGAGAATTTTATGGTTATATCAGGATAAGTATTTTGTTACATGGCAAACTCATATTTACCATGTTAAAAATTTTATTATACGATTGATATCATCTAACTTAAACGATAACATCTTAGTTACTTCGATGATTTATTTATTACCGTTAACTTATACATTATCATATTTATACCCTTATCTTTGTTAACTTATATATTATCATATTTATATCCTTATTTTTTCAAATGAGATTTACAAAGAGATATATAACCTATATCGAATCTAAAGAGAATAAGAAATATTATTATCTTTTTACCGTCACTAGTGATAAATATTATTTTTGATGCTTGTTGATCAGTGAATTTATTAAAACTTAATGTGATATAATATGATTTACAATGATAATCAAAAAAATAATTGCAAAAATAAGTGTTTCTCTATTACCTTCGGCGATAAATCAATTAAATTATTTTGATTTGATAAATGAGATAAGGTATATGTTAACGGTAAGACATAAATTATCAAAGTAACTAAGATGTTATTATATAAGTTTGATGATATCAATTGTATAATAAAAAAATTAACATGGTAAATTTGCATATAACAAAATATTTCGCGATATAATTTGATTTACATTGTTAATCAAAATAACCACAAAAATCTTAGTAGTATTTGGTGAGGAATAGTGTAATGAACAGTGTTTATTTTTGATGTTAGATAATTTTTTTGGTCAACTTTTTGATGTTAAATTTTAACTTTTTATATGTTAGTTGTTTATTATCATATGTATATGTAGCAAAGGGTAATTGTAACATTAACTGAGTCAAAAGAAAGAGAACTAATTGAAAAATTAGGAAGGTTGTTTTCTTTGTTTTTCAGTTATGGATTTATATACATTTATATAACCCTAATAAATATATAAAAAGCAGTAATATTTTAAAAGAAAAAAAGAATGGTGGAATTTTGAGTTTGACTAGTATAGTGGTGGATCTCAAATAGTTTTTGAGCATAGTCATTATATGTTTATTTAATAATATATGTTTTTAAACTAATTATATTAAATTTTGAAAAAATTATTACTTCATTTTGCTATGGTTTTGCTTATGTTTTGCTTTTGTTTCTCATTTTTTCTGACATTGTTCTTTCAAAATTTTATCATTTTCTCGATAGATATATAACTAGTGTAAAAAACTTTAGGTTTTAATTTTATAAATATGTTAATAAAATAATTAGGAAATTGTTGATAGTAGATTCTTAAGAATAAGTGCTAAAAAAACTTGAAAATTCTAAGAAAACATTAAAATAGCTAATAACTCAATGTAAGAACCTGGGAGACCAATAAACAAGTGCTTTTACATTACTCAAAGGAAAAAATATATTTATGCACGAAAACTACTCAAGTAATCCTTATATTTTATGAGTTAGTTTAGTAATTTATCTCTTAATTTGAGTTAATCTAGTTCTTAGTTTTGGTGAAAATATTTTTAGGAGATAACAAGATATTATCGAGTGTTGCGGAATCAAATGTTTTAGTGCCACCGTTTCTTTAACTGGAACAAGATATTTACTAACCTTGATGTTATACATTTGTATTGTAAAATACGACAACTCTAAGCTCTTACCAACACGAGACTAAGCAGTAATGACCTTGCTTTGTGCTCCAATTGGTTTTCGAGCCTCGATATGACAATACTGGAACACGGCTGAAGCTTTGCCGCAAATGAAATCCACTATGCTTGTGATGTAGCAGTCTTGATAGGATTGTTTGTTTGAGTGGGCGTATAGCGTATCCTGGTACCCATAGTTTTCACAACGGTAGAAGACTACTTGATCACCGCTCACTTGAAGGGCGACAGCCACACCCTTCTCCGGTCCAGCCATATTCCGTATACAAAGATCTTGTGCCATAAATCCATCTCCATCGATGGCTGCAAATAGTACCATCTCTCTTAAGCGCCATAGATAGTACATGTCTAACATTTTACTTATAGATCAATAAAGAAGTGGTTTTACATTACCTTGGAGTCAAGATCATAGGAGGCTGAAGGAACCACCATTTCGATGACATTAGAGGATGATAACTTCCTAGCCAAGTTTATTGTTTGAAAGAAACAAATAAAATGTCATTGTCAAAAACGGATTTGTAAGGGTACATACAAACAGTTGTTCTCCACAATATAGGATTTTGAAATTTTCTTAAACGATCATTTTTTTTTTACAACGATCAATTATTATGAGTCACAGTCGAGTAGTAATTAATTTGTCCTAAGTGTAATAAGATGCATGCATGCATAAAAATAATATTTATGCTCTTGAAATTTTATATTTTTGGGGTGATTGATACAAATATTTATGCTTTGGTATGGTGATTGATACAAATATTTTTATACACATGTTATAGATAGTACGATCCTTACACAGATGAAATGCTCTTATGTGTTACATAGGGAATAAGTACTATCTTACCAATATACATAACATAATTATAATGATGTGCATGCATTAAAATATACTGTTTTAAAAAAAAAATTTGAGCATTAATTATTGCTTTAATTAATGGTTTTGTGTCACAAATTAGTTAAAAAGAGAAATATGTAATTAATTTTCTCTATGGTTTAAGATACTAAAATATTGTTGTGTCTTTTTGACAAACTAAATAGCCTTTTAACGTAGTTAAAAAATTTTTTGTTGCTAAACTTAATTAAGTTGATTGAAAATTTTATATTTTTGATCCGCTGAAATTAAAATTAAAATAAAAAAAAATATATGTTATATAATAAAAAAATTGTGACCCCCTTGAGTCATTTTTCTGCCTCCGCCACTGTTTTGTGAAGTATCGTGAATATAGCTGTTTTTAAAACTAAAGAAAATGTTCAAAGGTACATAATATATATTTATATATAAACATTAGATATAGACAAAGTAGAATAGTTTTAACGTTCAAAGCAGTAATTAATTTGTCTTCAAAAGTGTAAAATGCAAAACACATACATACGTAAACCGCAATTATAATTTAATTGTGACAATTCGCTCGACGTACATGCATATGGAGATGTTTTATGCAAACCAAAAATAAATAAAATTTAATTTAGTCTTACAAAAATCAATCATTATCTTCGGTTTGGGACTTTGGGTTTGGGTTCATCATGAAACCACATACTGTATCTAAAAAATATTATTATTATTACGGGATCTTAATAATGATAATTAACATATTGGTAATTCTTTACATAGAAAACGTTTTTGGATCAGCAGAACAATGGCAGATGTGTCTTGGACAAATGAAATCCCTTTAAAGAGTTGTGGACTAGCCGTGACAACAGTTGACAGCTCGTCTCTACATGTACCCGCCATGTCCACCGTACTAGAAACGTGGTCGGCGAAAGTAACATAGTCTTTGTTTGCCAAAGATTCAAGAGCGTTATCAAAATTACTAATAGCTACGTCAAAAGTTTCTGAACATACCTTATAGGAACCTTTGGAACTGTGATCGGTTGTGCTGTTTGTGAGTGCCTGAAACTGTTTCAGCATATCTAAGAATTTTCGAGAATCATAATTAACCAAACATTTGGCGAGGTTAGAATAATCCAATAATGCAGGATTAGGGATTGATTCCATGACTTTAAAGCAAACTGATTCATCGAAAACTCTATCTTTTTGTGTGCATATATCGTTGATTTCACTCTTTGTAACTTTCTTAGTAAATCTTCCATATGATGAGCCCACAAAGAGGAGTAGAACAACGATAGAAATCAACAAAAAGAGGTTTTTGGTGTATGCAACCATTTTTTATTTTCCAACTAACAGTTGACCCGCGCTCCGCGCGGGAGGTTTATAATTTTGTTTCGTTGATTTTTTATTCATATTGTGATATTTTATTATTTTTAATTGATTTTCAAAAAATATTATAATTATTTCTCTTTAATTATTATCTTTCAATACTCAAATTTGGATTAAAAGCATTTGATTCAATTTATGAAATATCATTTTTTTCTTTTTATCATGTTATAAACTAATATTTTACTTTTTTTTCCTCTTTATAATTTTATATATACAGTTACATAAATGTTGTTTTAGTCTACCATAAATTTAAATTTTACTTCCATTCTAAAACTCAGTAACATATTTAAAATATTAAATTATGATCAATTTAAAATGAAAGTTGAATTATATTATTATCACTAATAAAAAAATTAAAGTATTGTTTTTCTTATTTTAACATCTCATTTTTTTACATAATTTATTTTTATTTATATAAACTTTCTATTAATTAAATAAGTAACATAAATATGCACTAAATGAATATTTTAAATTTATTTTAATGTTTAAACAAAAATGTGGCTTAGGTGAATGCTTAGGTAGCATCATGAGAAGAGAGCAAAAGCTAACTTTATATATATATAGAAGCCTAGACAACTTTTGTGAGATTGCTTTTTCCTTTGGGACAAATTTTGAATTTATTTTTAGTGTGTAAGGTGTATCTTCAAATTTAAATGCTAACGGATTTTGTTCAATTTTTGCTGTAAATGCTAACATATTATGTACCATAAAAAATGATTTGAATTCAAAAGAGCAATATATTAAATTTCATATGGTCAAAGCATTCAATATTCTTCTTTTATGGTAATTTAGATAACTTCTAAAATTAGCAGATATCATCGTTACTGTAAATTTTGGTTCAAAATTTACAACTTTATTTTCTTCTTAAACGATGTGGTATTTGGTTGATCATCATTAACGATATTATTTGTACGTCAAAAAAATTTTAAAAAATTTGGTGGAAGTCAAAATTAACTATTTTTAGTTCATCATTGTAGAGAGACTTTCACAAAATTGATACGTCAATATTTTGTATGTCTTCATGAATTGATACACTAAAAAGAGGGAATAACAACACACCAATTATGTTACCCCAAAAAAAAAAAAACAACAACACACCAATTATTATTATTATTATTATTATTAGCACAATTGTTAATATCTTTAAATTTAATGTTCTTTTGATGATGTGGACATAGAGAGAGAGAAAAAACTCTTTAATAACTCTCAAATTTAATTTATAGATTATTATTATTATTATTATTTTTACATAGATCCCAATAATGAAAACTAACATATTGTTAATCCTTTACATAGAAAACGTTTTAGAATCAGCAGAATAATCATAGATATGTCTTGGACAAATGAAATACCTTTAAAAAGTTGTGGATTAGCCGTGACGACTGTTGACAGCTCGTCTCTACATGTAACGACCATGTCCACCGTACTACCGATGTTAACTTTGAAAGTAAAATAGTCTTTGTTCGCCAAACATGTGAGAGCGGTATCAAAAGAACTGATAGCAAGGGCAAAAGTTTCAGAGCATACATTATAGGAACCTTTAGAACTTCGATCGGTTGTGCTGTTTGTGAGTGACTGGAATTGCTTCTGCATATCTAAGAACTTTCGAGAATCATAATTAACCAAAAATTTGGTGAGGTTAAAATAATCCAATAATGCAATATTAGGGATTGATTCGAGGACTTTAAAGCAAACTGATTCGTTGAAGTCACTATCTTTTTGTGTGCAGATGTCGCTGATTTCGCTCTTTGTAACTTTTGTAGTAAATCTTCCATACGATGATCCCACAAAAAGAAGTAAAACAACTATAAGAATCAACAAAAAGTGGTTTTTGATGTATGCAACCATTTTTTTTTAATTTTTTTTCCAAACCCTAGACAACGTACTTTTGTGAGATTGATTTTTTTCTTTTGGGGAAAATTTTGAAATTATTTATAGGGTGGAAGCATATCTTCAAATTTAAATGATAACGGATTTTGCTCAATTTTTGCTGTAAATGCTAACATATTATGTACCATAAAAAAATGATTTGAATCTTAAAAGAGCAATATATCAGATTTCAAATGGTCAAAGTATTCAATGGTTAACCAAGTTATCTACAAAGAACGATTGTGTGGCACTATGGCGCTTTAAGTTAGTGCAAAAATAAAATCAGGTCACTCGAAAGAAACGATTCCACAAAAACTCCCACTTAAGGTAATAAGTTATATTTCCTAACATTAAATAAGGCAAATAGCAATTTACCAGAAAGAGTGGATGAAAAGTTGACAAGATCATACCATATTACTATAAATCAGAGTAATTATATGATAATATGGGTACCACATATCTTTTGTTCCTAGTAGATAGCACTCATTATATAGAGTAGTAGGTTTACACGTTAAAACAACGTCGACAACATCATAAAGACGATGTAACTAAAGACCTATGTCATAAGGAACACCGGTTGAGTTCAACCACAAATGTCCCTCAAGGAGCTCTCCTACCGTGAAGTTTGCTGCTTCCTTTGGATCAGTAATCTTTCTAAAACCCTTCCACTGAACTCGCTTTGTTGTATCCGCTCCAGGTCCGGTATTCTCATATTCCCCGTAATAGAGAGTGGATAGGCGGGTAATGTCGCTGTCCCATGGGATCCAACCCGCAGGATCGATAAGATCGTCGATAAACGACTCCATGAAGACTACTCTTGACAACACACCCCATGGTCTTCCAAGATACGACTTCACCGTTCCTTTAACTGGAACAAGATCTTTACTAGCCGTGATGTTACACTTCTGAATTGTAAAACACGACTCTAAGCTCTTGAGGTCACGCTTTTGAGCAGTTATCACGTTGCTTTGTTTTGCAATTGGTTTTCGGACCTCGATACGGCAATATTGGAACACGGCCGATGCTTGACCGCAAATGAAGTCCACTGTGCCCGTGATGTAGCAATCTCGATAGAACTGTCTTTTTGAATGGGCGTATAGCGTATCCTGGTACCCTACAATGTCACAACGGTAGAAGACAACTTGATCACCGCTCACTCGAAGGGCGACAGCCGCATCCTTCTCCGGACCAGCCGTGTTCCGGATACAAAGATCTTGGCCTATGAACCCACTACCATCGATGGCTGCAAATAGATCACATTAGAGTTTGAAAAAATTACAACCATATACAGCTCGGGACAAATATGTTTAATGCGTTCTGATTGATAAACCGCTTCATGATTAAGTCCTTAAATTCATTTGGTTTACTTCGGTTTCTTTCTAATTCACTAATCTATTACACTTTAATAAAACTAGTTTAATATTCTCTTTTAGAGAAACAAAGAATGACGTTAGAGAAACTTTCACAAAATCTATTTGGTTTAATATTTCATTATGTTTACCAATGCCAAACCTCCAATCCTATTTTTCTATTTAGAGAAACAAACGAATTCAATAAAACCTTACCCATCGTATATATATGCGTTAACAAAAAAAATATTCTAAACTAGATAAAGTATAGTCAAATGGTAAATATCTATTTTAACATTTTGATTATTAAAAAAAATTGTAGACACGTTTGACCAAAAAAACTCAAACACCAAACATCAATGACACTCAATTCATTAAGGATACTTACGAATTTAGATCATATGCTAACTATCATATATTCTCAAACCAATCTCTACCGAATATACTTTTTACTTGCCAAAACCTACTAAACTTGGTAATCAAAAAACTGTATCACACGACAGTTTACTCGCCTAAATAATCTAAATCTAAGACTTGCATAAAGTTGGGATATTAAACAAAAGACTAAGGCCCAACAAACTAAAAACTATGTAATTTGATTCAAATCCATTTAACTAATTTTTTCCTTTCTACCAAAATAGTATTATTTTGAATGCGTTAAAAACAGAATTTTTTGTTTGAAAATCAACAGATTTAGGTAAGTTAAAATAAACAAACAAAGAATAATTCTGCTTTCTAAAGGTGCATAGTTTACTTTAATCTAACATATAATACATTTTAACTTAGCTAAATTCAAATATTAAAAATCATCAATTTCACCTTAGTTTAAAATGTATATGTTACTATTATCATCCATGATTTTCTCTTATTCTTCAAATTAAGATTGGTTGATCAATAATATTTTTAAAAGATAAAAGAGATATTTTACCTAGTGTTGCCGAATCATATGTTTTAGTACCGTCTTTCACGTTTAAACTTCCAGTAATGATTGTTGAATCTCTTCCCTCTCCAACAAGGCTTAGGTTTGTTTTCTCCGTGCCAATCTTAACGATTTCGTCGTATATTCCCTTTTTCACGAATATGATAAAACGTGTTTTGCTTAAGTTTGGTGCTGCCGCAACTGCTTCGTTTATGGTCTTGAAGTCACCGGTACCGTCTTTTGAAACAACAAGGTCGGGATTCCTCTTGAGTGACTGCACCATATAAAGAAAATTAGGGAATATTAATAACCTTAGCAATTGGAAAACATATATTAAAAGTGTCAACAATTATCTACGTTGGGCGACAATTGTAAAATATCGGCCTTTTTCCAACTATGTATGATTGTAAAGTTTATATGTTTTGTAAAAATCAATGCGAATTGAAAAACTGAAATTGTTCGGAAACGTAAAAAAAAACAGAACATGAAGTCAAAAACAGAACACAACACTCGTAAATAAAGACAAGGAGATTAAGCCTAAGGAATAAATTAAATTGATCCACAACATCTCTCCTCTAATCCGAGTAAACATATTGTACAAATTAAAGTTATATTTTAAAATAAAAATTTAAATCTATCGTTGCCTTTTGTTAAACATGATAGGCTACAATCTGTAGTACTACACAAATTTAGTTACAACATTTATCAAAATAGTTTTCTAAAACCCAAGAAAGACAAAAACTAAAACTGAAACCAAACCAATGTGTGTACTTTGGTTACATACTCGGATATTTTGGTTCATGTTGGTTCATGATCAGTTCTTTCTTGTGTAATAATAATATTTTGAATATTGCTACTTTAAGCTTTTTTTTAAATGTAGTAATGTAAAAACTCTATCACTAACAAAAATTAAGAACAACCGGAAAATAGTTGTTTACTTGAAAAAATACCAGTTTTTAGAATATCAGTTTTTATAAATAAAAGAAAAAAGTATCTTGGTTGATATCATCTTTTTGCCATACAAAAATATATACATTTTAATAGTGGGATTAGCAAATAGAAAAACATATTTGAAAGGACGTCAATAAAGTTTTGTATATACTAAAGGATACATGTCTACATTTTACTTATAGATCAATAAAGAAGTGTTGTTTTACATTACCTTGGAGTCAAGATCATAGGAGGTTGAAGGAACCACCATTTCAATGACATCAAAGGAAGAAGCTGAAGGAATCACCTTCTCCTTGAGATCATAGGGACTTGATATCATCTTTTTGCCATGAAAGAAAGAAGTTTACATTTTAAAAAGTGGGATTAGTAAATAGAAAAGCATATCTAAAGGGATGTTGATAAATTTTGGTATACAAAAGAAGTACTTTTACATTACCTTGGAATCATCAAGATCACAAACAGCTGAGGGAACCACCATCTTAATTAGATCAGAAGCAAATGGATGAGAAACAAAAGACATTAGAACAACAATGCAAATGAAGAGCTTGGAGTTAAGAAGAATAGCCATGGCTAAGAGGCTAGTTTTCTCTCTCTTTTGTGATGACTTTAGAGTTTAGAGCATAGAAGAAAGAGGTCGATCCTTATAAATAGAGAAATGTGAAATACTTGTAGTAGTTCATGTATAATAAATATATCCTTTCTTTTTAATATTTTTACCTGTACATTATGAATATATTATTGTATGATGAGATATGAAAGAAAAAAAAAAACTTAATTCATTGTATTTCATTTCCAAATTTGTTACTTTCGTTCGTCAATGCTCACCAACTTATCTTAAAGTTTTAACTCTTTCAATTAATTTCCCACTTATGATAACTTCCTAGAGCCAAGTTTATTATTTGAAAAAAACAAATAAAATGTCTTTGTCAAAAACGGATTTGTAAGGATACATACAAACAGTTGTTCTCCACAATATAGGTTTTTGAAATTTTATTAAACGATCAATTATGAGTCACAAATCGAGTAGTAGTAATTAATTTGTCCTAAGTGTAATAAGATGCATGCAGGCACTAAAAATGTAACATTATGTGTAACATTATGCATTTTTTTCATTTAAATGTAACATTATGTGTAAAATAATAAATTAAAGAATACATGAGATATTATGAGTAATCAATAAATTAGAGAGTAGAAGAGAGAGGTCGATCCTTTTAAATAGAGAAATAGGAAGTACTTGAACTCTTCTTATACAACTTATTTTTTAGGGTTATTAGCATTTACACCTACTTCAAACTAAACTATTCACCATTACACCCATTTTCAACTATACCTATACTTTTCCTTCATAAAAAGACTATCATATCCTCAAAACAATTTAACTCCTCTCTTTGCTGTCTAACTTCTTCACTTTCTCTCTTAATTTACCTTTTTTGTTTTTATTGTGGTTAAAAATCAATCCTTAAGACCATCTAACTTCCACACCATCTCTCGTTACTGTCTCAATTTTACTTTTTTTTTTTTATTTTAGTAAAAAATTTAATTTAGAAGAGAAGCTTCCCATTCTTTTTCATCCAAACCCTAACTCTAGTTTCATAGTTTTTGGTTCGACTTTGCCGTTGCGTTCATCGAACCACCGCCGCAACTTCGGTGTTAACTTCACCACCATCAACACTTCCCCCCTTCTAACCTTCTGTCTTTCCGCCGCCACTAAGTTTAATTACCCAGCAATATCCCTCTATCCTCTAGATTGGTAGTGAAGAGTCGTCTCCCTTACCCACCGGAACTCTATATCCCCCGTTCACCCTCCCTCCTCCGGATTGGTAGTGAAGAGTCATCTCCTTTACTCCTCTGCCGGAACCCTATTAATCTGAAGCCTCCCCTAGGCGGTTGAATATGACTATGAATTGTGGACAGTGTTTGGTGGATACCTAATGCGTTCGGTGGATAACATTAATGGATAGTATTGTGGTGTCTGGTGATAGTGTTGTGGTGTCTGGTGACAGTGTTGTGGACAGTGTTCTAATCTAAGTAAGATCTGGTCTCTGGTGACAATGTTGTGGACAATGTTTTAATCTAAGTAAGATCTGGTGTTTGGTGACAGTATTGTGGACAATATTTTTCAATGTTACCTTAATTGTGGACAGTGTTCTAATATAAGTAAGATGTGGTGTCTCTTTGTGTTCTAATCATGTGGACAGTGTTCGGTGGATAACATTAATTGATAATTTTACCTTAATTTGCAGCAATATGTGCTTTAACTTTTTGCAAGAAGCAAACGACGGAGATCTTGCTTTGTTGTTACCGCGGCGGCGACATAGACTTTTGGGTTTTTGTGGCCGTTCTTCTGGGTTTACCATTTGCGGTGAGCCTTCATACCGAAAAAGATTCCATAAGCTTAGTCAACTCCGACGAAACCAAAAATCCAACACCGCACCCTTTAAATTCCATAAGATTAGCACAGAAATGTCCCAAAATAATCATAGATCTCCAAAACAGAGATGATAAACTCGTTTGGCGTAATAGAAAGATCAATATATATATATATATATATGTGTGTGTGTCGTGTTGCTTATTGACACAAACACAAACACTTTCCCAGCCGTAGGAGCGTAGGACTATAATAATTTAGTTGAAATCCAACAGTCAAATAAATGAGGGGGGGGGGGGCGATTTCGTCTTCACAAGTTTGTCTCCCTTTATAAAAACTAGAGAAAAGTATAGTAAGAGTAGTAAGTAGGTGTACGCGAGAACAAACTCCACTAAAGTGGGTCTAGATGTTATTGACCCTATTTTTTAATAGTTCAGGTATACATTTGTTTGATTTATTTCATTTTTCTCATTGATATTCTACTATTTAATTATTACCTTGTTTGTTTTCAAAAAGAAAAAGGAAAAAAACTATTACCACTTGTTTTGTGTTATCCCTTCTTTCTAGTTTTGTTTATAATATATTTTTGTACGAAGAAATGAAAAAAAAAACCCTTAATTCCTGTTTATGTCATTTGCATAAATTTGTTAATTCTGTTCATCAATGCTCAACGACTCATATTAAAGTTTTTAACTCTATCAATTAATTTCCCTCATATAATGATTTCCTAGCCAAGTTCATTGTTTCAAACAAACTAATAAAATGTCTTTGTCAAAATGTGTCTTTGTCAAAACAGATTTGTACATATGCAAACAAATACTTGTTCTCCACCATACTTTTATGTATAGGTTTCGAATTTTTCTTTGCCGATCGATTATGAGTTACATATATAGTTAAGTAGTATTTAATTTGTATAAGTGTAGTGTAATAAGATGCATATCAACATATTAAATAATAGATTATGCATGCATGCATGCATAAATAATATATTTATGCTCTTCAAATTTTATATGGTTATAGTGTAATCGGTTGGGTGATTTGATTTGTACACACACGTGTAGGTAACACGATTAAAATAATGAATCCATTATCCATACGACCATACCACACATGAATTGCTCTTGTAGTCAGTGTGTTACATATAATTAAGTATCTTAGCTAAATATTTACATAACATAATTATAACGGTGTGCATGCATTGATTCCAACACGTATTGTTTTGTTTAATTTGAGCTATTTTTTCTCATATGACGATGTGCATCATGCTATTTTTCACAGTATATTACTAAAAATTATTATTTTATTTTGCCTAAAGTCACTGTTTAATGCCATCGATTCTAATTTAATTATTTGCTGTACTTTTTGATCATTATAAATATATACAAACCATAACATTTTTCTTATATATGTGTAGTCAATAAATTAAATAATACATGTAATATATATAATATTTGAATTCAGTAATTTATCATAATAATAATAATAATAATAAGAATTCCGTTGACATTTCTAAATTTTAGGTTTGTATATATCTGAATTTATATACTTCAGATTAATATAAAATTCTAAAAATTAAAGCTACATTCTTTTTCCAACTAACAACTATACTCTAAAGAATTAAAAAACGGTTTGGACCACAAACTATAATCTTTTAATTCTTTTTTTTTTTTCTCATGTGTAATTTTGAATTTGATGAAACCATCAATGAATGCAAATACTCATACTTTAGTTCAACATATATATTTCTTCGAATCTTTGGCAGACATAGCCTTATTGTTCTAGTACTGAACTATATACAAAGTAGACCTAATAATTAAAATAACTCTAGTTCTGTGGTCTGATCTGCCCTATCTGCAAAAGTTTTATTTGGCGAAAGTACATAAGAAAATGTTAAAGAAGCCAGAAGAAACGTTCTAGAAGAATTCGTTTTTTCCAAGTACTTTAATACTGAAAAGCTCTGCACCAAACGTTTCTAGATGATTCAGTCAATGCAATTTTGTAGTATGGAACATGGACTGTTACATCCTTAACTACATGGATCGTTCATTGTTCAAGAAAGATCTCTTGATTTTTTTTGACATTAGTCTCTATTAGTAAAGTTCATTTGGGGATCAAACTGAACTGATATATACAAAGTCAATTTCTAATTTCTTCTTTTTTACTTAAAGATCATGTATAATTATTTTTCCTTATGAATAACAAACAAATTCATGTTATGTGTATATTAACATTGTGAATACGGCTGCATATTTGTTTGTTATAATTATACATGCATGATCTTCTCTTCAAAGTTAATAGGGCTTCATATTAACATTCTGAATAACAAACAAATTCATGTTATGTGTATTTCCATTTTCTATGTAGTGCAATTTTACAATTTTAGTTAAGCATATATATTTTATAAATCAATATACGTTTTTAGCCTTTTAGTAGTATTGATATAAAACATAAAAAAAAAAAACATTAATAGGAGATTATACATTATACAGCGTAGAATAGTTTTAACGTTCAAAACACTAATTAATTTGTCTTCAAAAGTGTAAAATGCAAAACACATACATGCGTAAACCGTAATTATAATTTAATAGTGATAATTCGCTCGACGTACATGCATATGGAGATGTGTTATGCAAACCAAAAATAAATAAACTTTAATCTAGTCTTTCAAAAATCAATCATTATCTTCAGTCTGGGACTTTTGGGTTTTGGTTCATCATGAAACCACATATCTAAAACCAAATTAAAGGGATAACAAAGTCAACAAACCTTCCTTTTATTAAAACATTTAAGAGGTATATTAAGTTATTAACTAATAGTATAAATTTTTATTAAAACAATGTCAAAAAGAAAAATACTACATACATTTAACTATTATGAATATTTAATTTAAATTATTACAGCTTTATACAGTTTTAAATTATTAAAATGTCAAAAAGTCAACAAACCTTCCTTTTAAAAATAAATCCAAATATCTAATTAATTTCGTTCAAAAAAATAAACACAAAGGTATGTTAAACAATACATTATAATATTATCTTATAAATAAATATTTCTCATATTTTGCTAAGAAATTAATGTTTTTTTTTTAACACAAAATTAATGTTTTTTTATGATATGGAAAATCTTACAATTTAAATCCATAATAAAATTATAAAATTTATTTTTCAGTACTCAGTACAGATGGAGAACTTTTAATTAGGGCTTTTTATTTTAATTTTAGAACTTTTCTTCTTCTCCACATTCCCATGGCCTTCCGCAACGGTTCTATGATCCCCGGGGTTGCGCAACCCTCTACGGCGACGATTCCCCGGCTGCACCAGTCTCACCAATCTGAGCGACGGCTGGGAGAATTGCCGGCGGTTTTCGAAACAGAGCATATTACGATCGGTGAATCTAAGCAGCCGGAGTTTTTTAAATCAATCGATGATTTGGCTGCGTTTTCAACTGCGGTGGAAGCTTTCAAACGCCAATTCGATGATTTGCGGAAGCACATCGAGTCAGTTGAGAACGCAATTGATTCAGAACTTAAGAGTAACGGCGTTGACATCGCCGCTTCTTCCAATTCGCATCAGCCGTTGTCGCCTCCGCGGAACAATGCTTCTGCTGAGACCACCGTGACAGTGAGCCAATCGTCTCAGGAGCCTGCTGAGACTGTACCGGAGACGTCGAATAAACCGGAGGGGGAACGTTTATGTGAGTTGATGTGTAGCAAAGGTCTGCGCAGATACATCTGCGGGAATATCTCTCATCGAGCTAAGCTAATGGAAGAGATTCCTGCAGCTTTGAAGTTGGCTAAGGAACCAGCGAAGTTTGTGTTGGAATGCATTGGCAAGTTTTACTTACAAGGGCGTAAAGCATATAGTAAGGATTCGCCTATGATCTCTGCGAGACAAGTTTCGCTTCTCATTCTGGAGTCTTTTCTTCTAATGCCTGATCCTGGTAAAGGGAAGCTCAAGATTGAGAGTTCTGTGAAAGATGAGGCAGAGATGGCAGCTGTTGCGTGGAAGAAAAGACTGATGGGTGAAGGAGGATTAGCTGTGGCAGAGCAAATCGATGCAAGGGGTCTGCTTCTACTAATTGCTTGTTATGGTGTTCCTTCGGACTTTAGGAGTATGGACCTGTTGGATTTGATACGGACGAGTGGTTCCAATGAGATTGTGGGTGCTTTGAGGCGGTCACCTTTTCTTGCCCCTATGATTTCAGGTACCATGTTCTGTCTTCGCTCGATAAATTTCATTGCAAAGGTGGTTCCTTTTGTTGATAGAATCCGTAAGTGTCGAGTTCCATCTTTGTTTTTCTGTAAGCTTTGGAGTAGAATTGCAAGTGAAATCATATGATTTTGCTGTTCAATACTAATTACGCTTTAAACAATGTCAATTTACTAAGGTTAATATAATAGGAATTGACGCAAAATTCTATTGAATCATAGGTATAGTTGAATCAAGTATCAAGCGTGGAATGCATATTGAAGCTCTTGAGATGGTGTATACCTTTGGGATGGAGGATAAGTTTTCAGCTTCTACAGTACTAACTTCATTCTTAAGGATGAAGAAGGAGTCATTTGAGAGGGAAAAACAGAAAGCCCAGTCACCGATGGCATATGTATGAACCCTTCCTTGCATATTATGTACCTTTATGAACTCTTTATTATCATCTGAATCATACCATTGTTATCTTTAAATTTCTTAACAGAAAGAGGCGGCTGAAAAGCAGCTAGGTGCATTATCGTCAGTGATGCAGTGTATGAAGACTCATAAGTTAGACCCTGCGAAAGAAATACCAGGGTGGCAGATCAAAGAGGAAATTGTTAAACTGGAGAATGTCACTCGTCAGCTCAACAGGGAGATGGAAGAGAAAGCAAGATCCATCACTTTAATGGAGGAAGAGTTACTCTCCAAGAGATTGTATAACGAACAGATGAAACGTCCGAGGTTGTCACCCATGGAAATGCCACCAGTATCTTCTTCATCATATACTCCTATCTATCGTGATCAAACCTTTCCTAGTCAAAGAGACGAAGACAGTGATGAAATATCAGCTCTTGTGAATAGTTACCTTGGCCCTTCATCATCTTTTCCTCATCGCTCAAGTCTCAGAAGATCCCCTGAATATATGGTTCCACCTGGTGGGTTAGGAAGAAGTGTATATGCATATGAACATCTGCCTCCAAATTCTTACTCTCCAGGTAACGGACAGAGACTTGCTCGGCAGTACTCTCCGGTTCATGGAAGACATCCACCACAGTACACTCCTCCAACTCATGGACAACAACAAATACCATATGGTCTACAAAGGGTGTACATACATTCACCATCTGAAGAAAGATATTTGGGTATATCCAATCACAAGTCTCCTCGTAGTAACTCATCACTAGACCATACATAGGAGGAATGTAAATTTGTCACTGTGTTTTTTTGTTTTTGTTTAAAGTAGTTATTCTTTTCCCCACCAACAGTCTCAAAATTTAAGTTAATGCAAGGGGCTTAAGAATGCAAAATTTTCTGCTCTCTGTAATTAACATTTCAGATGCTAATGTTATATGCTTCACAGGTTTTAGTCAACCTCAGATACATCAATATCACTATCTAAATAGACTTCTGGCTCTTCATCATCTGGATTCTCTTCATCTTCTGTATCTGTTCCTTCTTGTTCTCTTTGGGTTGCTCGAACCCTTGCAGCTTCTAGCCTTGTGCTTACAGTTTCCCATGACACAAGCTTTTCCATGAATGTATTTATGTATTCCGGTCTCCGGTTCTGCGTAGAACACAACAAATATTAGACCACTGCGTTCAAATGTAGTGAAAATCATTCAGCAATTTATTAATACCTCAAAATCCAGATAGTAAGCGTGCTGTTTGGCACAAAAGAAGGAAAAGGAAAAGGAAGTTAGCGAACTAAGAAACTGATCTATCTAGGTCAAATCAGATATAGAGGGATGAGTAGCATATATTATACCTCCCAGGTATCAATGGTGAGAAGTGGCTGCACAAAAGGACAGACCATATGTGTGAGGATATAAACAGCCATAATAGCCAAAAAGAACGTTTGATCTTCATATTAGAAGTTTAGACACTTACAGAATAATCCCATACGAGCGGATTTACTGCGTTTGGTGTCTTCACTATTACAAGCTTTTTATCTTCCTCCGTTGGGAGCGGATTTACAGCATTTGCAACTTCAAGTCTATTCGCCTTATCTGCATCAATGTGTCCCCAGAAGCTTAAGTATGTATTGTAAGTTGGGGGGTTTGCATATTTGGAAGAGGAAAAAAGTTAAAAACACTCACATGCGAGCCATGTCCAACCCGAACCAAAATTAGAGGCTGCAGCCGACTTGAACCTTTCCAAAAACTCTTCAAAAGACCCGAAATCTCTCTCTATTAATCTGAGGAGATCTCCAGTTGGCTTACCTCCACCTCCAGGTTGGATAGACTCCCAGAAGAACTCGTGGTTCCAAGCCTGCAAGCACCTCATATATCTTTATTTCACATTCATTCCGGATAAACCAACCCATCCCACATTAAGCAAATTGCCACTATGACCAGTGGTCCTAATCTGATTCAGAATGTATAGTCGGGTGGTTTGCCCGCTTATCCTGATGTTATTTCTTGTCCAATCCATAGTTCACAAGAAACTACACTTTCTCATGTATTTTTATGTAACCAAGTGATTTCTTGTAACGTTTAAATGCATCTACTATCTAAGCAATATTTTCACATAACCTGTAGATTTTCAACACAGATACTGCCATTTATATAAATAACGTGTACTTACAGGTTCCAGTCTAATATTTTTACATGAGCAGCCTAAAAAGGTTATTTTCCTTAAGAAAAAATGGTGGAAAGAAATATTGCATATACCTGTGCAGCATTGTTGAAGGCAGGAAGCATATTGCCTCTGTTGTATGAAAGAAGCACAACTTCTTCTAAGGACAATGTATCTAGATCTGTGCCTACGATTTGCTTGTTCAGGTTCTCAACGTAAGTTCTGTGATGTTTGCCCCAGTGATAATCCAAGGTTTCTCGGCTCATATGCGGTTCCAGAGCATCCTGCCATATATCAAACACAGAGTGAGCAACATCTCTCATATGATTCCAAAGCAGGAAGCTCATCATTTTTATATTTATTAAGTACGACTCACATCGTCTCCTGTTTGTTCTTCTTACATACGTCTTTTAAATTGAAACTACTGTCTACATCATAAGTGTATCAATACGATTAAACATTACTACCGTACTATTAGCACCAGAGAGAACAAACTCTAATCTAATTCTAGCAACCACAGTTCTCACACGGTGTGTCTTTCTAATCTTATCCTACTAGTTTTCAACTCTTGAAAGCAAATTCAAGAAAACGTACAAGAGGATATGGAGGCGGCTTCAACTCAAATCCCGCTGTAATAACACCGGAAACAGCCACCTTTGTCGCTAACCGTCTCTGGCGCAATTCAAAAAACAAACAAAGCATGTGTATTTTTAATTCGAGTCGAAAACAAAGTACTTCAAGTTTCATTGAAGCATTTCATCAAACACTATATCTGCATGGTTCACTGTTACCAGTACCACCTAAAGAAAAAAGTTCCTTGTAGAACTTATCAGCTAATTCGAACTTCAAGGAGACAAAAGAGAAGTAGCAAAACCAACCTTATCGTTTCTTCTCCATTGCAGTCGCCGGTTTGGCCCTGTAATTCACCAACCAAAAACCCATATAAAAACAAGTGTTCGTTCATAGAGAGGGAGAGATAGAGAGAAAGATAGATAGAAAAAAGAGAGACCTTGACAAGGAAGAAGCAGAGGAGAGCAGGAGAGAAATGAGGAAGAAGCTGTCACTGCAACAATCATCGTCTTTCTTCAAAGCGTTACTCTGATTATGTTTGTTTGATATCCCTTAATGTATTCGTATTTGTGACTGTCCTGCAACAAAATGTACTGAACCCTCCTCTCTTGCTTAGATAAGTGAGTCTTCTTATCTCCAATGTCAAAGTTCATTAGTATCAATTTTTTTTTTTATTATCACTAAAAGTTAAACACAAACCGAATTATTAATTTATTCAATGGTCTCCCCACCTGAAATTTTAATATGTTTTCATTATGTATCATTTGTCATTTTTTTGTTTAACATCGTTCATTTTTTTTTGTCAATGATTTTATTTTGGTATGTTTTATTTATTTAATTTTTAATTCAAATTTTACTATAATATGACATGGCACAGTTTTAGTGGATAAATCATAAGGGGTGAATAAAAGGTAAACTCTAGCTGAAAAAACAAAATCAACATTTTTTTAATTTAAAAACAAAAATCAACTTATTCATTAAAAGAAAATCAGAATTTAAAGTTTTAAACATAAACTTTTTGGTAAATCTCAAGGATAAGGTGTATTGAGAATATTTCCCTATTCTCCATATATACTACTAAATCTTTTATTTAATTTTATATAATTATCTTTATTTACACATAAAAATCTGTCTATGATTTTATTTTACTATGTTTTATTTATTTATTTTTTTAATTTAAATTTTACTATAATATGATATGGAGCAATCTATTGGATAAAACATAAGGAGGTGAATAAAAGGTAACTTTAGCTCAAAAACAAAAATCAACATTTTTTTAACTTAAAAACAAAAATAAACTTATTCATTCAAAGAAAATCAACATTTAAAGTTTAAACATAAAGTTATTTATAAATCTCAAGGATTAGGTGTATTAAGGATATTTTCCTATTTTCAATATATACTACTAAATTATACTCCTATATAAATATCTTGATTTATATATAAAGATTTATACTCCTATATAATTATCTTGAATTATATAATAAAGATTTTATTATATAAATCATGATTAATGCTTTTTAAGAAAATTTGCTAATTGTTTCCCTTCTGTCATCTACAGACTACAGTTGTCTTTTCCTATCCATTTCTAACCAAAGCGAGACTGGTAAGGAAATATATCTTTTGCTTTTACTGTCTTATAGTACTGTCTATCAGATTCAATGTGTCTAATTACTCCATAATCAAAACGTTTTGACCATTTTTATATCTTTCCAAACTTATTACAAAGTTTAACTAGCATACGTTTCACAATCCTAATTTTGTATCCGCTCCTACTACTCCATAACTTTCATATAAATATGACCACATAGCCAAACATAAACTTCATCAACACAAAAAACCAAACTACTAATCATCTAGTATTGCAACTTCTCTCTCAAGTCTTATATTTCTTTTGTTGCTTATAATCCCATCATGTCTATCAAGAGTGTGTTTCCTCTCCTAGTGGTTACACTATGCATCGCTGCCTCGGTTAACGCTCAGCTACCGCAGTTTCCACCGATCCAGTTCCCTTTTCCAAATCCCTTCCAACCAATGCCAGGAATGCCCGACCTGACCAAGTGCTGGTCGACAGTTATGGATTTGCCAGGATGCTTGGCTGAGATCAGACAAGCCGTCATGACCGGCAAATTTTGGACCGTTGGTCCAGCTTGTTGTAAAGCTTTCCTAGACGCTGAAGCTAACTGCACACCAAATCTTCCTTTCAACCCGTTTTTCCCACCTATGCTAAAACAACAGTGCATGAAAAACGCTCCTCCTCCAACCACCGCACTCTAGAATGCAACAAGTGGTTGTGTTATGTCATATGTGAGACATTATTTTTTTTTTCCAAAATTTGTGTTAGTCCCAGAATGTTGTTGGGTTTGAACAACAACAGCAAAAAGAAAGAAACAATGATCTAATAATAATAAAGTTCAGTTTCTTATATTTTCTGTCAATTTTATAAAATCTTTTAAGCATTTTCATCTGTCCTTTATGAAATGAACAAGTAGCAGAGCAGCTTCATTAGTTTGATGAATGAACAGTTTCTTATATTTTCTGTCAATTTATAAAATCTTTTAAGCATTTTTATTTTTCCTTTATGAAATGAACTAGTAGTAGAGCAGCTTTATTAGTTTGATGAATGAACAGTTTTTTTATATATTTTCTACCAATTTATAAAATCTTTTAAGCATTTTCATCTAATCCTTTTTGAAATGAACTAGTAGTAGAGCAGCTTCATTTGATTGATGAATGAACAGTTTCTTATATTTTCTGTCAATTTATAAAATCTTTTAAGCATTTTCATCTGTCCTTTATGAATGAAATGAACAAGTAGTAGAGCAGCTTCATTTCATTGATGAATGAAGAAGAATACATCACATACATAACATATATATTATCAAACAAAAATGTTACAAAAATAATGAAGTAAGGAAGGTCTCATGCCCAAGCTCTTTTCCTAGGGGAAAGATCAGAAGTCTTGATATCATCTATCTTGGCCGCCATTATGAAATCATTCAAGCTCAACCCTCCTGCATTGTTTATAAGAAACCATATATTATAACTCAAACTCGAACAACTAAAAGTCTATATGTATATGTTTGACATACCAATAGAAGTGGTGGATAGTTCAGCTCGAACTTGGGTAGGACTCTCCAAATGAAGAGAAGGGTAATGACCAGAAGCTTCAGCAACCTTATGGATCCTGTTTATGAGTTCAACACCGCACCCGAAATCCCTCACTTTCCACATGCACCTTATTTTCCTACCGCCTGCTTCATCCTCCACTATACTCCATCCCAGTACCTGGATCGTTTACATTATAATCATAAAAAATTGAGATAGCAAATCATCACAGCTAATCAAATCTAAGTAAGAGATATGTGAACACAACACAATGCTTGTTATTCGTGTGGCCAAAACAATTTCACTTGATTGTTAAAAAGGCTATGACTTACAATAAGATAGCAACATGAACACTACTACTTCATAAACTATATGATTGGAGAGTAGTAACACATGACACTTAACCATGGCAATGAGAAGAGTAACACATGGCACTTGTAAACAATAATCTATTGTTTTAGATGTCTAATTCACACCCGTCATGTAAAAATTCTATCTTTCTTGAACTAGATAAGCATAGCTGTAAATTTATAATGATAACAGATTCGACAACCATAGCAATGAGTAGACTAGCCAATACTATAGTAAAGATCGAGAATTTTAACGACATTTTTTTATCAACCAAAAAAATTGTGAAGCTTAGTAAACAGACCTTATGGAGGAGCGTTCGGGCATCATCGGCGGACAAAGGAGGCTGCGAAGGAGAAACAGGGGAACATTCAAGCTGAGAGAGAGACAAAACAGAAGCGTTTGGTATCAAAATCTTGTGCTCAGTGCTTTGGCACCCCAACACTTTGTCTCCGAACTGGCTCGCTATCTCCTCAGGGTAAGGGTCACGAGCTCCGAAATCACCGAGAAAATCCTGCGCCAGATTAGACCGGGTCACCGTTAACCGGTCTAGTTTACGGTTACTCCTGCTCGCAGGCGGTAGTAAACCGAACACTTTAAGGATTGTGCAAGAAGGTTTACGGATGAGGAGGGATGACACGGAGACGTTACACGGCGGTGATGATGACGTGGCGGCCATCGGGGGATGTGTTTGTTTTGCTCTGTTCCGAAGAAGATAAGAAGTTCTTGGTTTCAGAGAAGAGCCGTAAAGACCGACCACTGGAGTTAAATGGGTGAGATGCCACGTCATCATTGGCGATGTGCCACGTAATCATTGGCGAGATCATCTAAACAGTCGAGTGAGGCCCAGATGCCACGTCACGTTAAGCCCATTGGAAGGTCCAACCGACGAATTTGTTGGGTTGTCTACTTTGGTGAATCTATTCAAAGATTTTGTTTAATTTCCAAAATTATCCTTTTTGGTTATATTTAATTACGAACAAACCTTCCCATCCCTTTCTTTCCCGATTTCAAGCCCTAAAATTCCGAAACTTCTGTTTCTCTTCGCTTTTTTACGACAGTCGCCGAGTGAGAGATAAAAGTAAGAGAGAGAGAGACGAAGATGCCGTTGCACGATGAGCAAGAGCACGAGGTGTACGGTGGAGAGATCCCAGAGGAGGAAGAAGGAGAGATGGATACGGAGGAGTACGAAGAGCACGGCGGAGAAGAAGGAGCCGCCGCCGGAGATGAGGAGCTTGAACCAGGCTCTAGCTCTAGGGTATTTTGATTCTCCTTCTTCGATCTGTATTTGATCTAATTTTTAGATATATAGACACCTCCTTGTTTGTCACTGTATTTAGTATGTTGTTTTTGCTTGGATTTTGTATGATAGGACTTGGAGGATATGAAGAAACGAATTAAGGAGATCGAGGAAGAAGCTGGAGCTTTGCGTGAAATGCAAGCCAAAGCTGAGAAAGATATGGGTGCTGGTCAAGGTTTGTGCTTTATAACTCATGCTTAGAATCTTGAATCTTTATATGCTCAGCTTCACAATAGACCTTAAATTGATAGATTAGGGTATTGGAATCTTGTAGTGAATCAACGAATCTCTCATGAAATTTACTGGGTTTGGGTATAGGAAGGAATCATAATTAGTTTTTGTGTGTTTAGTGATGAAAAGCGATTCCAATTTACCAGGCAAGAATACCTTTAGCTAATCGTGTGAATGCCCTTTTTATTGTTGTATATCAATGAAGATCCTTCAGGTGGTGTCAGTTCAGCTGAGAAGGAAGAAGTGGATTCACGTTCAATATATGTTGGCAATGTAAGGCATCCACCATTAATATTCCCACCTTTTTCATTTATGTTTGTAAGAGTGTTTAGTATCACTGATTGTTGCTTATAATGTTTTTAAATTCATAAAACATTATTTCCCATCTTTGTGGATTTTATTAGTATCTGTGAAGCGCTAGTCCCCGCTGATTCCTTTTGCTTTTCTGTGCTGTGGTTTTGTGTATACTAGGTGGACTATGCATGTACTCCAGAGGAAGTCCAGCAGCATTTTCAATCCTGTGGGACAGTGAATAGGGTTACGATTCTGACTGACAAGTTTGGTCAACCTAAAGGTTTTGCCTATGTGGAATTTGTGGAAGTAGAAGCTGTTCAGAATTCTCTTATTTTGAATGAGTCAGAACTGCATGGTCGTCAGATAAAGGTGAAAACTCGTTTACTGTCATGGAGTCCATTGGCTATGTATCTAAATATATATATGTCATTAACAAAACTGAGTTTACAATCATTTTCAGGTATCTGCAAAGAGAACTAATGTCCCTGGAATGAAGCAATTTCGAGGAAGGCGTCCCTTTAGACCCATGAGGGGATTTATGCCAGGACCTCCATTCTATCCTCCATATGCCTATGGGTGCGTTCCAGAAACTTCTCTGCATTCCTCTCTTTTAAACAAAACCAGGAATGGTTGGGTTGTATATATAAAACTAATGATTGTTATAAAAGAGGCGATATGGTAAATTTATATGTTTGATTCGGTATATATATATTAGTGAGAGGAGTCATCATTGACAATGGTTGTTATGGTTTTGTGCAGGAGAGTTCCCAGGTTCAGACGGGCCATGCGGTACAGACCGTACTGATCAAGGCAAATTGGTGTTAAAAGTAGCAAGCTGCCTTTCAGTTCAGGAAGTGTTTATCATCATCAACTCGATTCTCAACTTGGTTCATGGGGCGCCGCAGTTGTTTCGATTAAAACCGAGAAGAGTTGGAGAAGAAGAATTGTATTGTATGGGCAGAAGAGAGGAGAGAGGGGGGAATCATATTTTTAGAAATTTCTGTACAATATTTGATGACAAGAGCAACATTTTGAGTTTCCTTGTTCTTTATCCTTTTTTCAACACGAGTCTCATAAAAAACTCGTAAGCTTTCCATTGAGAATGACTGCCACTCAGTTACTGCGATTTTTTTAACTCTTTATTTTAGGTTTGTGTGTTTTGATAAGATTTGAATCTTCCGAAACTAATTTTCCAGGAAAAAAGATACTGTTAACTCTTGCCAAATTCTCGAGCAGGCAACCCAATTTTCGTGTAGACCAAAGAAAAGGAATGATATAGACTGATGCACACAAAGCATGTACTCACACAAAGCATGTGTTACTATAAGAAAGGTACGTGTTCGATGTTGAGGCATCAAATTTAGGATGACCGTTAAAAGGTTCGTTACAACCTTATCATGGTCACCCCAAATTTGATGGCTCATCGAACATATACTTTTTTGCAGTAATTTTTTTGGGTATCGTTTCACTTGTTTAACAATTACAGTTTTAAAGATCTTGTAAACAAATTGGACACTAAAATTTATTCGCTTCTCAACCTAATAGAGAGAATATATTTTTAGAGACCGATTCTGTTTAACTAGATTCTCTAAAACTGTCTGTAACTGTTCCCTTTATGGCTTCACAAGGTAAGTCTGGCTAAGTACTTCGTATATTTACAGAAATAGGCTTGAAAATATATATAATTTCAAAAAAGGATAACAACTTAATAAAGAGACTCGCTAAACCCTTTTCGAGTTTTCAAAGACGGTTCTTCTTCTTCTTCCTCGCTCTGCGCCGCTTAACTTAAATCTCTACGGAAAAACCTTTCTAGCGCTAGCTTCTTCGAGTCTCTCTGTTTAGACTAATCGCTTTTTTTCGATTATAATCATTGACTTGATCGCCGGTAACATAGAAACCCTAGCTCCGCGTGATTGTTCTGTCGCACATATGAAACCATCGGAGTGTGAGAGTGAGAGAATGGGTCGGGACAACGATCAGAAGAAGGATAAAAAGAAGAGAAAGAGAAGCCGTGAGAATGACAAAAATATTGAGAAAGTTGTAGCTAATGAAGAGAAGAAAGTCCCTACCCAGCAGAAGCCGAAGCAAGAGAATGAGAAGAGTATTGAGAAAGTTGTAGCTAATGAAGAGAAGGTCCCAATCGAGCAGAAGCAGAAGCAACAAGGGAACTGTAATCAAAGCAAGAAGAAGAAGAACCAAGAAGTTTATCCTTTTGGAAACTACAGAAACTACTATGGCTACCGAGTAAGTCTCTCTCCACTTGTTAATTTTGATGGTCTTCGTACTCTGCTCATCATTTTGATGTTAATATTGGTTCGTATCTGATTTTGGATTTCTTATGATAAAACGTAATGTGTTAGATTAGCAATGACACAGATGAGGACCCTCGGCTTAAAGTATTGAAGAAAGAGTGGTTTCAGGGAAAGGACTGTCTTGACATTGGCTGCAACAGCGGCATTATGACTATCCATATTGGTATGTTCTACTCTTAAACTGTTTCACATCTTTCAATTCCTAGTTCAAATTTGAAAATGTGGCCTTTTGTGAGGTGTAGTTACATGTCCTTATTAGAATGCTTTAGTAAGAGTGTGAATGGGTTTTCATTGTGTCTGAAATCTCTCTGTTAGCATAGACCATTAATATTATCGTTTACTGATATCTGTTTTTTTTTTCCCACTTCTTCAGCTAAAAAGTTTGGTTGCCGGAGCATTCTTGGAGTTGATATTGATTCAAGTAAGAACTATTGGCTGTTATGTTATCTTCCAAGTTCTGCTTTATGTAGGAACTGAATTTTTTGTCTGATTTAATCAAGTATATTAAGTTTAACTCAAGTGACAACACAGGACAATGGATATCATTTTCCTGATACGTATATATTTGAAACTTGTGCATTGAACAAAAGTTTCTTTGATTGAAGGTCGCATTGAGGATGCTCACTGGCATCTTAGGAAGTTTGTCAGAATGCAGAATTCTGCTAAGTCAAGTGAAAAGAATTCTAGTTCAGAGGGCAAAGATGGAGCACATGGTTCAGTGGAGCAATCTACTTCTCTCTCCAATGGCGAGACAAAGGCAGACAACCCAGAAACTAAGGACCTGTCTCAGATTGTGTCGTTTCAGAAGGAGAATTTTGTTCTAACCCGAAATCTTGACGAGAATCGTTATGATACAATTCTATGGTAAATTACTATATTCCTTTCTTAATTTGCTCCTTTACTCACTTGTGTGTTTGGCCTCTGCCTTGTGGAAGGGCTAGAAACAAAAGAACAGTCACTATTTGGTAATATTTATACCTCAAAGTGCTTATTAAATTCCAACTGTAGTTGAGAAAAGACTCACAGGATTTTTAGTTAAACAATCTTATGTTACTAAGCCTGTCTGTCTTGGTTTTCTAATGCTGGAATCGAAAATAACGGCTTTATTGATGATTTTTTTTTTTTAATCTTTTATGCAGTTTAAGTGTGACCAAATGGGTTCATTTGAATTGGGGTGATGATGGGTTGATCACCTTATTTTCGAAAATTTGGCGTCTTCTTCAACCGGTAAGTATATTGTACTTAAACTGGTGTTTATTATTTGCTTTTCATATGCGCAACTGACAGTTGACTTTGTTTTTCAGGGTGGTATCTTTGTAATGGAACCTCAGCCTTGGAAATCTTATGAAAACAATCGTCGTGTCTCAGAGGTGTGTATATATGCAAATGTCATTCAAATTGAACAAGTTAGCTAGATATATAGTTTGAGTCTTTCTTTGGCTTGTGTGTTTGCAGACAACTGCAATGAATTACCGAAAGATTGTGTTACGACCAGACAGTTTCCAAGAAATTCTTCTTGATAAGGTACTCTGTCCACTCAATTTTATTCCTTAGTTCGGCCATACACCTACTTGAGCTGTAAATTGATTCAAGCATAGTATAAGTGTGGTTCAAAGTTATACTAAAGTTTTGGACAAATTGTAGATCAGAATTGTTATGCAGCACGACCAGTTTGTGTAAAGATGTAGTTTTGGCTTTTTTTATTGTAACCTGATGTTGTTGGCAAGTTTTGGGGTGGGATCCTAATGTTCCATACTTGTGTTTTGGTTTTGGCACAGATTGGTTTCAGAACAGTGGAAGATCTTACATCAAGCTTGTCCGGTGCAAGCAAAGGGTTTGATAGACAGATTCTCGCGTTCCAGAAATGAACATAACAACCAGATGTCTCGTTGAGTTTTTGAAAAGCCTTGTGAAAATCAAACTAATTTGGAATGGCATGGTTAGAATTCGTTTCATATATAATATGTAAACTCTTTTGCTACAGCTTAGGCTCTCTAATCCAATTTTTGTGGTCCTCTTTCGATGTACACGGTTTTAATGATAATGACACAACTATGAATCGATAAATGAGAAAATCTTTGATTCCAATGAATTAAAATTGATACTCTTCCATGTAAGCACTAATCAGCATATTTGTCGAACCGGTGTACAATACAGTTGCCACAAGTGTTTGTAGCAAGAATTACAGTATCAAATAAATGTAGCTAAAGGGATGCCCAAGATGGATAAGGACACTCGTATTCCCATCCAGTTCCAGAGTATTGAACGCAATGTAGCCAGAGAGCCTCGTCATGCTCCTCATATCTGCATAAGTTAGAAATATGAGACACCATTTGGATGAAAACAATAATACAGTGGTGGTTTTTGCAATTCTTTTTTTTTTTTACCCTTGTGGGATCAACTTTGGGCAGTTTGTGCACATTGGATCGATGCTGAAATCTTCAGTGGAATACACGTAGTCATCTGGGGAAACAATCTTTCTCTCACCCGCATCGATTCTTTTTGCGATATAGGTCTCAAGATTATCTATTTGTTGATTGAGATAAAGTGGGTCATTCGCTATGGGATGCCCTGTATATTGAAGATGCACTCGAATCTACAAACGTCACAAACCAAAATGAGAAACCCAAAAAGGCGAAAACTTCTCTAATCTAATATTCTCATGGCTAATAAGATCTAGAGAGACCGAAGCTTTATAAGTTTTGACCACAGTTTATGTATATTGGGCTGATAAAATACGCATGATCTACTGATGTATAATCACTTGCTTACTTGATGAGTTCGTCCTGTAACAGGTTCACACGAGACGAGGCTATGAGTCCCATTAGTAGCGATTCTAGTGAACTTGGTACATGCAGGCTTCCCCTTCACCTTCTTATCATCACCACTTGAAATGGCGTCCTGCATAAATCATATACACATTCTGATATTTTTACTTATAAGTGGCTAATGGAAGATTGTATGCTTTGAATTTATAGGCATATTGTGGCTTTACCTCTGCAGTGCTTCTTCCTTCACTGCCATTATAATTTATGTTAGCGTCGACTACCATCTGACACATCGAAGTCATGCAGCTACTTCAATTTAATTTCCAAACCAAAAGTCCAAAGTAATATTATAACTCGCTCAAGATAAGCTGGTAGATTTTGAATTTGGAAATTATGACTGGCCTCAAATCAATTCTAATGTTGATTAATATCATAATGAGCATCACTCATGTCCAGTTTATGAAGTTGGTAATTATAAAATGTCCAATCCTCAATAACGTTAGAAAGATTCCAAACCTCATCTTCTGGGAACACGCCAATAACCTTTGCAATATAACGTTTCTTCACCAGTCCACCCTCAATCTGAAACAATCAAGATAAGTACTAAGTGCGACATTCCAGAGCCAATAGCATCTTAGGAATTACAGTACAGGACAGCAAAATGAAAGTAACTTCTACCAGTACCTGTTGCCTAAAAAAATCAGCTTTTGCAGCAGTTCTTGCTATGATGAGCAATCCAGAAACCAAACGGTCTAATCGGTGAATAGCTGTGAGATGATGCAAGGCTAACTCATATAGTATTATATTAAAAGAGTAAATTAAAACTGTGCATCCTTGTCAAAATATATTTGGCTGGATACGAAAGAGAGTGCCTAGATCATGCTCAGCATCAAGGATTCCAACAACCGTGTTCTTACGGTATTGACCACATGGATGCACCTACACAAGACGGAAAAGATCGGCATCCTTACCAGAATATAAATCGCACACCATAAAAGCAGTAAAAGCATTATACAACAATGTGAATTTCGTATTTCACAACGCTTCAAATAGTACTAACTAGAAGAAAACTAGATAAATTTGGCGTAGAGTCTAATTCAATCATTCTGAATAAAACACGTTTCATATTCTCAAGAGACAAACATGAACTGAAAAATTATCTAATGAAACACTCACAGGAACAGAAGCTGGTTTGCAGACAGTAACAACGTCAGGCTCTTGATGAAGGATCACAACATCATCAATCATCACCGGTGGTTCATGCCTGAAACCTTTCACACATTTAGAATTTGAATCACATTCAATGCAACAAACAAAAAAGAAAAAAAAACTGAATTCAATTAGCATAAGTTAGTTAAAAGAAGAACAACCTGTGGAGAAAGTGAGTAATCTTTTGGGATGATTTCACAATGTATGAAACTGGTACAATCTCTCCATCAACTTTGATTCTACCACTTTTGACTGCACCAACCTAAAATATTCATCAACATATCATAAAATCCCTAAAGCATTCAAAACTAATTCCTTGAGATTAGAGGAGAAAGAGCAAATTACTTACATAATATTCACGAGGCCGGCCTTTAAACTCGTCGGCGAACAAATCCACAATCGTTTTCCCTGTCCATCGTTTGTTCACCTATATCATCAATTTCAATCTCCCTGTGACTACTCTCTGGTGGTATGAGCAAAAAAAACTAGGGCGGGCTAAAAGAAGAAAGATGAAAACACTTACATGAGAAATGAACTCGAAGTAGTACGGTCTCACATGGCGTCTCCCTACATAAACAAAATCAAACGATTGATTGATTAAAGGGATAACGAAGAATGGAGAAGGATTCGTTTTTTACCTCCATGGAAGATGTAGTCCTGTTTATGTGATAGTTTCGAAGATGACTGCAAAATTAGGTGGTCGGTGCTCATGGTGTTTGAGCTAGTGGCGACGACTGTAGTAGAGACGGGTTTCTTCTCTACGCCGTCGTCGTTGTCGTCTTCTTGCTGCTTTCGTTTCATTGGATTTTAGATTAATCTTAGCGGTGGTGGTCGTTGTCAATCTTAACTCGGTACTGTTTTGGGTATAACCAAGTTTTAAGCTTACCCCCAAACCGGAAATTTAGTTAACTGTTTATATCGGAACCAAAAATTAGCATTCGTCTGGACTTTTGAATTTTGGTTGGTTTAGTTTTTTTGAGTAATTTTGATTATTACAGTATTTGTGCAATATTAGTTTCAATAATTTTGATGGTTCTCCCAACAAATTTTGTATGCTTTAATCAAAAATCAAATATGTCTGATTTAGGGGGAGTTTGAAAAATCAAGAGGAGAAAATTTGGTTTTAGGTTTAGGAATGATCAAAGAGCAATCAGAGGTTCAATCTAATGAATTAGAAATGTGGTTTTAAAATGAGAAAAGTATTTTTCTATTAAGTAACAAAATCAAAATGTTTTGTCATTTTCCTTCTTTCTAAAATGACTGTTACCAAAAAAATTATCAATATATAGAGCAATCTAATTAACTGCTGTACAACAATATTCCAAATGAATGTTTTAGTTTTGGGTTAGGACAAAACAATTAATTATGTTAACTGAACATGTATCTGTTTTTATTAGGATATGTATATTAGTACTTTAGAAATTTTTAATATCATATGATCATATATTCGTTAAAATTTTGATTATCTGCAAATATCCGAAAACACAAAAAATAATTAAAAAATATAATTAGTTCAAAATAGTGGATATTTAATTATGAAAAAAAAACTGACATCTAAAGACTTTTGTGGAACCGGAGAAAACCATGTTAAATCTCGAACCTCTATGACCAATGCTATTCGAACCCAGGTGGCGAGATTTACCTCCTTTTACCATTGAATCAATCTTTTATATTATTTGAATTTGTCTGAATTTTTTTTTGTCATCCCCTTATATTATTTGTATATGTATCTACATATTCATATCCACAGACCATATCAATATATTTAAGTGGAGTATCCAATCTTTTGGAACAAAAACAGAATGCCTAGCAGAAACGTATATATCTGCTGAAAATGGATATTAATCCCTGCAAGATACTGGCTGCTTTTTTTATTACACTTTCGGTTTTATGGTAAAAAAAAATATTTTTTTGTATTTTTCCCAAATAAAGAAATATTGACCCAAAAAAAATCAAAAATTAATGACGTGTCATAGCATCATATCCCAATCGCTTCTTCTTCTTCACTGCTCCCAACATTTTTTTTTATCTATGATTGCATCATTTCCATAGCTACAAGAGCTTGAAAGCTTTCCGAATTCAATTCCTCAATCCCCCCCCACACGATGCCTTCTTCGTTCTCCAAGCCGGTTTTGGATCCTTCTTCGTCGCCTCCACCGATTTCTCCTTTATCTCAAGACAGCTCGGAGGCTGATGTGCGCCGGCTTCGCGAGGCGGAGGAGAGGCTACGCGATGCCATGGCCGAGCTTCAGGCTAGACAGCGCTCAGCGGCGCGTGGATCTCATGCGGAGCTTTGTGATCACGCTGACGTTTCTTGTGTAGCCAATGCCATCGGCAATTTATGTCAGAGCTTTCTTCTCTCTTATGGTGTTCGAGTTGGGATCGGAATCCTTCTTCGCGCTTTCAAGCTCGCTAGGGGACAGTCTTATTCGTCGCTTCTTGATCTCAAGGTGAGGATATTCAGATATATGTGGGATTGTTTTTGTGGCAATTTCGATGGTTTTTGTTTGCTAAGTTATGGAGACTTAAGAGTCCTACGAGTCTGCTTCATCGATTGATACGACTCTTTTGAAATTAGGGCCAATGGTGGTCTTTGACTTCGACTTAGAAATATGAGACGGTTCCAAAATGGTTCAGATGTTGTTATGAAGAGGCTAAGGTGTTCGAATCTTGATATAAGTTCTATCATCTCTTCTCGTTTTCAAGCATTGCCATGTTGTGTTCTTATTTTCCAAATACACGGTTAAATTTTCCAGATGGGATACACATGTTTGTTCCTCTCTGCTAGATGCACCTGTGAGGTGTTTGACTTTTGTCTAGGATGTGTGGAACAAAGTTGTTTGCTTAGGTCCCCCTGCAAGTTCTCTTAATAATTCCCTGAGTCCTTGGAATATGTGATTAACTCACACATGCGCTATGGTTGCAGCAACTTGTCTCGGAGAAAGATTTGATAGTGAGGGAAGAGGCATGTCGTATTGGTCTACTTTTTGGTGGCTTTACCGGCTCGTATCACGCCCTTAGATGCTGTTTGAGGAAGTGGAGAAAGAAAGAGACGCCATTGAATTCGTAAGTCTATTTTTTGTTTTATGTTGGCTACTGTATTTTTGTGCTCGTATTGTTGTATCTCTTTTTTTATATGCTTCATTGCTTCTCCTGTTTCCTTGTGCATAGTGCTTGAAAAGTATATACCTTATTATGACTTTGATTAAGGGTGGAGCAGAGTCTTAGCAGGTTCAATTGCGGGTTTGTCTGTCCTGGCTTTAGATGATTCCAACCAGCGGCGCACACTTGCTCTATACCTCTTGGCTAGATTAGGCCAGGTATATCTATGGTCATAGTGTTGTTTGTCGTACGATTTTGAGAGTCTGATGATTCTTTTTATTAATAGGCGACTTATAATTCCGCAAAGTCAAAGAACAAATTCCATCTTTGGGGAAGCCATTGGAGACATGGAGATTCATTACTTTTTTCTCTTGCATGTTCTCAGGTTATTGAAATTCGTCTCTTTTTCTGCCTGTTTTAGTGTTCTGAATACTAGTATGGAAGTGGTACAGATGTTGAAGAAAAGTTTTGTGTACCATGCATATTCTCTCTAATCTGATTTAGTAGTGATCATTATCTGCAAACTGATTTTGTTGCAATGAGGTGGGTGCAGGTTATGTATGCCTTTATAATGCGTCCTGAAACCCTGCCAAAATCATATAGAGAATTTATTCAGAAGACTGGTCCAGTTGCAAGGCCTGTCTATCAGGCTGTAAGAGAATGCTGCAGAGGTGGTCCAATCGATGTAGCCTCCTTGTCAGACTATATATCTAGTAAAAACTCAGCTATTGACGTGAATGTGGAAGAGTTTGCTTCCATCATTCCTTGTTCAGCTATTCATCCAAACACTAACTGTCTGGCCCAAAATGCTAATGCAATGTCAGCTACATTCAAGAAAACATTTCCATTATACTTCTCCCTGACATTTGTCCCATATGTTGTTCTACACCTGCAAAAGGTAAAGCTTTTGCCTAAAACTCTGCCGTTTAAGTCATTCAGAATCTTATGGTTTATTTTTTCGTCAGACATTATCTAAATTTTCTTATGCCATCCTACACTTTCAGTTCATGGCGTCTCCTTACCGGACATCTTGGCATGCAATCAGAGATTCTGTTAGATCGACTTCCTTCTTGTCTGCTTTTGTTGGCATTTTTCAGGTATCTGATTTTGACATTTGATTGTGTCCCATCCTTTTGCACATATAGTCTTCTAAAACCATTCCAAATACATACTCCTAATTATCTGTTAACCAATTGCTCCAGGCTTTCATATGTGCCCATAGAAAAGTTGCAACCAAGGACCACAAGCTCGTTTATTGGTTTGCGGGTGGTGTAGCCGCCCTTTCAGTTATGCTGGAGAAAAAACCTAGACGCTCTGAGCTTGCCCTATACGTTCTTCCACGAGCAGGAGATTCTCTGTGGGAGATACTTATTAACCGTCACCTTCTTCCCGATATTAAAAACGCGGAGGTACAATACAAACCACCGTTGTTATTTCCAACTTTCTTCCCCATTTAAGTTTTAGCAATGGAAGTGATGTTTTATTCCAATTAATGAAACCAGGTGGCTTTATTCTGTGGATGTATGGGAGGAATCATGTACTACCTAGAATATGAACCAGATACAATGGCTCCATTTCTGAGGGGACTCATCCGTCGGTTTCTTGCTAGTCAAATAAGCAATCCTAGCAGCAAATACCCTCGGAATTCATCCTATACATATCTCCAGACTCTAGATGCATTGAAGAAACCAAAAACGCAGGAGAGCCGAGAAGGCGAAACTCCAAAAGCTGAAGAAAAGTATAACCTTGAGGCAATTCCTGGTCTTTAGAAGCAGAAGCTATCTGATACTGTATTAGCATCTGACGTTGAAATTGAACAATCCAAATACGGCCCTTTTATGGATCATATGATTTTGATTGTGGTTCAGGAAGTTAATGTGAAACTTTCCACGAGAGAAGGGTTCCTCCACAGAGAAAACTTAAGAGATTAAAGTGATTTATAGGAAACAGGAGTGTCTATTATTTTCTTTTGCTTAATAACAACAACTGTCTCTTCTTTAGTTCAATGAGAAATTGCAGTATGGAGAAGATGCATGGCAAACTAGTCAGGCTTAAAGGCAGAAACGGAGTTGTCTTGATTTGTTCACGCTAGGGATAATATACTCCTTTTGCTACACGCCTACACCATTGACTTTGCTCGTAACAAAACAGTATACCAAATACCACACAAGTTTTCACTTGATTTATTGCTTTTTCGTCTATGATTTCTATTCTTTTGTTGTATCCTTGTTCTAACAAACTGACTTCAACAAAAACACAGTTTCGTAAGTTTCCATCATGTGAAACTGATGAGAGATAAGTCAATTCGGCTAAGATCTGACTTGGTCTTTTGACTATCTGAAACTTATTTTATTACTCAAAACTGTTGTGAATTTGGTCTCTACTACTCGTACGGTTGGTGTGGTCTGCGGGTCAGAATATCTGGTTTTAAACAAATACAACTCACAAAGATATAATATACAAGAACTGACACTTGTAATGTATGCATTTGTTCCATTTAAGGAATTCTTACATATGTTACGAAGTCAAATGTCAAATGTAGTTTTGTAATAGAATAACTTCAAGCGATTGTAGTGATGGGTACACACCTTCATTGTATATTCAAACCTATCTCCTCTCTCTCTTCTGCATCATCACCAAAATGGATGCCTTTGAGACTCATTTACCAAAGGAGATTGTGTCGGATCCTCTCCATAACTCCTTTAACCCTAGGCGTGAAGAGTATGTCATCGGCGGGAAGATTCTCCGGCAGCGGTCAGGTTTTGTCTTTGACTTGGACAAAGAAGGTTTTAGCCCTCTTCATGCGGCAGCAGCAGCTGGTCAAGTAGAGACCGTGAAGGCAATTTTGGGCATTGATAAGAAGTTTTGCCGGTTAAAAGGTAAAGATGGAAAGACTCCACTTCATCTAGCAACGATGAGAGGGAAAATCGATGTGATCAGAGAGTTAGTGTCGAACTGTGTTGATTGCGTAGAAGACGAGACGGTCCAAGGTCAAACTGCTTTGCACCTTGCTGTTTTGCACCAAGAGACTGGAGCAGTCATGGCCATTGTTGATTTGATCACAGAGAAGAATCGAATTGACTTATTGTACAAGAAAGATGAACAAGGTAACACTGCTCTTCATCTTGCGACCTGGAAAAAAAATCGCCAAGTAAGATAAATTATATCGCGGTTAAATATTTTACTTTGAGTAGAATCACAATCTGATCTTTTAAAAAATCTGATAGGTGATGGAAGTGTTGGTTCAGGCAATACCAGAAGAGTCAAGGTCATTTGAGGTGAATGCTATGAACAAGATGGGTCTCTCTGCACTGGATTTGCTAGTTATGTTTCCGAGCGAAGCTGGCGATAGAGAAATCTATGAGAAACTCATCGAAGCTGGAGCTCAAAGAGGGCGAGACGTTGGTACCACCAATGTGGAGAGAACCACTTCTACCTCCACATGCCAAGAGACAACAATGGAGTGCGGAAGTCACAAAGAGCTTGTTAAGTACTTCACTTTCAAAAAGCACAGAGACTCACCATCAGAAGCACGTAGCGCATTGCTGGTGGTGGCTTCACTAGTCGCCACAGCCACGTTTCAGGCCAGCTTGACTCCACCAGGTGGAACTTGGCAAGATAGCTCAATACCTGCTGTATCCCAGAACAAAACGAGCGCAAATGCTACAATTCAACAAGCTCATATAGCAGGGCAATCTATCATGGGGACCTTCAATGGAATCGCTTTCACTATGTTTGTGTTCTTTAACACAATTGGGTTTTCAGTTTCACTTTCTATGCTCAACATTCTCACCCTCGGGTTCCCATTGCGGTTCCAGCTTCAGATCTGTATGATGGCAATGTATTTCTCGCACAACACAGCCATGACCAGCATTGCACCTGATCAGGTCAAGCTTTACTGCATTCTCATCACATCCATCCTCGCTGCTGCCACCCCGAGTCTGATGAGGTTGCTCGAGAAGCCTATTAACATGCTCGGACAATTCTTGGAATCCAGGTTACAAAAAGTTTGTTCCATGATATGACTTTCATGGAAACGTTTTGTAATATAATAGCCACTTTAATATCTACATTGTCCTAATTACAAGACCTATTGTTGCGCTATCGAGAAATCACCATTGTTGTTATGATCTAAAGACCCTTTCTTGTAAGAGTTATGCAGACATATAATGTGGAATACCCTAGAAACATATCAATTTGTGCTTCTATTTCGTTACACTAACAAATGCATAACTGATATAGGTGTTCAAACACAGAAATTGGGATTTTCTTATTCATCTGGGAGTTTACATATTTTATGTGTTTTGTTTCCAATCTTACACTCAATCCCAGAAAACTTAGTGGCGAATATACGATTCTGCACACAACCACCAGCTCTTAGCTTTCTCAGTTCCCCGTCAACAGCTCCCTTTAGGGAATTCCTAATGTCACCCAACGCCCAGACCAAGGATATATGCGGCCGCGGATCCTATAGGAAAAAATTGAGGCAAACACAATGGGTAAAGTGTTGGTACAATAGTTCCATACAATCAAGCTTTTATATAGAATAACAAGTGGACCTTGTAGAACTCTGGCAGATTGTGAAGCTTGTAAACTTCATTAACAGCATCGATTTGCTTGCTTATCTGAATCAAAGATATGAACGTCAGTGCAAATACCAAACACGAGGTACCGAGAATGCATAAAGCTCACATTCAAGGTAACTTTTTTGTTGTACAGCATTACCTCAGATAGTCCTGAAGTCGTGATTTCCAAAGAAAGGAAAGAGCGAGTACAGTCATCATTCACAAAAACCTCCCACTTATTGAAATCAATCAAGTATCTGTCCAAAACCAAAACAGAAAACAATTCACAAATCCCATCGTAATCGGTTCATATGGTATAAAAGAAATGATCTTTTACCTCTTATGAAACTGAAGCTTTTGTTTAAGCATAGAAACCACTGAGCTAATTTGATGAACACGCAGGGGAACACTCCTTCCCAAGCTTATATGGAACTCTCTCCCCAATGCACGCTCAAACTTGTGGTCATCCTTGCATAGAATGCTGAGTGGCACATCAGCCTCAACCAAATGAAGTTGAGGAACAACTGATGCAACCCTCTTTAAAAAGCAGACAATCTCCTTCTTTGGCAATGGAGGTATAATAACTAGAATCCAAAAACAAGTGATACACATCATACACTTAATCAATACATCCTAGAGAACATACTTATCCTAGTTAGCAAGACCATTGATAGATTGAATAACGCAGAAGCTCAGATTCTGGAAAAGAGATATTTACCAGGGATGTAAACGTGCAAAGCGTAATTGCCATCGACGTGAGGGAAGTTTCTTACTCGAACCCCAGACTCTGTTGTGAAGTAATCCACCGAACCTTCAGATTCAAAGAAAAGACGAAAGAAAAAAGTGATGAGAGAGCTATCCGTATGAATCAGATTGAGAGTAACAAGTTAGTGAGCATCACCTGTGGATACAATGGATTCGAGAAGCGAAAGCGGCGGAGGAGGTAAGGAAATCAACTCATTCTCTTGCTTCTCAGCGGTTGATTTCTCGCCGGAATTCGCAGAAACGGAACACGCCGGAGAAAGATCATCTGTGTCGGAGTCCGATGAAGCGTCTCCGTAAGAAGCTCTCAATGCGTCCATTTTCCCGTAAATTAAAGAGAAAAATTAACAAACAGAGGAGAAGAAACTTTAAACCAGATTTCAATTCCAAGCCTGAACCAGATTAGACCAAATTCAAACGAACCGAATTTAAACCAAAACATCCGTGGGTATGATGGATAATCAAAGCAGCACATATTATGAAACCTCTTAACGGGCCGAAAATGGGCTTTTGCCGAATTTTTACCGAAGACCTACGGAAAACCCTAATGACGTCCCTTATAAATTGAAAGCAATCGCCGGGATCGTATTCATCATCAGTTCAGTTGCATCTAGGATTCTCTCTTCTCATGTTCTAATCGTTTTCTTTAGGATGTTTAGTAGTTTTAGGGTTTATGAGCTTTTTAAAGATTTTTTGTTGATCGTTGATAGATAATATATATAGAGAGATAGAGTTGGCAGTGACGACTCGGAAATTTCAAGCTCAACAGACCGGAATGAGGCGTTTCATCCATTATTGGTTGATTCGTTTCTGTGTCGATACTCCCGCTGAACTGAGCCTTCCTCTCTCTTTCCCTTTTATTTTGTTTTTATTCGGTTTCGCAAATCTATAATTTTTAATTGGTATTGAGTTTTCACAAATCAATTGGGTTTTTTTCGAGAATTGTTTTTGGTTTTCAATGGTTTTCGAAATGTATTGATGTTGTGATTGATTGGGGGTGTAAAGGAGATTACGATGAGGATATACAGCTCCCTCTTCTGATATAGCTGAAGAGAATTGCTGGCAGAATCGAACCTAAAATCACTAGCCACTACTGAGTGATCTCCCTTGTACACTTTATTTTGTTTTGTAGAAGCCTGTATGTTTGTGTTTTCATTTGAATTAGGTTTAGTTAGGGAAGAAACGTAATTAGAGTTGGTGATAATGATGAAGCAAAATTAATCTAATCCAACACTTGATCTGAGAGTTGCTTTGTGCATCTACAAGTGAATGTCAACCGAATTAGCTTCTGAATCTAATACATTCATACAGAACAAATTTATATAATATTGCAATTGTTGAACTTGTGCGATACAATTCTTTAATGCAAATATTGATAATGAATTGACTGAATCATGTTAAGATTAATTATTGATTGCCTGATCTTATCGTAAAAACATGAGAATTTTATTCTCTTAACCTGAATTTTATAGAAACAAGTAATTAAGCATAAAAAGAATTAGGAACAAACGATTTTGCGACTTGTGTTAAGTTAATGAACGTACGATGTGGTGAAGAAGAGGATATTTGACTGCATCATAATGCAAAAGGCTTTGAATCAATTTGATCTATAGCAAGAAAAGTTGTATAACCCAATAGTGCGAATTGAGTAACATTGTATGAACTCATCAATAGCAAAAGAAAGGCGTATACACCTTTTATTCGAACTCTTACTTCAATACAGATTACAATGGATGGAGAAACACAATTCAATGTGCAGAGTTCGATCATAACGAATTAACATAATCTCTATCATTAGGATAAATCCGTAAAGTCAAAGATATTTTCGTTTTTTCCAGAACGAAAAAAAATAGTCAAAATATCTGTAGCTTCAGTTTTCTCGATTTAATTAATTAAGAAAACAAAACAAAAATAGCAATGGCGTACGATGGAGTTAGTAAAATAGTATCCCAGGGAAGTCGGTATCGTCCCTGACGAAGCCGACCTCAAGTCGGTATTTTATCGTGTTTTTTTTTGTTTCTGTCTTCGGGTTACTTCTCTGGCAAGTACACACTTTCTTCTACTCTTCCCAAATCTTATCCTCATATTTTAACTTCCCACCATTTTCCTCATCCCATTGGCTCATTGTATCGTACCCAGAATACCATCCTGAAATTGGTTGTAACTGGGATCTGATCGGATCGAATTCGGATTTCAATTTTGATCCGACTTTTGTTTGACTCCTTGGATCGATACCATGGAGAAGAAGCAAGAGGAGAACGGTGTTTGCTCCGCTGAGTCTATCGATGGCAGCCTTGATGTTTGGAGTTGTCAGAATTCTGATTCTTCTTCCGCTGATCACCTCGTCGTTATGGTCCATGGCATCTTGGGAAGGTTTAATACAATAGCTCTCTCTCTCTCTCTCTTCTCTCTCCGGCTGGAGTTGTGAATTTCGTTTGAAGTAATATAGAAGGAGAGAATTGTAATGTTATTTCCTTAATTTGGTTTCTGTAGTACGGATGATTGGAAGTTTGGAGCTGATCAGTTCGTTAAAAAGCTACCTGACAAAGTTTTTGTTCATTGTGAGTATCCTTGCTCTCTTCAATGGTGTTCGTGTTGATTTTAGAAAGTTGCCTTTTTAAGAAATTCCCATTAATTGAGATGGCAATTTAACCATAAAACTCTAGACTTGAATTGTTCAAGATCCTTATGATATTACCGTTTATATAAGCAGGTAGTGAAAAGAATGTGTCTGCGCTTACTCTAGATGGTGTGGATGTAATGGGTGAACGTCTTGCAACTGAGGTAAGCCATCACATACTTACTTTTTTCTCTCTCTCTTTTATTAGCCAAGTTGGATCTGTTTGATGTAATGAATTGTATGGTCAGGTCCTTGATATTATTCAAAAGAAGCCAAATATCCGGAAAATCTCCTTTGTCGCACATTCTTTGGGAGGGCTTGCTGCAAGATATGCAATTGGGAAATTGTACAAGCCAGCTAATCTGGAAGATTTGAACGACTCATTAGCAGACACTAGTGAAAAGCCTCCTAAAGGCACAATATGTGGACTAGAGGCTGTCAACTTTATTACTGTAGCTACTCCACATTTGGGTTCAATGGGTAATAAACAGGTAACTCTTCTTATGTGCATTTCATAGTGTGTTTATTGTACTGAGTCGTTTTGCTAAACCGTCTTTACAATTTTTTGAATATGAAATGATTTTTCTTCTACAAAGTTCATTGCGTAACATGATTCTGGTAAAAATGTAAAGATAACAAACAAAATGGGCATGACTCCTATGTTATCTTAATAAAGTTACTTTAAACCAGGCAGTTTGTTTTACCCAACTTTCCCCAACGTAATGCATATAAGATATAACTGACACTTGCTCTCTTGAACCATGGAAATATGTTTTTATCATTTCACTTATGTCTATATGTTATTCTCATAGGAATTGGAACAATTTTGTTCTTTTCTTTCAGGTCCCGTTTCTTTTTGGGTTTTCTTCCATTGAGAAAGTTGCAGGCCTCATTATCCATTGGATATTTAAAAGAACGGGCCGCCACCTTTTCTTGAAAGATGAAGATGAGGGAAAACCACCCTTGCTTCGACGCATGGTGGAAGATTCCGGTGATTGTCATTTCATGTATGCCAGCCTATGCTCCATTTGTCTCAAGTTAGTTGACCGAACCATGTCTCAAAGATGTTCTCACTAGAAAACGTTTTCCTCTATTGCAGATCTGCACTGCGTGTCTTCCAAAGACGAGTGGCTTATTCAAATGTGGGCCATGATCGTATCCTTTATGTGTGTTACTTGTAGAAATGTGCTTTTTAGCATTTGAAATTACATTTCCTTTCCTTCACTTGATCTGAATAGACGTCGTTGGCTGGAAGACTGCATCTATTAGACGCGATAGTGAATTGCCTAAGGTATCTTACTCTGACTGGTTTACTTCATTTGATTCAGAATTTTGATACGATTTATGTATTGTTACTTGTTTAACAGTGGGAAGATTCTCTGAATGAGAAGTATCCTCATATTGTTTACGAAGAACTCTGTAAGGCATGTGATGCTGAGGACATACCAGAAGGCGAGAATCATTCAGATGACATAGAAGGTTAGCTTGCACTTGATAATGTATTGACTGTTTAGGCGTTTATTATTCTTGTTGTAGAACTTATTGCTCAGTTCTCTGATTTTTATTTCTATTTTCTATACCTTAGATCTCATTAGCTGGTAAAAGAATTTAGTGTTCAGTGCAAACAATTCATATGTTGGTCTATCATTTGTATTGCGTCTGCTTTCTTGTTTTAATATACAGCATGATGTATCTAAGAACATAATGCCTTGCTGATTTTGCAGAAGAAATGATCAAAGGTCTGTCCTCTGTGTCATGGGAAAAAGTTGATGTTAGCTTTCACAGTAGCAGGCAGAGGTTCGCTGCCCATAGTGTTATACAGGTCAGTCTCTCCTGTCATCTCTCACGTGTCGGAAGATATAACATTTTATTCTCCCTCCTAAGCGTTTTAACTGCACCTTTTCGTGATGGTTATCTTTCTGTTGTTATAAGCTTGACCGATAGCATAGTGTTAATTGATTCTGATAGAATGAATCTCCACATACTCTCTAGTATAAATGTGAAGTCTAACAGCCTATGTTATGCCATTTACAGGTTAAAAATGAAGATATGCATATAGAAGGAGCAGATGTCATAGAGCATATCATTGATCATTTCCATGCCTAGATCAGTAAAACTTTCATCACGAGTCTGGGACAAGATAACTAAGGACTCAAGTTTCTTATAGTAAAGCAACAGTTTTCCAGTCGGGCGTTTATATGTCACGTTGTTGTTTACACTATAAAATCATCTCATTTTCTCTGTGATTGCACAGGTAGCAAGATGTTGATTATGACCAATGTATTTGATACATGGTATTAGCAGCAAAGGAAATCTTGTTCAATTCAATTGTATCATGTAATGACGATATTGTGCAATGGAAAGTATCAAATAGCGTTCTTAACTGGAAGTTGTGTAACTGTATAATTTTTTTATCTAGAAGAATTCCTCATTCTGAGTTGGCGGTGTCACTTATAATCAACGTCCTAACAGTCAGGGTGAGTACTAAAATGCCACCACATTCTCATATCCAGTATTCCCCTCTGACCTTAAGCATAAAGTACATCTGGAAGCCGAAGATCAGGTGGAGAGGGTGACAAAGGAATGGTGTAGGTTTTTTAAACTTAATGAACTTCTGTGTCTTGGGCATTCTGTATCTCTGCATTCTGGAAATTGGTGATGATCTGGCAAAGACAGGTTTGTAGGTTCAAGACCTCCTTAAGCTGTTGCCTTTTCCCTTTTGTACTTCAGTTCAATGGTTTTCTTCAGCATAACGCGTGTGTGTACATACATATATATATTCATTCTTATGTGGAATTACCGCTTCAGATATCCAACAGAGAATGAGAGAATTTGGAGTCTGAAATGGAACTTGGTTTTTGATCGAAGATGCACTTGATTTGATGTTTTGCAGCATGTTATCTGCTTGGTTAAAATAGTTTCATTGTATTGCGAATGTGAACCATAGTAGTTTTCTTTCTATAGGACCCTTCCATTGGCCATGGAATTGTAGTCAATTTATTTATGTACTACATGCTTGCGAATGTAGATATCTTATCTTTTGGTTCTCTTGAATGTTAAGTCCAGCTTTTCTTGGAGCTGGTTTGTAAGAATGTAGTTCAGTATCATCAGTAACCAATGGGCCAGCTGTTATCGAACTATATGCTGCCATCTAGTTTATTAAATGATGCAATTTTTGGTTCTATGGTGAGATTTATAGGGTTGAAGCAAAGTGAGTGCATCTGGTTTATGGGTGTCTGCACGAGTAGATGGCAACCGAAGTCTTGGATTCTTGGCCATCGTATTGTTTAAAGGTTCTTTGCCATGATCCTGTAAGTTTGAACTTCCTCTTGTTCTATAAGAAAACAATCATCTTGAGCATTTAAAGGAATAGTAGAAAGAACTGGATTTAAGGTGAATGAATGAATATGGTAAAAGTATTACAGTCAACTAATGATTACAACCCTTAAGATTTACAAGCTCAGTTTATTGTCATCGTTTTGATGTTTGCTTGTGTGAAAGTAATCCAAAGTTGCGGATGTCACCTAATGTACCAGTTTGATCCAAAAGCTTAAGTAAGCACGAGTTGAGAGTATCCAAGAGATGGAGAAGGAGGTAATGGAGGCACGGAGAATATTCCCATATCTTTACTGTCTGCTCCGTCCCAAAACCCCATCCAACTAGACGGCGTCAATGGACAAGCATCAACCTGAGCCTGAGCTTCTTCTCTCTTAACAGTTTTATGGCTCCTCAGGTAGCTTTCATCTTCGGGTACTTGTCTCTTCCTCTTTTCTTTTAAAGACAGAGTCTTGTTGTTGTTGTTGTTGTTGTTGTCTCCTAAGTCTGCGTGCTTTCCTGCTTCGAGTGGGAAGTTAAGAATAGCTTTGCTTCCTCGTAGTTTGAAAGCAGCCTTGTCGTAACTTCTTGCAGCTTCCATGGCTGTGTCAAAAGTCCCTAACCAGACACGAACACCTTTCTTTTTAGGGTCTCTGATCTCAGCTGCATACTTACCCCACGGTCTTCGCCTCACACCTCTGTAATGCCTTTGATCATCCTCCTGAGCCACTGGTGCAATAGTAGGAACTGCAATGGTGGCAAGAGGTGGCTTGCGTTGGCTAAGAGTGGAGGTGGTGCTGTGATGGATGTTTGAGACAAAGGTTTCGAAGGAATAGAAATCAGTAAGAAGGTGTTGGGTTATGAGATCTAAAGTTGATTGGTCTTGTTCTTTTTGCTGTTGTTGATGTGAAGAAGAATCCATAGATGATGTTGGAGAGTCTTTTTCTATTTGATTGTTGTTTTGATTGTGGGTTTTGGTTTTTGAGATTGGAGGGTTATATAAAAGTGGCAAGTGAGAGGTTTCGTAGTTAGCTTCCTCGCTTGGAAAGAGGAAGGATCCTTTTCAACTATTTTGACTTGTTTAGTTCTACTGTTGTTTTTTAGTGTGGCAAGTGGGCTTTAAATATTATAGTTTTAAGATAAGAAAGGAGGGATGTTTTGGATTTTTCTTTATCCCTGAGGGACCATCTTCAAGCTAGTGTCTATTTCCAGGCTTCTTCATATCTAATACACAGATTAAAATATGGTTTTTTTTTAAGACAAATTTGAAAGAAAAATTGACACTTAATTTAACTTTTAGGGGTAAAGTTAAATAATATTTTTCCAAGGTGGATGCACGAGTGGCTGTCTACTTGCCTCTTTTAGACAATTTCTTGATGTTTGTTGGTTCAGGTCCTCCTTAAACTGTGGACTCATTGTCTTTGTACTTCAGTACAACGTGTGTGTATACATATATGTAAATACCCACATGATTTCACACTTAGTTAAATGGTTCCAGTGTATTGTAAGGATATGAACATTCCGGTGGTTCCAAAGTAGTTTTCTTGTCTTTGTTGGGCTCTTTGGCCATGGATAACAATTTCTGTCTATATGAGATCCGTTTTTTCAATTGTAAATAGGTCCAGGCTTCCAGCTTCCCTTGGAGTCGGTTTGTAAGAATTTAGTTGACCATCCTGAGTAACCAGTGGGTCAGTCTTTATCAAACTATATGTTGGTATCTACACTTTATTACCTGATCCTGATGAGATTTGTTGTTCTATGGTTGAAAGCAAAGTGCATTTGTTTGTGGTTTTCTGCATAATTAGACTGCGACCAAAGTCGTTTTGTTCGAACGGTTCATTAGTAGGTCTTGTAAGTTCGAACTTCCTCTTTATTGTCGTTTAAGGAAAAGGTACTCGTTTAAAGATAGGTAGAAATAATTGCATTTAAGAAGAATGAATGAATCTTGTAGCAAAGCATTTTTTTTTACAATCAGCTAATCTAGAGGCTTTAAGACAATCCAAAGTTGCTAATGGCACCTAATGTTGGAATTTTCCTGATTTGATCCTCTCAGAAGCTTACTTAACCACAAGTGGAGAGTATACTAGAGATGGATAAGGAGATAACAGAGGCACGGAGAATATTCCCATCTCTTTACTGTCTGCTCCGTCCCAAAATCCCATCCAACTAGACGGCGTTAATGGACAAGCATCAGCCTGAGCCTGAGCTTCTTCCCTCTTCGCAGCTTTATGGTTGCTCAGGTGGCTTTCATCCTCTGTTACTTGTCTCTTCCTCTTTGCTTTTAAAGACACAGTCTTGTTGTTGTCTCCTAAGTCCTTGTGCTTGCCTGCTTCGAGTGGGAAGTTAAGAATGGCTTTACTTCCTCGTAGTTTAAAAGCAGCCTTGTCATAACCTCTTGCAGCTTCTATTGCCGAGTCAAAAGTTCCTAACCAGACACGAACACCTTTCTTGTTTGGATCTCTGATCTCAGCTGCATACTTACCCCACGGTCTTCTCCTGACGCCTCTGTAATGCTTTTGATCATCCTCCTCTTGAGCCACTGGTGCAGTAGTAGGAACTACAATGGTGGAAAGAGGTGGCTTGCGTTGGCGTAGAGTACTTGAGGTGGTGGAGTGGTGGATGGTGGAGACAAAGGTCTCTAATGAAGGGAAATCAGTAAGAAGGTGTTGAGTTATGAGATCTAAAGATGATTGGTCTTGTTCTAATTGTTGTTGTTGATATAAAGAAGCCATAGATGATATTAGAGTCTTCTTTATGTTTTCAATTGTGGTTTTGAATGTGAGATTTTTTTGGTTTTTGGGATTTGAGGTTATATAGAAGTGGGAAGTGAGAGGGTTCCTAGTTAGCTTCTTGTGTTGGAGAGAGGAAGGATCCTTTTTTTCAATATATTGACTTTGTTTAGTTCTTTTGCTGCTTTGGAGTGTGCAAGTGGACTCTCTAAATTATTATTTAGGGAATATTATCAAAATAGGCACTTTTGAACTCTTTTCTTTCGAAATAGGAACGTAATACAGTAACAATGTACAACTCAGCAAAAATCTACTGTTTATGACATTATTGCCCTTCACCATATAGAGCGAGAAGAAGAATCAAGACTTGAGTGTATTGGTAAAGCTTTTAATATTACCTGCAAACATTCGGAGGAGATACATCATATCAACCCTTTCATCATTCGAACAAGCATGCATTAACGATAGTGAATTACGAGTTCCTAGAGATGTAAAACTAAACCCTAAGACATGCACTAATCAACCCACATAGATCATTATAAAGTTTCGAATCCATAAAACTAGTTTATTGTCAAATATTTCAGAAACATACTATGTCGAACAACATATTACAGATCAAACCCAACATACTGAGAGGAAATCATAAATCTAATCTCGATTTGCTTTGTTGCGGCTGCTTCTCGAACGCGTCGTTTTCCCCGGAGACTAAATCCGATAAGAATCGAAGAAGAATAAGGCCACTGCAAAACTGGATCCAGATTAATAAATCCGACAAAGGAGACGAAGATACATACTTGAATTTGGAACATAGAAGCCAAGAACGAACATGATCGAAAAGCTTTGATTTCAATTTTTTTCTTTTGATAAGATGACAGAGAACACAGAGAAAGGAAGAGAAAGAAGAAGACGTCACTGATTTAAGGGTAAAACCGACATTTAACAATGCATTGAGTACCTATTTTGGAAAGGATTTGGAAAAGTGCCTAAAACGAAAGGGCACGCTAAGAAAACTGCCCTTTTTCTAATTAACTCTATTATTTAAAGACAATAAAGGATTTGAGGCTTTGTCTTTTTGTTGTGAGGGGGGCCTTATCAAGCTAGTCTCTGCTTCCAGGTTTCTTCGAATCCTAGACACAAATTAAAAATGTTTTCTGTAGAGAGGTTTTGAATGAAATAGACTTCTTACTTTATTCGTAATTATATTTTGGAATTGAAGTGGATGCACGACTGTGTCTATTAGTCATGGAATTAGTCTCCACTTACCTTGGATTCTCATTTGGTCACACTCTGAATCATAAGATTGGGTGGTAGGAAATGATATTTTCGCCGTAATATTTGAAACTAATCTGAATTTGGTTACTCGATTTCTGTTTCTTTCACGGCTAAGCAATGAAGTGTAGAGTTATTGTATTATGTATAGAGCGAGCAACTTGCCTATTTTGGACAATGACAGTTTGAAATTCTTGCATGCACCGTTTTGACTTTTGAGTATCAAAATAGAAAATGTCCAAACAAAATTCATGGTCCAAGACTCTCGAGATTTGAAACTACCGTCTAGGTTTAGATCACCATTCTAATTATGGATCCCTTTGTATATCCGAATTAATGAAACAACTAGAGTTACAGTCGTTTTGATTTTGCAGCTAGCATGCTGAGACACATGATACGCATACTTGTTAAACAATGAGACACATGATACGCATACTCTAAAACTGAACACGAATACGCATATCCGTTTACAAAGGAGAAGACAAATATCAATTATACGACCAATTTATGGTGGTCCAATCTATAGTGGTCCAATAAGTTAAAAGATTCCTCTTTAGCAAAAAAAAAAGGTTAAAAGAATCCTTTGTGTTCTTAAGGAAAGAGCTAATCATCATCGTACCACCATAGACTCAAGAAAATTGCAAAGTCAGATAACACAAACGTACGTCTCTCATAAAATGCCTCACAAACTTTAGTAGGGCTAATTTGAGGAGTTTTTTTAAGGAAGGCTAGTTCATGCCTTCCTTTACGGGTTTTGCATTATTTTACCTTCAAGGCCTAGCCTATATTTCTCCTCAAGGCATTTGTGGGCTTGGTTGGTTAGGCCTAATGGATATTGATTCCACTGTTCTTTGCTTCTCTAAAGATGTGGTACCAAGACCATGTAACCAGGATCGACTATTGTATTGTCTATCACGTGAATTATTCCCCGGTCCAATAGTGTCCTATTTCAGAAACAAAACGGCCAAAACGTACGTGTCGCAAAAGAGACCATCTCTGCTTTCATTTACACATGCAACGGCTGCATGAAAACACTCTCGACAAGTGGTCACGTCTCAAGTGACCCCCCACCAGCTCTCTCACTCATCTCCTTCATATATCTCATGATAGCTTACTTGCTACTCCAAATACATTACTACTTCTCTTTGTTATTTTTCTTTTTCTTTGGAACGATCGTAAAAAGAATCAATGGCGGACCAAACAAGAACACATCACGAGATGATAAGTCGAGACAGTAGTACCCTTGGCCAGGCCCATCCGAAGGCGACGCAGATGGTGAAGGCAGCGACTGCGGTCACAGCCGGTGGATCCTTACTAGTCCTCTCCGGCTTAACCCTAGCCGGAACAGTGATCGCCCTCACTGTGGCCACTCCTCTGCTTGTTATCTTCAGCCCTGTCTTGGTTCCGGCAGTGATCACCGTCACTCTCATCATCACCGGATTCCTCGCCTCAGGTGGCTTTGGCATAGCCGCCATTACCGCTTTCTCTTGGCTCTACAGGTATATATACTCTACATGACTGATACACAAAATGTTACCTACGTTTCAAACCTAGCTTACTCTGCACGCTACATTATAGAAATTAAGAATTTGAATACATGGTGAATGTGTATAGGCACATGACGGGGTCAGGATCTGAGAAGATAGAGAATGCTCGGATGAAGATGGGGAGCAGAGCTCAGGATACCAAGTATGGACAGCACAACATTGGAGTCCATCACCAACAACCACAACATGCTTCTTAAAATTCGTAAGGGTAAACAAACCATTTCCACATTATATTGTCATCCACCGTTCGATCTCTTCGCTTTGTGTTTATTATTTTCAACGTTTGTGTTAATGTGTAACAATAACATGCAATACGTACGTATGCTGTAATCTTACTTTTCTTTCTTAATTGTTGTGAGAGTATAAGTAATGTTTTGATCCTTTTATATATGTTTTGTTATATAGAGTACGGTGTTGTACGTCGTCTAAGTTTGGTCAAATATATTATTTATGGATACATATAGAACATCTTATAAATCCGATTATACAGAAAGGTTTGACCAAGCTAATCATATTGTCACAGTAATTCATAGGGTATTATAAAGTAAATGTATCATAGCATTGCAGTGTAAGATAAAGCCCATACACAATTACTAAGATCATGGAGTTAGATATCCAATCTTTGAAAGCTACATATGCCATATTGTTCACAGTAGTAGTCATATGCTACCAAACTAGTGAGCTTTATCAAGCACGCTTATGAAGCACATCAGCGGTTAAGATGCTTAATTCAAAACATACTATAGATTTGTAATCTTCAAAATCTTGCACATATCATCACGACAAATCACCCTGATGCGGAATAAAGTTATGGAACATTACATTCGAGTAAAGATGAAATGTGGCAAAGTCATTAAGGACAGTAGCAACAAGAAAAGACCTCCCAAGTCTTTATGTGTTTGAAATCTTTGAAACATAAGCAAAAGTATACATTTCACATATGTTCGCTGTAATCTCCTATTGCGCAAGCTTAAATCTGTAACTATGAACTTATTCGACAAATCATTTGTCGAACGTGTTCTACAATTTCACTGGTCACACTTACAAGTCACGAACTTAAAAATCTCCTTTCAATTGGTACAAATCATTTCTTGCGCTAACCACCTTATATTTGTCTTACCTCAAAGACCCAACGAAAAGATGGAAAACTAGAATAACCTGTAAAAATAATACATGTTGAAACGCAGGGAAGTGCAATTACTTTGAGCATTAGTGAATTAAAGTACCAATGGCATCAAATGCTCTATTCCAGTTATCTTATTAACTTTCATAATGTTTTCATGATCATCTAGATGCTAACAACCAGCATATCTTCCTCTCTGTGTATGTTTCTTTGGCTGGATATAAACGCTGAAAAAAGAGCAACAAATGAAAGATTGATTCGCCAAGCGCCACAGCTTCCTCTATTTCATTCAAGTCACAGGGGTTTGCTCTCCAAAGGAGTGAAAGCGAAATTGCCAGAGAATATGGATTCTTTATCTGTGCATTACGAAACAGAACCATATAAGATAAAACTTGTCCATTTGAAAATGCAAGTGAGAGTCACAGACTGGGGTATGCCAACTAAAGCTTCTCAGTTTACAGTAAAACAAAAGTGATTTGTATGTTGCAATTGATAAAGCAATATATGAGATAGGGAGGCTAGTGTATGCACCTGTTAAAGATAGAGAACCAAGTTCTCTCCGGACATATCTTGCCATTGCCTGAAACATACAAGCAATGTCTCAAAAAAAATTACACATAGCCTAAAAGTTGTTAGAGAGATAGAGAGGAGAAAATCATGCCTGTGCTGCTTTTAAATCCGTGTTATCAGGTGTTGTTGTTCCATCATCAGAAAATACGTTCCTACAATACAATTCCAAAAAGAGGTTCTGAGAAAAATCTTTCATTCACGGCTGCTACAACATATACATTCAACCCGGACAACCTTCCAGTGTAATTTCCACTGAGTTCAATGCATGAAGCACAACATTATTGAAGCTTTACCTCCATAATTTGATTTGTAGTTCATTTGGTTTAGCTTCTGGAAGTAGCGCAGCGTCATAGGCAACAACATTTCCATAAAATATCCGCTCCAATTCCTTCATCCACTTGGCCAACAGCAAGTTAACCTGCAATTTCAAGAAAGATCAAGACCATCTTAATTTTAAGGAATCTAAGAAAATAAGATTATGTAGGAAACAACAGTATAGCACGTACCCCGGCTTTAGATACCCTGAGTTCCACATCATGATTGTAGATCTCATAGACATATTGACCAAGGTCAACACCTTCCTGTCCATCTTCCTTCAAGCGGCGTAAAACAAGCCACATATGAAGGACAAGCAGCGAAAATGTTATTTTAAATGTTTTCTCCAAGTTGAATGCTGCAGCAGAGACAAGAACCAGATTATATAAACAACATATTCTGTTTGCAAATCAAATTTTAAACAAATCTCCAATGTGCAATTGTGTTGAGAACCAAATAAAGTACCATCATAGATAGCTGGTTTGTCAACTTGTGCAATGATCCGCTTGTAAATCACGTTTGCCCCACGGATAGACATGCTCTGTTTGCTATAGAACATCATCATCTTAAGTATGAAACGACGGATCCCTACATAGTCTGGTTCATCAATCCTGAGAGGAGAGTCTTTGGGTAGAGCCAAAGAACATGGCTTTGACCAAAACATCTTATCCAAGTTTATCTATCAGACATAAAGCAAAACACAAATTCATTAAAGAAACGCACTAATAATATTCAGAAACAGTTGAAGAATCCTAATCACAAAATGATTCATCTATATATCCTAAAGGAAACTCCAACAGCAAAAAGGGACGAATCCAAAACCACCTCGTTGTAAATTCTTAGAAGTAAAGACTAAATGAAACAGCAACATGGTGACGACAAAGAAGCAGAAGTCCCTGTAGCTCCCGATTCAGCTCATTTGCAGAGATTAAACTAGTACCAAATGGGTATCAAATTGACCTTAGCATCGAATCATATAATGATGAGACCTTAGCATCACTAAAATTAGTACTTTCCGGATCATAGAGTTACACGAACACAGTGGCTAGTTGTGAATACAGGATCTTTTAATAAAATGAAAGCAGATATTGGATCATACCGGAGATTTGCTGGGGAAATATTTCTGGGGCGGAGCATCAACAGTCTCGGGAGCAACAGTGGCGTACCCGTAGCGGGAGAGATTTAACATGGATCCGTTAGTGGTGAAAGATCGAAGCTTTGAGGACTGAGTAACGAGTCGAGCTAATCTGGGCAACATTTTTGAAAAGACCCTTGTAGAGTAGTGGTTTACGAATCCGAGAGAAGAGGAGAGGAGATCTGAAATGAGTATGAAGATAGTAATCGTAAAACCCTAGAATCAATGTAAAAACCCTCTCCGTCTCCGACTCATGTGTGTGTGTGACTTTTTTGATGATGGGAGGGATACTCGTCCACGTTAGCGCCTCTTCCACCAGAAGATTATTGGCTAACTTACGCCAAACCGGAAACATAACTCCAAAACCGGTACTAATAAAGCTTAAAACCTTCTCCCGTCGCATTCTCATCACTCATGAGATGGTTTATATTATCAAAGTAAACCAATTTGTTTAATTAGTTTGTTTAATTAGTCTTTAATTTATCACTGGAAATCGAGTAAACCAATTTTTTCATCTCAACCAAAAAAAGCCTGCACAAACAATAATATCTTTGTGTTAATAAATCCTAGCACGAAATTTTCATGATACAAAAATCTAATATCTCTATCTCAAAATTAAAAAAAAAAAAGTGTAGTGTTTATACTTTTTATAAAAAATATCTAATTAAAAAAACCAAAGAAAAAAATTATCATGAGAGAGAGAGAGACAGAGACAGAGAGAGTTGGTAAAAAAGTTTTAAGACAGGGTTTCTTTTTTACGTTATTTTCGTTTAGAGGAGAAAAAAAACTAATTTAATTTATACAGTCTCCTCTCTCTCTCTCTCTCTCGCCTGAACAAAACCAAATTTTACACTTCTCCCAAACCAAAACGCTCTCTCTCTCTCTCTCGCAAGCTGTCATAGTCGCCTCTGTCTTGTGAAGATAATTCTCACAATTAGGGTTCTTCTTTTGAGCTTTTAACTGTTCCATCTCTCCCTCTCTCTCTCTCTCTTCTTAAGTTATATCTTCATTTTCTCCTTCGATTCGATTCGAGATCTCTTATCAAAAATCTCTTCTTCTTCACATCTCAAGCCCCAAATTCGTTCTTAGATTTGATCGACCCTCCTTATTATTATTAGCTCAATCCCCCCCAGCTTTGGGTTAGTCCCATAGCTGATTTTTGTTTGAAGTCACTGTTCAAATTATATATCTGCTAATGGGTTTTGATGATGATTCACTGATTGTTACAGGTGATGATGGTGATTCTGGGTTTGGTATTGTTGTACTCGAGGCTCTCGTAGGGCGAGAATGCCAGGCATTCCTCTCATCACTCGTGAATCCTCTTCGTATGTCTCTTTTTCATCTTTTCAGTTAACAAGAGACAAAATCTATTTAGGCATAATTTTGGTGGAAATCTTATCTTAATAACAGTTGTTCAAGAAGCACAGAGCAGATGTGCCATGAAGACTCCCGTCTGCGTATTTCTCAAGAGGAGGAGGTTGCTGCTGAAGAGAGCCTCGCTGCCTATTGCAAGCCTGTTGAACTCTACAATATCCTTGAGCGCCGTTCTCTTAGGAATGTATGTCTCTCTCTCTTGTTACCTACCTTTCTCTACAGACAAAGATTATAACTTTACAAGTTTTTGAGTCAGACTTCCTCTCTTTCTCTCTCTTGTTACCTACCTTTCTCTAGAGACAAAGATTATAGCTTTACAAGTTTTGAGTTAGACTTCATTTGCTTTGCTGTCCTAATCATTGTCTATCTTCTCTCCTCTGTAGCCCTTGTTTCTTCAGCGATGTTTGCATTATAAGATTGAGGCCAAACATAAAAGGAGGTATACTGTCAGAACCTCCTTTAGTGTTTTTTTGTTTAATTATTAGACTATGCCTCAATGGTTCATTCCGGACATGAATGCTTTCAATTTTTTGGGAAGAAGATTTTGAGACTTTACCCACTGGTGGATAGTAATCAATATATTACTGCTGTGCAGAATACAAATGTCTGTGTTCCTCTCGGGCACTATAGATGCTGGTGTACAAACTCAAAAATTGTTCCCTCTGTATATTTTACTGGCTAGACTCGTTTCCCCTAAGCCTGTCGCCGAGGTAGGTGTTTGAACCGCTGCCAGAAATTTGTATTGATCTTTATTACTCGTTACTTTCCTTTTCTTTGCTAACTTAAAATTCTCAAATTATAGTATTCTGCAGTATATAGGTTCAGTCGAGCATGTATCCTAACTGGTGGCCTGGGAGTTGATGGAGTTAGTCAAGCCCAAGCCAACTTTCTTCTCCCTGATATGAACAGACTCGCGTTGGAGTCTAAATCAGGATCACTAGCTATCTTGTTTATCAGCTTTGGTGATTAAGATTAACTGGTGTATACTATTATTTTAAGACATTCATATAGTATTCAGATCACGTGATCAAATTATCTTCTTTCTTGTAGCTGGTGCGCAGAATTCTCAGTTTGGTATTGATTCAGGCAAGATTCATTCAGGTATTTCCTTTTTTTCAATGATATAACGTCTTAATTGTGCAAAGTGGTGTGTCTATTTAGGCATACCAATTTTCCATGTCATAGCATGGAGAAATCTCAGTCCTATTTATTAACAAAACGATCAGGGATTCTTGGTTATGAGAGTTCCTGAAATTCTCTTTCTTCATAAACTCTTATCATCATAAGCGTCTTTTCCTAGCAGGCAATATAGGAGGACATTGCTTATGGAGCAAAATACCTCTGCAATCGCTCTATGCGTCGTGGCAGAAATCTCCAAACATGGACTTGGGACAGAGAGTAGACTCGGTATCTCTTGTTGAAATGCAGCCTTGCTTCATAAAGGTAAAGACTATTGCCTTCATCTTCCCTTATGTTCTGTGTTTCTTGGTTCCCTTTAGTGAAATGTGGACTCTGGATTGAACTTCTTTCATGTAATTTGAAAAAGTAAATTGGAAATAATTACTTATCTGAATATTATATGGGCTGCTAGTTTTCAGTTCTGAATTATTTAGATGAAAGTCTTTTCAAAATAACATGTCCATTGTTGCAGCTAAAGTCTATGAGTGAGGAAAAGTGTGTATCGATTCAGGTGCCCAGCAATCCCCTCACCTCGGTAACTTTCCACACTTTGCTATTCTTGTATCCATTTTCCTGGAATTGTTATGTAGTTGTATTCTTATAAATCTTTAACTTCTTATTTGAAGAGCTCACCGCAGCAAGTGCAAGTCACCATATCTGCAGAAGAGGTTGGGGCAACAGAAAAATCTCCTTATAGTTCATTTTCATATAATGACATCTCTTCCTCGTCATTGTTGCAAATTATCAGGTAATTTTCAGTTTAGTCGACAATCCCTTTTCTTCTCTTTTAGCTTTCTTGACTCATCTTTTATAAGTATTTCTAATTCTATATAATCTATTGACCTGTCTGCTATCGCCCTAAATCTGTCGTTGCCAGTTTTCTTGAATTGTGACTGTCCCTCCTCTAATGAAATATATATAGTTGTCAATTTAAAAGCGGTTATGTAAAATATAGAATGTCTACCTCTTCATGTTGACTCTAAATCTCAACATTCATTGCATAGGTTGAGAACACGAAATGTAGTTTTCAATTACAGATACTATAACAACAAATTGCAGAGGACTGAAGGTAACTTTTGTATCATCCTTAACCTGTTTCATACCTATGTATATATTTCATTTGGTTCTCTAACCTGTTATATATAATTTTGCAGTAACCGAAGACTTTTCTTGTCCATTCTGCTTAGTAAAATGTGCCAGTTTCAAGGTGGACTTTTATTTCCATTCTCATTCATACCCCTCAGTCAAAGATACAGCTGTAGTGAACTCTTTGGAGTGATGCAATCTTTTTTTTTCTTCCCAATCATGTTGTAGGGCCTGAGATATCACTTGCCATCAACCCATGATCTCTTCAACTTCGAGTTTTGGGTTTGTAACTTCAAAACTCAGTCAAGCTGTTACTCAATTTTTGTTTTGTGGATACCACTAATCTGCTCCACTTGGTTTTTAGGTAACTGAAGAATATCAGGCTGTAAATGTCTCCCTCAAGACAGAGCCAATGATGTCCGAGGTGAGCATTTGGTTTGTCTGATTTGTGTTCATTAGTTTCTCTGCTGTAGATCTTATAGGGTATAACAATATCATTTTTCATTAAAACTAATATCCTCCATGCGTTGTTGACATTTGAGTGGTTAAGGTTAAATAAGGGAAGTTGAATGTTTTGTTACTATTTGTGACACTATGATCCTTGCTATTGTCTTTAATAACGTGAAGAGAATAATTTCTTCATGATACCGCTGTGGCTGTTAAAATCTTGTGGCAATCAGAGCTCGACTGTAGAATAAAGTACTGGATTATATAGGATGGTCAAACCTATTTGAAGTAGTTGGTTCGACGATATATTTGACGCCTTCATAGATTTTCCGATTTGATGATTATTCTGGGCACAGTTTATAAGAATTAAATGTTTGCAAAATAAATCTCCGCAGATTAATGAGGACGACGTTGACCCAAAGCAGCAAACATTCTTTTTTTCGTAAGTTATTTGGCCTATTGTGTTGCCTTTACTTTTCTCACTAGCATTTGACTCTTCCAGACTATAAAAATTCTTCAATATGTAACAGTTCAAAAAAGTTCAGACGGAGGAGGCAAAAGAGTCAGGTACGGAGCTCAAGGCAAGGGCCTCATCTTGGACTAGGTTGTGAGGTGCTCGAGAAGACTGATGGTATGTATGTTGACTGAAATGATGGTTACTTGGGTTTGTAGTATCGGCTTCTTTTGCTATGAGAGCCTGTCTTCGTTTTGTAATTTATAAGTAATTTACGTTTTTATGTGCATTCATCAACATTGGATCATTTGGCACGGGTTTTCATTTTTATTTTTATTTTCAGATGCTCATTCTGTTAGAAGTGAGAAGAGTCGAATCCCACCTGGAAAGCAATACGAAAGAATTGGGGGTACTGAGTCAGGGCAAAGAGTTCCTCCTGGCACGAGTCCTGCAGACATGCAATCATGCGGTGATCCAGATTATGTGCAGTCGATAGCTGGAAGTACAATGTTGCAGTTTGCAAAAACGAGGAAACTATCTATAGAACGGTCGGACTTGAGGAAGTATGTTTGACTGTAGTCGTTCTCTTGTCTTTGATTTTCATTTAACTACATATGATTCATGCGTGGAAATATTTGTCCTTGTTCTTTTGACAAGTAGCTTGCTAATCTCAAACTATGTGACTAAGTTTTCCAATTTCTTTTCTCCACCAGCCGTAGCCTCCTTCAGAAGAGACAGTTTTTTCACTCTCATCGAGCTCAGGTGATCTATTTCTTTAGTTAACTGCTTTTGAAGATTGTAATTGATTTTGACTATACTATGTGTACTGTCGCAGCCCATGGCTTTAGAACAAGTACTTTCTGACCGAGATAGTGAAGATGAAGTTGATGATGATGTGGCAGATTTTGAAGATAGAAGGGTATGTTTTAGAATCTAATATTTCTACAGCTTTAGCTTACTGTCATTTATCTCTGATGTGCTAGATAAAGCTCAGTAGTTTGGTAGATATATGTTTCGTGTGAAAGTGAAAGGAATATTGAAGACTAGACATGGGCAAACGTTTTATAGGAGGAAAATTATTATGGTAAGAGATTGATAGGAAATATGTGAGCAAGCATCATGGTTTGATATGGAACAGTAGAAACAAATCAATGTGCTTATATAATATTTGTTAAGTTGAAGTGTTATAGTTTGTTTTCGGTGTCAACACATTTCGTCTGATTCTCTATTAGTCTAGAGCTAATAATATTTCTTCGTATTAGTAACTGTAAGTCTGTAACCCTTTGTTCTTTCAGATGCTCGATGATTTTGTTGATGTAACTAAGGATGAGAAGCAGATAATGCACATGTGGAACTCGTTTGTGAGGAAGCAGCGGTATGTCATATATCTCTTTTCAGTACATGTGATGATTAACATTATATAAAATTTAGAGTCACTTGTGGATATTTCTGCACTGAGTCAAGTGAAGTATTGGATAATATTAGCTTCCATGTTCTTTGACTCATGATAAGCATTACCTTGACGCTTAGTTTTGGATGCATTGCAGAGTATTGGCAGATGGTCACATTCCATGGGCATGTGAGGCATTTTCAAGATTACATGGACCCATCATGGTTCGAACACCTCACTTGATTTGGTAATTCTTGACTCTCATTTCCTCCATTGTTTTTTTTCAAGTGTTTTAGAGAAAGTGGTTGTGTTGATAAAGCTGAGTATTTTGTGTAGGTGCTGGAGAGTGTTTATGGTGAAACTGTGGAATCATGGCCTTCTTGACGCCCGAACCATGAACAACTGTAATAACTTTCTCGAACAGCTCGAAACTGAAAACCCAAGAACCCATTAAATTTAAGGGAGAAAGAAGAAAGAAAGAAGGGGGAGAGAAGACCTTTGGGGGTCTCATTTGAAATTACTTTTGGTGTTTTAAGAGAAAGAGGAGCATGTTTATGCATGACTTTGTCCCCTCTTCCTAAAAAAATGTGTACATTGGCTCTCTCATCTTTGACGTTTGTCTTCGACTAATACCTGCTTATTCCTTATTCATTTAGGATTATCTATTGGTTCCATGTACGGAAATTATATATTACAGTCAGTCGCGATATCATATGGTAAAAAACTAGCAATACTAATTGACAGATTTGGTAAATTCCTCTTGTCAGAAACCTATCTTGGCCGATATATCGTAGATGGTAATTTTTAAACCTCAAGGCAACTTCTCAACGCCACAGAAACTAGTGCTATTCGCAATCAACAATTATATTTATATGGTGAGATTTTCAACGCTTGTTATTTGCGCTGAGGATATCAGTGTATTCAGTGGAACACAGTTTATTGTACTGTATTAAGAGAAATAGATGAAGAGGAGAAAAGTTTATATTCTCATTACTGTGTAAACTGAACCAAACCAATAAACCAATCTTTACTCAAATGTAATGGTTTTACTTTTACCTATTTATTGTAAAAAAAAAAAACCACGGGGCCGCATATATTTTATCTCGAACTTAAAACCGTATACTCATGCCGTCAATGTCTTCCTCGGGAAAGAAGAGGAAGACAACGACTAAGGAGAAGAAGCTGTGGCAATCTAACCCAAATCTGTCACTTCCCGATGATTTGCTAGTGAGCATATTCGCACGAATCTCAAGATTGTACTATCCTACTCTCTCCCTCGTCTCCAAGAGCTTTCGATCTCTCCTAGCTTCACCGGATCTTTACAAGGCTCGATCACTCTTAGGCCGCAGCAACGAGACTTGTCTCTACGTGTGCTTTCGTTTCTTTCCTGGTCCTAAACCACATTGGTTCACCCTATGCCTGAAACCTGATCGAACCCTAACCAGTAGAAAAAATAAGTCAAGTGGGTATGTTCTTGCTACTGTCCCAACTCCCCACTCTCCTCCTCATGCAAAATCTTCTAGTCTCGTGGCTGTTGGTTCTGATATCTACAACATTGGCGGATCCGATGGAACCTTAACTGTCTCGATTCTTGATTGCTTGTCTCACACGTGGCGTGAGGCTCCAAGCTTGCGGGTGAAGTTAGTGTCACTTTCTGCTAGCGTCCTTGACAGAAAGATATATGTAGCAGGGAGATGCAAAGATGGCTATTCCAACTCTTTCAAGAACTCGTGCCAAGTGTTCGACACAAAAACACAAGTTTGGGATGCTGAGCCCATTCCTTGCAGCGAGACCAAATGTAACTTTTATAAATGTGAGAGCGCATGTGTTGATGGAAAGTTCCACTTGGTGACGACTCAGGGAGAGGTAGTTGCTTACGATTCCCAGCAAGGTAGATGGGACCATGTTGGAAAAGAGGTGAGTAAATTTATTGTTACAGATTCTTATTGCGAGATAGATAATGTTTTGTACCGTGCTGGTCCGAGAGAGTTCAAATGGTATGATACTGAGGTGAGAGGGTGGAAAACATTGATGGGTTTGGTAGGACTACCTAGAATCCCTCTGCTTTCTTCTGTTATATTGGCTGATTATGGTGGAAAGATTGCGTTTTTGTGGGACGATGATTCCTCTTCTTATAGGCCTGGTGGCAAATATGAGAAGAAAATTTGGTGTGCGGTGATTGCGCTGGAAAGGCATGGTAATATATGGGGGAATGTTGAATGGTTTGATCATGTTCTTACAGTCCCTTTAACATATAATTTTGTGAAAGGTCTTGCTGTTACTCTCTGATGAATGTGAACATGTCTTCCTTTTTGTGAATGCAAAAATGATCAATGGTTTTGTCTCTTGAAAATCTACTCTGTAATTATGTATCTTCTTATTTTGATGGAAACAAGTCAATAAAACAGAGCATTCTCTGTTATTAGTACATTTAATTGCTCGACAATTTACAAGCGAAAGCAATCCAACTTTAAAAACACTTTGATTGCTCTAGTAAGTCTATATACGATTTTCGTAATGTTTTATAGGTAGTCCAAGAAAGCTCTCTTTGTCTTCACTCTCTTCAAGGGATATAGTACATAGGATTAGCAAGTTTGAAGGATCGTTGTGACATGGAGGTACCCAACAAATCACTCCATTGATCACCTGAATTGCCTCTAATCCTGTATCCCTCTTTCACCATCTCATCTCTCTTCTCAGATTTGTATAGTGTCGCCATTTTGTGCTGTTCCTCTGGAGATCTACACATCACATATAACACCAAAGAAATAAACAAAAGATAACTCACACAATGTACAGTATGTATGAAACTGACGATGGTATGTTCTCTCAAACTATCTCCACAGATCAAAACTAGAATTAACCATTGCATAACAAACAAACTCATTGCATGACCTAGACATGCAATCCAAAAGCTACGACATCGTTTCTATGAGTAAGTATGGTTGTGTTTAATACCTGAGGATAAGCTTGTCCCAGTTCTGGAAACCAGCATTGATGAGGTTTTCAACAGTAACAAGCCTGTGACTCTCTTTTCTCCCTGTAAGCAAGAAAACTTTGTATCCCAAATCTATTACTCTTTGGTAAAGCTTCAAGCTTGGTGCTATAGCCGGTGCCACTCCTCTCTCTACCCATTTGTCAAACTCCGAGTGATCAAAAAGCTCCAACCTACAAAAATACACAAAACAGAATCAACAAATCAAGTTATTATTCTAACCAAAATTGTCCTCCTTTGTCAAAATCTAGCAAAAGAGCCACATGAACACATAAGCAGAACCAAGTAAATGAGATATATAAGAAATGTATACCCAAAGCCATGGTCAATGTAATAAGGAAGATTAGACAAGAGAGTCTCATCGATATCGAAAACCCAAATATCTTTGCCATCGCCGGAGAATTCGACGCTGCTCGCAAAGATGAAAGCTTCCTCAGAGACTCTCTCCAGATCGGTGGCGTAGCCTTTACCCATGACGTAGTTCTTCACGTAATCGGCGCACTCCACCGGAATCGTTTTCCAGGGGGCGAGATTGTTCATCTCCGCCGCGAATCTCCAGGTCGTGCAATGCAAATCAACATCTTCATCGGCAGCTCTCTTGTGCATGTTCTCGATTTCAGAAGGGTACTTGAGAATCGAATCTTCGGCGAACGCCGAGGAAAATACAGAAACCAGCACGAGGACAATCAGATAAATCCTCATCACCGGGAATCGAAAACCCAATTGGAAAAATACGAAATTTAGGGTTTTCTTCTGGGAAATGAATTGGGTATTTGTGATGAAATTGAGAAACTTGAGAGTCAAAACTAGGGTTTATATATATATGTTTGAAAGAGGAATATGGGGAAAAGGAGAAAGGAATCAAATACAAATTCGAAATCCGGAGAAAAGGGAGAGAAATGTTTTTGATTGTTTCGAATTGGATCAATGGAATATCGTACGAAAGAAGAAAGCTTTGAATTTTTTATTTTATTTTTAATTTCAATGTGAGAAATGAACAGTGCTCTGTTTCATATTTAAGCGAGTGGAGGAGAAATGTCAAAAAGACATGAGTGGTCGGTGACGTGTAATTAAAGTAACCCAAAATATATAAAAATAACAAAAATTAATTAAAAAAAAAAAGAGGAATCTGTTAGTTTCCGGGTTCGGATCTTAAGTGAAATGCAATTCGGTAGATCCGAATATGCGTTGATGTTTACTGTTGTTGGGTCCTTTTTGATGGCGTAATGCATTTTGTTTGATTTGGATTATAGTGTCAGATTAAAGTTTTGTTATATGATTTGAGTTTTATTATTCGTTAATTTTATTTTAAAATCGACGTTGTTCTAATGATTAATGTGCTATGGTATGAAATGTAAATTTCTTATAATCATAGTACCAAATTACCTTTTTTTAATGAAAAAGAATTGATTAATCAAGTCAAATTCTGATTTTGACAGATTCGACATTAAAAAAATATATTATGTTAGTTATTTTTTTTTTGTATAAGACATTAATCTAAACTTTAATAGTTGAGGAGATAAGAATTCGGACGGCTAATGATACACTACTTGCACGCACGCTAAGCTACGCTTACGCGTGAATATAGTCTTAATTCAGGGTTTGATCATTAAAGGATTGTTAATTATTCATTGATTGCGAAATAAGTTTTGAGTTTTTTTTTTAATATAAAAAACCAATAACGTGTTTGTTAAGGGCTAATTAAAAGTATATAGTTGATCCGTTTTGTGATCCAAACTTCAAACTTGTATGTGTCTCACGTTTGCAAGAGAAAAGTCATTAAACAATGTTTAAGATGTTTAAAGTTTTAAAATATTTTCGTTGACATAAATGAATTTTTTGAACCTATTTAATTTAAGTTCTTTTCACATGTTTTACTTCTTCTGGCAAGGCAACAAATGTTCTGACTCATTCAACGATCAACCACTTTACCAAAGTACAAACCAAAAGAGAATAAAAAAACGACTATGAGAACGAACAGCGTGCAGTTTTTCTAGGCTGTAAAACGCTACGCAGTTTCAAAGAGAGGCACCAAAATGGAGCGCGAATCTTTACAGGTTTTTATTTCTCCATTCAACGATGGCTGCGTAAAGAGTGTGATTGGGCAAAAGGTTCACGTTTTGTAAAGGCGAACTAGTCACCGGCGACGTCCGGTTATTCTCCATCCACTCCACTATAGCGCTCCGGTCATAAGTGTACCCATCAGCCGCAATACATGGCTCCTTCATCACATCCTGCCAACATAACAACATTCTTCATTTTTAAACCAACCAACCTGACTTCTCTCGCAAGTTAACAGATGACGTTATGAACAAGTTATTACCTTTAGTAGTGGGCAGAGGAAATGGCTTGGAGGTTGACTCGGGGCAGCGGATATCGAGTTTCTTGCTTTATCAGCTTCTTTCTTCAAGCTCTCCAATGCTGGAAGAATCTGATCTTTCAGATCAGGCCTGTCTTTTGCCCGGAGCTCTGTACAACAGAGGGCTAAAGCGGCTAATTGCCTGGTTTCTTCCATTGGCCAGTTACCAGCTTTATGATCAAGAATCTGTATTAACTCCTCGTCATCGTTGTTCTCCATGGCTATCTCTACTGTGTATGTCAGTGCCATAGCCTGTTGACCGGTTAGAAGCTGTAGGATGATCATTCCTAAAGCATAGACGTCTGATTTTGGTGATATCCGTCCGGTTCGTTGATATTCGGGATCGATGTAGCATAATGTTCCAACAGGGCTTGTCTGTTTGTACATTGTGAATTGGGTTAACAATGGGTCAACTTGGATCATTGTGGAGAGTCCCACATCTCCTACTTTGCTGACAAAGTTGCGATCAAGCAAGATGTTGGCTGGTTTAAGATCACGGTGGATGATTGGTGTCGGTTTTGATTTATGGAGGAAAACAAGCGCTGATGCCACTTCCCAAGCGATTCTGAACCGCACAAACCACGGGATTGGTTGACTATTGTTGACTTGGAACAGTCTATCTTCCAAGCTACCATTTTCCATGTACTCATAGACTAGTGCGCCGCGTTCAGAACATGCTCCTAGAAGGAGAACCAAGTGCGGGTGCCTGATCTTGCTCAATATTTCGAGCTATGAGAGATTAAACCGCGAGTTAGAATGTCACCTTTTTTTATATAAAAAAACAGAGAAAACTTTCAAGCAAGAGAAACTTTGATTGGGTACCTCTTGATCAAATTGCTTAGATAGACTACTCTCAGCGGAATGCAAAACTTTGACAGCAGCAGTTGTATGATGAAGATTGCATTTGTAAACAGCTCCGTAAGCTCCCATTCCAATCTTTAGATCTTCAGAGAATGATGAAGTTGCGGTGACGATTTCTTCCCAAGTGAACTCTTGGTATTGCAGCTTAGGAGCCACAAGGGAAACTTCTTCAAGTTTCTCCTTCGCTTTGGCTTCAAGGGTTGCTTTCATCTCGACTTCTCTTCTTTGCGAAGCTTCTCTCTCTTCCCTTCTTTTCTGCTCAAACGTCTGTGTTTCCTCTTCTGCTAATCCCTTCGTTTCGTGCTCCATTAGCTTTAGCTCTTCAAACTTAAGCTCATTTAGCTGAAACCATAAAGTGGGAAGAATTATTAGACACACAAACCAGTAGATAAAGAAGCTTTATCAAATACAAGTTAACCATTTTTTATAAAGATTCATCAAGCTGACCTTTCGGGAAGCATCCAAGGTTTCTACTTGAGCCACTGCATATAGTTCTTGAGCGTGTCTAAGTTCAGCTCTCAACTTTGTAATTTCTTTGAGGGTTTCCTGAAATCAATGAAAACACATATCATTCCCAAATGCTTTCGATTTCATGAGAGGTTTAATAACAATCTTATCAAAACTTAGTTTACCTGGTCGTCTGAGAAATAATGATCTCCACCTGGAGTAACATTGCCGTATCCATGGTTGCTAGACATAGACAAAGAATTCATAGCATCTTTTCTGTCATCAAAATCTCTCAACCGAGGATTCCAAGAAACACTATGCGATGTTTCAGGGCTACTTCTCTTGCTTACACCCTCGGCAACATCTGAAGACATACTTCTAGTATCATCTGAATTAGCAGAACTAGTTTCCATAGGAACAGAAACTCCTCTTATTATTGTCGGGAGATGTTGCAATCTCTTGTTGGACAGAGAATGAGGGTTAGATTTGAGTGCGTTTGACATTACATCTAAAGAATGCACAAAAGAAAACCAAAGAAATATTCATATAAGAGTCATGAATCACACATCAGTGTCTGGTAAAAGATTGGTGAAGCTTTGAACCTGAGTTTGGTCCTGAACCAGAAGACCAGCTGGAGGAGTCCGTTCTCTCATTACCGGAATCTCTTAAAGTTTCATGCCTCTCCGTGTCTGACGATACTCTATCTTTTGATAGAATATAGGCTCCTTTTGAGACAACATATACTGTGCATAAGTTTGACACAAAAGCTGATAGTTCTGCAGTAATATCATGATACCTGAAATTGTTTCAACGCATATCTTCAGTGAGAAAACTTTGTGTGATCAGATAATATAACGGAAGTGATAAAGTTTCAGGCCATACCTTGACAAGTTACCATGTGATGAACGTCCAATGACAAGGTTGCTGATCAAATGCTCATTAACCTCTTTAGTTATCGCCATTGCAACTCTATTTGATTCGAGGACTTGAAGTTCCACTGCAACCTTTGTTAAGCAGATTGATTTGAGTTTCATCGATCTTTAGCTATAAGTTATCTGACAAAAGAAGATCAAGTAAAACAAACAAAAAAAACCTTCTTCCGCTCGCACATTTTCTTGAAAGGTTTAAGAAGAGTTTCTTTCGTCTCCTGCATCACATTTTGTCTATAAGTAGCCGCCACATCCTCTGGTGCCTCAGAGATAGGGACTGTGTTTCCCGCTTAGGAAAGAAACAGAAACTGGTATCAGGCTGGCTCATATATATATAAAATCTCAGGTGGAGAAGAAATCTTTCAGAACTTACAAGGTGTAGGTAGAGAAGTAAGCTTTGGATGGACGTGAATCAACTTGAAAACGACATTCTTGTCAGAACCAAACTTGTTGAGCGCCCACTTAACAACATTCTTGCTTTTACTGCTCCCACTAATAGCTATAGCAATGGTCAGCGGTTGAGAAGGAGAGGCATGATCAGAGCTATCCTTCTTAGAAAGCTGGCCAACCACCGGCTTGGTATCCAGAAATGATTTTTTGAAAAAAGAGTCCATTTTTATTCTATTCCTATTTCCTAGAAAGTCCAAGCACCTTCTTGTGGAGCCTCTAAACCGTCAGGGGCGCTCAGTGCAAAGATTTTTCTAGTCATCACTTACATTTCCTCTAACCAAGTGAGACAATAGCAACCTGCGTCACAAACCCATTTGGAGACAAAGTCATTCACTACATCATAACTGAAATGAAGATCCTTGAGCCAAACCAAAACGAATTTTGATCATCTTTACTACAAGTTATAATATATACAAACAGAACATAAATCAAACAAGAGATGCTTTGATATTCGTAATCGATGTTCTCCAAATTAAAAATCTAAACATTCCAAAGTCAATTTAGATATTAGAAAGCTGGACGATGAATCATGAAGACGAATTTTGCAACTAAGAATCAGTTTCAAAACACGAATTTAATGATTTGAGCTCATAAAGTTTCGAACTTTACCAGAACAATGGCGTGTGAACAAGAAACCCATCAAGCGAAGCATGATCACAATATCTAACAAACATGAAAAAAATCATAAAATTGGACCAACCTGATCATATATGTAAAAGATGTAACTTTAAGCTGTGACAGAAGTCGTGGCTTCGTCAAAATGACATCTTGAAGACGAAGAAGCACAACAAAGTTCGTGGCTTCGTGCTCCCAATTCCACAGACATTCCACAGAATCTTATGGACCTTCTTATATTAATACTTAGTACTTTGATACCAAAAAAAAAAAAAGACAAAATTAAGAAAACTTGGTCATGCATGACTCATGATTATTATTTTTGAAGATTCACTTTTGTTATTCATTAATAGCACTTGAGAGAAGAGGGCCTTGTCTTAGATAATTTATCAAAAAAAAATTATGAAGTTCATAAGGTTTTTTATCCCTTTAATATAATTTAATCGTGTTCAAGAGAAAATATTGTGTTTGTATACATATATTGTTTTGAAAGTTTTTGCGTTCCTCAACAATTCTTATGAAGGGACAACTTGCCAACCAGTATTTTTTCAGATTTAGAAAATGTCAATCTCTGTTTTCGAAACTAATATATGATATAATATCATGTTTATAATACCGTAAATAGAGGTAAGAGAGAATATATTCTAAAAATATATATAAAATTTTGAGAACATAAATCACATATTTTTGAAATACCTTTTCACATATATGATGATACAGTATATGAATCAATTCATTGAAAATTAAAAATTTTTAATAATGTAATATATTGTTGTTCTAAATAGAAAAGAATAGATACCGCATCACATCATGGCTTGATGTTGTTCCATTTTAAACAAGATGAACTTATATCATTTATATGACAAATAATTCTTAACAAAAAAACCTACTTAAAAAAGCAACATGAACTTATCAATCGTGAAAGATCGTCATGGACTCATATTGTATGCTTAATGCAACAAATTAAAAGACATGTAGGGTGATACAAATATTTCAAAGATGACAACATTATTTCGAAACCGTCTCATGTTACTTATAATAAAATGTGGTTGATAATAAAAATATACACGCACGAACAAAACCAAAACATAGAAGGAAAAAAATGATACCCATGCTCATGTGTTTATTCTTTACACTTATATATTATTCACATTAAAATGCTAGATTATATTTGCTTTTATAAAATATATGTATAGACAAATCTAAATTGTATTGTTTGTTTTGCATGCTTAATGCAACAAAACAATAGACCTCCCTTTCAAAAGTATATATACTTGCCTACTTGGTACGGTATCATGCCATTCGGAAAAAATAACAAATATAAATCTTTCACTAGCTTTTTTTTTTGTCACTCAAAGCTTTCACTAGGCTAGTGAGTGAAAAATCTTATCGAGCGTTATGATCGGATCTAGTCTTAAGAATAAGAATATGTATATATATATATGGCTGTCAAATAACCAATCAATATATATATATATATATATATGTACAACTCTTTAGTCCATTTAGTTAAATAATGTACATATTTTATTACTTTACAGTTTACACCATGAAAAATATAGAACCTAATTAAACGAGCTTTAAAAATAAATTAAATATTGAACTTAGTTGCTCGCATGATCTATGATCTATCGATCTTGTCCTCACGTCTTTTTGTCGTTCCTATGATATGGGTTTGTGTTAATGTGTGTCTATTTAAATTTCATTTTTTTAAACAGTTCAATGAACAATGCATACTATGAATGTGAAAAATATATAAAGTGGTCTTAGTGATACAAACCGACTATTCAATTCTCTCCAGCTACGCAAGTGTTGTATACCATATATATATATATTCATGCGACGAAAGTTAGACAATGAAAATACGACGAACACTCTCAAAATTTGGAATATATTTTAGATTTTAGAATATTGATGGTGATGGTTTATACACACAAATATAAAGTTTGGAGTGAGATTCAGATTATAGAACACTGTTTGAGTAAAAAATCGTAAATATATAGGAGTTAAATGATATGATTAACACTAATTTTGTTTACAAAAAAAAAACTTAAAAACTCACCTTAATAGGCCAAATAAATAAACTCATTAATAGCTGACAGGCCCATTAATAGGCCCAAGACGTCTAAACCCGATAGCCGGCCGACCTAAAAAAAAAACCTCCGGTCGGGTCAGTAACTCTCTATATAAGGGTGCTGCAGTTTAGACTTCAGACCGAAGTTGTGCCAAAAAAAGAATTGTTGATTTATAGCTCTGTACTAGGTTTCGATTCTCGTGAGACGTTTTGAATAAGGAATTAGAAGAATTTGGATCTTGAATCATGGAAGAAGATGATAGTTACGTTGAGTATGTTTCCGTAGTGGAGCGCCGAGCGATGGAAACAAAGAATATGATACTCCGGCGGAAGAGAAAAGCTTCGGAATTGGAAGAGGATGAAGAAGAAGCTGACAAGGAAAAGCGTGTTGAAGCCAAACCCAGTTTACTCGTTCAAGCAACTCAGCTTAAGCGAGATGTACCCGAGGTTAGTGGTACTGAGCAAATCATCTTACAAGAGAAAGAGATGATGGAACATTTATCTGATAAGAAGACGCTTATGTCTGTTCGTGAACTTGCCAGAGGTATTACTTATACAGAGCCTCTGTTAACTGGGTGGAAACCTCCTCTAGATATTAGGAGCTTGTCTAGTAAACAGAGAGATTTGCTTAGGAAGCAATTGCATATTATTGTTAATGGTGATGATGTTCCTCCACCTATCAAGAACTTTGAGGATATGAAGTTTCCTAGACCTGTTCTCGATACGCTCAAGGAGAAAGGGATTGTGCAGCCTACTCCAATTCAAGTTCAGGGTCTTCCTGTGGTTTTGTCTGGGAGAGATATGATTGGGATAGCTTTTACGGGTTCAGGAAAGACTTTGGCTTTCGTGCTTCCCATGATCATGATCGCTCTCCAAGAAGAGATGATGATGCCTATTGCTCCTAGAGAAGGCCCCATTGGCCTTATTGTTTGCCCTTCTAGAGAGCTTGCTAGCCAGACTTATGAAGTGATTGAGCAGTTTGTGGCTCCTTTGGTCAAGGCTGGATACCCAACATTGAGGTCATTGTTGTGTATTGGAGGAGTTGATATGAGATCACAGTTGGAGGTTGTCAAGAGAGGGGTTCACATTGTTGTTGCAACCCCTGGGAGGTTAAAGGATATGCTCGCCAAGAAAAAGATGAGCTTAGATGCTTGCAGGTACCTGACTCTAGATGAGGCAGATAGGTTGGTTGATTTGGGTTTCGAAGATGACATCAGGGAAATCTTTGACCACTTTAAGTCTCAACGTCAAACACTTTTGTTTTCTGCCACTATGCCCACAAAGATTCAAATCTTTGCCAGAAGTGCTCTGGTGAAACCTGTGACTGTTAATGTAGGAAGAGCTGGAGCTGCGAATCTTGATGTGATCCAGGAGGTGGAATATGTCAAACAAGAAGCAAAGATTGTTTACCTCCTCGAGTGTCTACAGAAAACCTCTCCACCAGTTTTAATATTCTGTGAGAACAAAGCTGATGTTGATCATATTCACGAGTACTTGTTACTGAAAGGAGTGGAAGCAGTGGCCATCCATGGAGGAAAAGATCAAGAAGACAGAGAGTACGCAATATCTTCGTTTAAAGCTGGGGAAAAAGATGTCTTGGTCGCGACTGATGTTGCTTCTAAGGGTCTAGATTTCCCTGATATAAAACATGTGATTAACTATGACATGCCAGCAGAGATTGAGAACTATGTGCATAGGATAGGACGAACAGGTCGGTGTGGTAAAACTGGGATAGCAACCACGTTTATAAACAAGAATCAAAGCGAAACCACGCTGCTCGATTTGAAACACTTGTTGCAAGAAGCTAAACAGAGGATTCCACCTGTCCTTGCTGAGCTGAATGATCCAATGGAAGAAGCAGAGACCATTGCTAATGCAAGTGGTGTCATGGGTTGTGCGTATTGTGGTGGTCTTGGACATCGTATTGGAGACTGTCCAAAACTTGAGCACCAAAAGAGTGTGGCCATATCTAATTCTAGAAAAGACTATTTTGGCTCTGGTGGCTACAGAGGAGAAATATAATCTTGTTTTGATCCATTTGCAAGTTATCTCATCTTAGCTGTTACATAACTGTGAAGGAGAGATGGTTGCACTCCAAATATTAGGATTCTTGTTTATTTTTGTATATGGATAAAACATAATACATGATGTCTAATTAATAAAAGAAAAGAAAAAACTTATGTTACTCATCCATTGCTGACTGCACAACATAAATAATGAGATCATAGGGTAGCATTACATCTTGAATTTTTTTGGATACTACAATATGTTTGCTAAGTTCTTTTCTTGGTAAAATTGCCACGTTCACTATTATACTTTTCTAGTTTCCAGTCTCATATAGCTTTATCACTTGCACTATGCACAACGGTCCATATAGGACCACATTCACATGCATGTTGTTATATCTCTGGACCAGATGCGAACAGAGGTATAAGGCCACGCAAGACTTGAGCTGATAAATGGTGAGCCTCAAAGATCTCTCCGTCCAAATTCCACACACTCTCTTCCCCAATTGATGTAAACGTGAAAGCTCGAGTCTGCATTACCGGATACATTTTGATCAGAACCCAACACGTTATGAATCTTTAAAAAGGAGAATGTTTTACAACCTTATGATACTCCACAAACTCGAAGTTTAAAGGTTCTCCACCTCTTTTTGCAAGCTCGGTGAGGTGCCTGTAACCCATTAGAATCTCGGGTATTAATAAGCCTTACTCATAAAATGAATGACTATAGGAAAAAAAAACCAGACATTACCATAAGTACTTGGGACGAGAACAATCTTTTATGAGTATGAGATGAAGGAAACCGTCTGAGAGGTGTGCATCCACGACAAGACCATCAGGTGCTCTTTCATTTCTGTTTGACATCACTGCAGCGCCTATACTCAGAAACCTCCCTTTTGTTCTACACCATCTTGTTTTTTCTGGATACGAGATAGGTGTTGTGCGTATAATATTTTCATCCTCAGCCTTACTGTTACAAATGCTGCATTTTGCACGACATGGTATTTTCTCTGGTCTTGTGGTATTTCGAAATGGCCACGTCTTACTCCGCGTGTGTGTGGTTGCTTTACCATTGTCTGGATCTGCTTCTTCAAACATCACCTCTGCCTCATATGATCTTGCATTAACATATAAACCAACAACTCAAACAATAATGGTATGCTTGGAAAAAATATAACATAGATCATTTATCAGAGATTCCACTAACGTATAGCACATATCTTGGCAGTGTAAATTGGTTAGGAATGTACCTGTGCTTCAAGAATATCTTAGTTCCAACATAATCATAGCGTTTGGGACCCATCCACCGGTATTTTTCACTTTCTGAAATGACATCTCCATAAAACCCGTATCTGAACTAATCAATTGTACAAAAACCATGTTAGAGATCGAAGCAATCAATCTTCACATCACAGGTTATTTTATTAGACAAAAGGGGATGCCACTAACAATAAAAAGATAAGGCTTGGGGCTGGTAAGTGAAGGATGACAACTAGAGCTTTATAACTTAATAGAATCTGCCATTCCTTACTACATGATAAAACATCTCACTAAAAGAGTTTAGTCATTACCCAGCAAACGAGGCTGCATAACGAATAAAAGGTTCAATAGTCGAGGTTGAAGCCGTTTTCCACCGCACAACTTGCATTGCATCAAGGAAGATCTTTCTGCCTAGAATGATATGCAGCGCAGATGTTACAGGATCACGAGCTCCTGTGGTGCTGTAACACGAACGCATAAACAGTAGTTTAAAAGTTTAAGCTTATCAAAAGCTATTTTTACAAACTTGAGTTTATGAGATACACCAAATCTTTCAAAATTTGTATGGAGTAGAAAAACAGAAACCAGACAGTAGAGAGACCACGTGCATTTTTAGTCATTTGGTAAGTAACTACAATTTATTACTGATACAAGTGAAACATCTTCTCATTAATGGCACATGAAAATCTTTAATAGTGGAAGGATGACTACGAATATATGATGATAAAACTCAAAAGACCCTACCATATCACTATTGCATCAGTTGAACCTGCCGGGATGAGGCCAAATCTTGGCCTTCCACCACTGAAGGGATGATTGGGATCTTCAATTCCTGCGAAATTGCCAACAAAAAAGAACAAGAGAAAGCGATTTAACAAGTCAGGGTGAAAAGAAAACAACCGGAAGCAGGCAATGTAATTGGATGTCTTGTAGAGAACTAAGCCCACTGACCTTCACATGAGCCATTGACTGTCCCTGTAGGTAAACAATAACACCCAGAGATTACAACTCGTTAATAGTCCCAGTGCTTCAACAAAAATGAGATAAAGGTGATCAGTTACATACTGAAATTCATGACCTCTTGAACTGAATCAGGAAGAAGAGGATAGTGTTCCTTTTGGTCAGTCCCATGAACTGCATCTCCTTGTTCTTGAACTGAGGAGCTACCTCTACTTTGAACAGAATTGAAAATATCTGAAGGACTTGGTGGAAGAGGGACTTTAAGTCTCGACAAAAGATATCCATTAATAATTTCATTAAAGAAACCATCCCCACCCTGAACATAGGTTTTTTTTCAAGATATAAAATTAACAACAAATCATATGATGAAAAGCAGATATATGATCTACAAGTAAGCTTTATAAGGAAGAAAATGTGACAACAGACAGGAGTGGAAAACCTTCATCAAGTTTCCCTAACCATAACTTTACTCATAAATTATAAATTGAAGGTTATTTCATATCACAAACATATTTCAAAAATGCACTGAGCGAGTAAATCACTACAATCATTGTCAGAAGAAGAACTTTGGGTCAATCAAACATTAAAAAGAAAAAAGAAAAAAAGAGGTTTACAACTTACAACAGCTATGATGCCATCATATGAATGGAGCTCTTTATTTTGGATGGATGTCATTACATCAAATGCATGTCCTGCTCGCTCTGTTACAATCACCTATTTAAATGGTAAATCAAGAATATCGAACTAAGGACCATAACATGGAAAAGGAGAACATTCATACCATTTGGAATTGAAAACATTCATGTGTATTTCTTCTCTATGTGGGTGAGCTATAGTATCACAAGGAATTATGCATACAATAAATATAGAAAGTAGAAACAGAGTGTCACATTTGATTACAGCCTAAAAACATCTTGAATGGCAGATATTGTGGAAAAGTCATGTTGCAATATCTACTAACGTGAAATATATATATACTTTTCATGCGCTCATTTACTGCAAAAGAGTATGACTAGAGGATAATCAACCAAAAATACTGACCTTGATAAACCAAAATGAAGCAATTACATTACATTATAAATAACAGTTTCCCCTAGGCCCTAAATGCTCTACTATAGCACAAATTAAATCAGTTAGCCGAAGAATCAAATTCCGTGTGCCTTTTGTCATACCTATAACAACTTTCACAGAAACAGATACTAAATGACCATTCTGCTAGGGATGAAATCCAAAACAGACCTTGGTATTAACTTTAGCGCGGATGAAGATCTTGGAAACAGTTTCCCAGACCTTGGAGCCATTTCCTTTGCCACTTCTTGGATGGACGAATACCTAAAGAAGTGGCAAAGTAATCCTGTCAAAGCATTCATCAAATATAGGACCAAAAAAGTGCTAACAGCCTAACAAGATAAGGTTTACCAAAAGATTTCTTGGTCTATCCACTTCCTTGATCAAAGAGTAATTCAATTGATCCATCCAACTCTGGCACGTCTGCAAATCCATATGCCCAAAAGTAAATGCCGCAAGTTTCCAAAGACAAGGCTCCTTTGGTGAACTTTGAAATCCGTGCACAGTGAACCGATACATCTAACATCAAAGCAGAGACTCACTACACTGTAAATCTCGAGGAGCAAAAGAAACAAACAATAGGGGAAGCGAGTCAAAACAAAACCTCTTGAGTATGTAACAAGCGTTCCCGGAAACATTCTTTGGCATGTCTAAGGCCTGACTTTGGACTATGCACCAAGCCATAGTTAGCAAACTCCACAGCATAAATATCAGAGAATTTGATCTCAGTTTTGCAATCTTCAGAATTTATAATTCCTAAACAAGTCGTTCCCTCCTGTCAACAAATCAATCAGTAACATAACAACACACACACAAACACGACACTTAATCAAAAAATGTGATAGATGACAAGTCAACGAACACACTCGCATGAAACTTACACAATCTGAAGAATCCAAAAATTTCCAGGACAAACCATCTTGATTCCGAGAAAGCAAAACTTCGCCAGCATGATCCAAGAAAAAGGGGCTGCTCAATCCACCGTCGCCACCGCCGGGATGAGGAAAACTAGAATCATCATCATCATAACTTTTCTCCATTTCGAAATCGCTGAATAGCTTAGCTCGGAAGATTATTATCTCAAATTCGAGTTTTTTTTTTTTTAATGTCAATAAAATATTAACGGAAATCAAACGGCGGAGCGAAGACGGAAGATGGCACCAGCGACCAATCAGATTTGCAAAAGGAAATTATGACGTAATTGCATAGTTGGACCTACGATTTTGCTTTTGCATATTAGTCCAACTCTATATCCCTACTACAGTAAAGAGAAGTACAAAAGTTTCTTGGGTCGGGTTTTTTTAAAAAATTAACCCGAAATTTTTCAATTGGATCTTATTAAAAATTTAAAGATATTAAATACCACTTTCCATATATATTATTTCGAAATCTAACAAATTAAACCATCAATATCGGTTTTGGAAAGTACATTAATCTTAATTTGTTTAAGGAAAAATACATTAATGTATGATTTTGTATATTGCTTTAACAAATTAACCTAAAAATCAGAAATATGAATTAAATATAAAATATTTATCAAATTATCCATAATATTTCAAAACAAAATGTTCCTTAAATATCTTATATTAATATTTAGATGTATAGTTTTCTCCTATATTAACTATGATCTTCACAACAATTACGGGATAATTCATTTTCAACCATCTTTAATATATTTATTTGGCAATAGTTTCGAATTTCTGGCTTGATTATAAAGCTAATCTTTTTTTCAACGCTAACCTAACTCTAAGAAAATATTATCTATATAAATAAGTTTCTGCTACCAGAAAATTGTAACATAAACACAGATTTTACATTTTAACACGATAAGAAATAAGAAATCATTGGCTCTTTATTTGTTTATTCTAGAGATTTGCAATTTTACAAAACTGCATGAAAGGTCCAAGTTAAAATCATGTATTTATGATTATGCGGTGTACCGCGGGTCAATCCCTAAACTTTAAAAATGATTCATAGTATAATATTTATACATATATATATGTCACATATTGTTCTAAAATTAACAATCCAACTAAAATCATACAATTTAAATAATTTTGAACATATTTGAAACCAACACAAAAAATACAATCTAAAAATGATAGAATTTAATTAATAATCAAAATAAAGTAAAGCAAACACAAATAAATTATCTCACAACGTACAAAAGATTAAAAATCCGGTAATTTTCCCCCGCGCTGTAGCGCGGGTCCGAGTCTAGTTTTTATTAGTAATGTAGCAGAAACGTTAACAAAGCATTAACTATTATAAATAAGATACAATCTAAAGTTTGGTAACATCAAAACTCAAAACGATCAGCAAATATATCAAAACATAAAGTGTTCAAAAATCAAAACAAAATTGTAGTATATTAAGTTAATTACTCAATACAAAGTAAAAAAAACTAAATCCTTCTATTCATTATTTTTTCTTCTCTCTAAATTCTTTAATTCAAACACCACATTTGGCTTCTGCTGATTCAATTGCTTGCCATTATTGTGGGACTTACTGTGCTAGATAACATAGGGGAATTGTTTTTTGTTTATCATATGATTATGATAATTGTCGTTGGATTGAGTGATGACTAAAACAACACATAAATAACCAATTGGTATTCTTGTTTTTTTTTTTTTTTAAAGAGTTTCTACCATGTTAATATTACATCAATCCGTATATACATGAACTCCGATGAATATAGTGAACAGAGCTATTCCAACTTAAGTTGAATCTTGTTATAGCTTAGACAAGGGATCCCGATTTGCCAAATTGTCAACCTCCTCGAATACGATCCATGCCAACATCCCTAGTTAATGATACACCACACCACTTTCCAAAATGGTTAATGTAAGCAAACACTTCACAGAATGTTCCCTGAGTCAACGCTTTACACACATACAATCAAACAAAATTCAAGATGCAGCTTCTTTCTTCATGCACAAATAGTTAGATACGCAACGATCTTGAGACAGTTAATTATAATTCTATCGACTCCTAACTAATTCAAATTCTTACAACCAACATATGCTACGTAATGCCGACTCCTAAACATGCAGACATTGGAACACATGCAATCATTAAGACAGATATTGAGATATAGATAAGAGAGAAGCCTGAGGACAAGAACATCGTTATTTAAGTTAATCTGGATCACTAGCCAGAAATCACACCTGCCACATGGAAAGCTTGAGAAATATTATTATATCAGTACATAAAGGTTATTTAAGTTAATCTGGATCACTAGCCAGAAACAACGATCAAGTATCGGCATCAATATGTCCAGTGTTATTCAACATACCCTGTTGTCTTCAGGTTCCTGAAAGAAATGATGAATTCCCTATGCACACAAGAGACCAGACAAACAACAAGAGATAACCTTGCCCTCAAGAGCAAGAGGGAGGACTGTATCTTGCATCACAAAAGATAATAGATATTTTTTGCACTACAGTACCACCAAAAGTTTTAAGTTCCAAATGGAAACAGTACACAGAAGAAATTGTGAGTAAAAGAGAGCTGAAGACAGACTTAACACATTGATCACCGGTAAATATGAGTATTATGAAATGAAACAAGAACCCCAGACATATATAGTCCTACAAAAGAGCAGCAATTATTATCAGTAACATAAATAAAAATCTTATGGCCTTCTGGAAACGCAATTGTCTGAAATGGGAGCTTCCAGCCTGAATCTCTGCATATTTTACAACAGCATAGCAAGGGTTAAGAGGTGAGTCCCAAACTGCCAACAAGAAAGATGTAAGAAATCAGGGTACAAGAGCTCCAAGAAACATCACACCTGACAAAATTAACAATATCAACAAAACAAAGATTCGTGTTAATGAGCTGTATACAATAAGAGAGAGACAATCTTTTGGAATCTACGCTAGTGGCAGTTTAGATCTTGTCAAATGGAAAAACTGAAAAGTGAAAAAAAAAAATAAATAAATAAATGTTTCCATATGAAACAGAAAACACATAATGAGTTAGTGAATAAACATAGAGCAAACAGAGTAGACTGACAAAATTCGAACATCCAACTCCCCAATTTTATGTTTCAGAATCGAATACCAGGACAGATGCACCTTTAGCTGTGGGATTGCTCACAAACACATCAATAATTAGCTTATGAGTTACAGCAATTAGTTATCATGTGATAAAATTAGGAACAGAGAAATCACATAAGCAGGATAGTTTTCAAGGTAATCACAAAACATGCTATAGCAGGACATTGTTCATCTGCAATTGGAAGTCTAAAAAATGACATTTGGGAATTAAAATTTTGAAAACGTTGGAAAAATTGAGGAAGAAAAGTTTTATCATACGTTGAAAGCCACTTTATTCAGTTCCAAAATTAATTTCAAAATCATTAGGGAGAACAAACAAAGACATCAAATGAGGACATCTTACCTCTCCACTAAGGAGTATATCCTCAGAACACACATGCTACTTCATCTCAGCCATGAACTTCTCATACTCGGAATCTCCAACACTGGATGGATTCTCTGCAGGTGGCTGAACTGGAGGTTTTGGAGCCCAGGGTGCGTTCTGTGAATAACCAACAGAGGGGGGCATAGGAGGATTAGGTGCCCAAGGTGCATTAACAAGTCCCTGTGAGTGATCAGGCGTTGAGACAGGAGGATTGTTGGCCCATGGCATGTTACCCATATTTTGGGAATGATCAGTAGATGAGGCCGGTGCTGGAGGTGGTGGTGGAACAGCATTGTAATAAGATGGATAACTCATATACGGAGGCTGTCCAGGCATCGCCGTGCTACCATAGACATTTGGTGGTACAGATGACGTAGCAGCACCACCATCAGCTTGTACTCCTGGTGGAAAGCTCTGCTGGGGTTCACTAGAAGATGGGTTTTGGGTAGTGCCAGGTGGAGGTGCTTGTGCCACATGAGGAGGTGGTGGTGGTGGGTATTGCATTCCATAAGGAGGCATATGTTGACCATGGACAGGATGGTAAGAACCAGGAGGAGGAGGGGGAGGAGCATAAGGAGAATAGGAGGGAACAGGCGGACCCCAAGGAACTGGAGCTGTTGAATAACCTACAGGAGGATTTGGCAGTTGACCACCAGTTGCATACTGTTGAGAAGGATAGGCACCGGGAGGCTGGTTTGAGGGAGGATAACCCTGAGTTGGTGCTTGAGGGGCTGGAGGTCCCGGAGGTGCAGCAGGCGGTGGCATTTTTCCTGCAATCCTGACAGCGAGTGTTCGGCCTTCGAATCGATAGCCATTCATTGCCTGAACAGCAGTATTAGCCATCTGTACATCAGCGTACTTCACAAAACCATAGGTTTTGCTCAGCCCAGTCACACGGTCCTTGATTACTTTTGCCATCACAATTTCACCAAAGGATGAGAAAAGATTAATCAAACCATCGTCATCAAGCATCGGAGGTAAGAACCCAATGTACAGATTTGTTTCATCATATTCTTTGGATGGGGGTTTGGACGGAGTTGACCCTAAGCCAGGATGTGCACTTGCACCATTCCCTGCATTGTTAGCCCATGGAGGATTACTTCCCGAACTTCCAGGACCAAGAGCCAAGGTAGCACTCTGTTTGAGAGATGATTCAGGGACAGTTCCTCCTAACTCTGCCAAGAAGTTCTGATATTCATCATCCATTTTCTTCCCAGTAGTACCCTTCACCGGGCAATCAATAGTAGGGTGTCCACCATCACCACAAATCTTGCAAAGAACATCACTCTTAAAGGTATTGGTACGAGATGGACATGCATACTGTCTATGTCCTGGCTCACCACACTGTCTACAGAATTCTTCATCCCTTATTGTCCCATTCAAGGTGGCAAGTTCCCTGAGTTGTTGCCTCTTGTGTTCGTTCAACACCTCGTCAACAGGTTGCAGAAGCTTCTCCACCATACCAGCAGCAGCTTCAAGAGCATCCTGAGTCTCGGCCTCTACTAAAACATGCAAGTCCTCGTTTTCTGAAGGGTCATATTTCAAATCCTTCTTTTGCTGATGCCTACCTTCTTTCACAGACCCTTTACCCCGAATTACAATTTTAGCACCTGTCTCCCTCTCCATTCTCTTCTGAGTATTACCCCTGGGGCCAATAATCAGACCAATAAAATTGTAACCAGGAAACTCCTTCATCGGTATGAAAAGCTTCTTCTGGAGCTTAGGAGGTCTATAATCTGCCGGAGGTTTAAAAGCCGGGTTCTTCTTGATAATCTGAGCAATAATTTCTTGTCTTTCTCTATTCAACCTCTCCCTTGCTCTATACTCTCTGGTGTTAATCCTAATTCCCATGTTATCATACACAGGCTCTGGCGAAGGAGACCTCTGCCCTTCCGGTCTATCATCCAAAGGCATACCAGACTGCAGCATCCTACTAATCTCGAGTAACCTACTATTCAAAGCCTGAATCTCAGGATCGAACTCAATTCCTCCAGTGAAATCCTTCATGAAATCAGGTAACTGAATCTGCGGCTTGGGCTCATCATCTGCCCATCTCGACTTACGCTTCCTCGTCCCAGTACCGGAGTCATTACCCCCTTCAGCACTAGGGTTATTAATTGACTCGGAAGGTGGAGGATCCCAACGGCTCCGACGTTTCCTCCGGCTTGTAGTTTCCTCCTCTCCACCGGACTGATCCTTATCGTTACCACTCAGCGTCTTGCTGACACCGTTCTCCGATATCAAAGGGCGTAAAAACTCAGGCTTCGCTACTGAACCATTGGTATCTGGATTAGGAGCAGAAGAACCGTTTTGAGCCAAAGAATCCGGATTCAAATGATCCGATGCGAGCGGAGCAGTATCTCCGTTGGAGGAAGGAGGAGGCTGATTTAAGGTATGCGAATTAGGATTGGAGTCGTTCAAGTCTACGGACTCCATAGCGAAAACTCAAGAATTAGGGTTTCAGATCTAGGTGAAGCTGCTAATGTAGCGTATGTGAGAAAGATTTCAATTTTATCGGAGGGGTAAGAAGAGTACAACGAGATTGACGACGACACATGTATTAGAAAATTACAATGCGAATCCAGAAATTAAACAGAAGCGGCTTAACTCTGATGGGCTAGAAAAGAAATTAGGCCCATAGTAAGCCCAAATAGCCTATAGATGAAATTTTTGGCTGATGTTTTCTATTCCATAAATCTTCAATTTTTTACACTTTTCTCGAAATACATTTATTAATTATATTTTTATTAAATATTTATGATAATTGTTTTAAATTTTCAGTGTTAGGTTATAGAGTAATTTTCAAAATATTACTGAAATGAGTTTTTGTTCCAAAAACACTATCACTAGTTTGTTTTTAAAAATACTACTAAAATATTTTAATTTTTTGGTCACCAATAGCACTAAAATATTATATTTCAAAAATATGACAAATATTATAATCCAAAAATTAAATAATATTTTATGTTAAGTTAAATTATTTTGAACTATATTGTAAACGATGTTTTTATATTGAAAAGATTATTAAAAATATTGATGTCAAAAAAATAAAAATAAAAGTTAATTAACGACGGTCGTCTTCAATTCGTGCAAAGTCTTCAACCGTGTCCCCAACCTTCTCGAACTTGCCTTTCTCATTACTCTCTCTGAACCTCAAATAATCCCCACATTTAAATGACCGAAACACCCTCATACCATCACAACCTCCCACGACTTCATCAGGGGCAAAAACGACTTTCTCATCGTCGAAGCACCAGAAGAAAGCTAGCGAGAATCTATTACCGACAAAACCACGTCGTTTCAAGACAACTCTGTGCTGAGACGATCTCAGCCGTCCATTAGTCCATGCATGCAACAGATCTCCGACGTTGACGACGAGAGCTTCGTCTTTAGGGTTAATATCCATCATACCAACCCCGTCTTTGCATCTGACCTGAAGACCTCCGATGTCGTCTTGATCAACGATCGTGATGCAACTCATGTCCGTGTGCATCCCTAGCCCTTCGATCAAATCTTGATCATCACAACGATGATCATGATCTTGTTCTTGATCAGGGATCGTGTAGTTGTTGATCCTGAAGTAGCCATGACAGTTTCCAAACTCAGATTCGTAATATTTTTGAATAAGATCGTCTCCGAAGCTAGAGAGTATCGCTTTCATTATCTTCTCGCATAGTTCCGTCATCTTTTCTCCATATTCTTTCATCAACTCACTTCAAAAGGCAAAGAAAAAACAATTCATATATTTTACATTCCTAGTGAAAGTTAGAGGGAAAAAAAAAAGTTTAGCTGAATACACCTAAGTCTCGATCTTTAAGATGATCTACACCTAGCTAGGTCAACTATATATAATTACTATATTGTCTTACATTTCAGTGTGGTTGTGGTTCTATGAAGTAAAGTAGTAAACTAGAGGATTGGTCCTATTAGAATGCACCACCACAACAAAGTACAACAACAACAATATCCCTAACTTTTTTACATTTGTTTTTTTAATGTATCACAAAGAATAAATGAGTGCATGCATATATGCTTCAAGAAGATGCAAATATGCGCACTTGTAAAATAAAGAGTGACCAATATATTTGGAATCACACTTGTGTTTTTTTTGTTTGACAATCCTATATATTTATACAAAGCGGTCTATAAATTATTTATATATAAAAAAAAAAAACTTGTTGAGTTCATGTATGAACATATTTTAGCAAAAGGTGGATTGCATATAAATTAGTTCAGAAGTCAGCTTAATTATTAAATCGAAAATATGAAACGAGTTTTTTTAATTCAACACATTAAATGACATCGTTTTTGAGTGTTGCCAAAGAAAATGTCAACAAGCATGTCATTATATATTCTTTAAAATATACACAACATATATGTAATGTAATGCATGTATACCTGAACTCTTCATCGGTAGCTTGGTCGGAAAAAGCATCCACGGAAGACTTGGCCGAGGCGTAGAAATCGGGACCGGAGACACGGAGGCTTTCAAAGAAAGGAGATGCGATGAAACGTGGAGTGTAATTAGAGGCTCCCATCTTCATCTTCTCTTCATCTCCTAGACCAAAAACTCCACCGGAGAATCGCCGGAGTTTTCGGTACATGTCGCCGGAAACGCCATGGTTGGTCACGTAGAAGAAACCCCACTCCTTACACGCATCTTGTAGTGACCTCAGCGATGACTCGCTTAGAGGCTTTGAAATGTCAAACACCGGAAGTTCCAAAGACATTAATTTAATTACCTTCAAGTTAATGATGATTATGGATCGATGATTATGAATGTTGCATAAGTATGTTTTTGGGATGCAAACTTAGTTTCGTTCTGGTGCTCCAAATAGGTTTTATTCGTGTGTGTATATATATATGTGTGTAGAGGTGTGTAGCTGGTTTATTAAGATAGCTAAGCTAGGTGTTGTTTATAATATTGGTTCCACTATACAATTCTTATATAATTTGGTTGAACTCTTTTTACAAATAAATCATCTAGATGCTAATTAATCTTTGTCGTTGCAATAATTTAAACCAACTACCATCGTTCTTATTCTAACTATTTCTACATCTCAAGATGTTTGGTCCTAAAGAAAGATGTGAATAATTTAAAGAATTCGAGATTCTTGTTCTTCCAATATTTAGTGGTGGGATATTGTATATTTATCTCTAAAATCAGGGAGATTAAAACGCTTAAACATGGAGATTTTTAAAATTGTAATTAAACAAACACTCCTTGCGTGCGAGAATGAGAATCCACCACACCCTAGAACATGTAGGTGGTAAGTTACCTTTTTAAACACTAATGAAAAAACGATCACATTCGAAAATATAGCTAGTTAGAAGACAAACCAAAAACATAGATGTGTCATAGGAGTTTAATAAGATTACAACGTAAGTAATGCATAAGATTTGACTGTGGAGGAACAATTTTCTAAAATAAGCATAAAAAATTTAATTAAATTTAGAAAATGAACATCTTACTTTTTGATAAAACGAAAGACCAAATTATCGTTTTTTGTTCGACCGAAAAAAAATGAGTAGTGGGCTAGCACCTAAATTAATCGGTCTAATAATATATATAGTTTCTTAAACATGTATGATATCAATGTTAAGCAAGATAATAGTTATCATATGATTTAAGCAATGAAATTTAAAATTATTTGTCCCCTCGACACACAAACGTATTTTTTTAAATTGTCATAAAACTCAGCCGAAATAAAATGGTTAAGGCACACAGCCTACAGTTGTCTTTGCGTTGAAAACTGAGTTTATTTTTATTTTATTTCTTTTAAATAAGTAAATGAGAATATGAACATAGTTAAATTGGATTATAAAAATGAGATAGATTAGTTAAAAAAGAAAACACTTGCTAATGCTATAGGTTAATAAAAAAACAAGGTCAAAGAGAGATACAGCTAGATAGCTGGTCTGGTCCGTTCCGGCTCTATAGGAAAGTTTGGAACTCCTCATCCTCGATTATCTTAAACAAATATCATAATTTTGATGTGGTTACCAACTTTTTATATTTTTAATTTCTCGTATATATGGCTAGACTCACACAAAAGTAACCATGATGACAAATCAAACCGGTTAACAAAGTTCGAGTTTTTACTATGAGAGAAAGATGACAAATATAAGATTTTGTCTACCAGAATGTACTAGTCTGATTTGCTTTTCAAATGCTGGTTCTTGAGTTCAAGGTTGGAATTTTTTTTTAGATTACCATATTATATAATATATCAACTGTCAAGTTTAATGCTGTTTGTTGTGTAATAAGCCCATTTCGTCAAATTTCTTTACGCACAAGTGATTGACTATCGGACTGATCATGAGACTTCTTTCTAGATAACTATGATTCGTTTTTAGATGTATCTTTATAATTTGATTTTGGTACACATTACATAATTTAATTACATTATAAGTATGTTTGATATTTACAAGTGGCTTACTAAGATTTCTATATACGTTAAACAATACTTTTAGAATTGGCAATTTGGCAAAATAACATTTAAAAATGCTTTGTTTTTAATTTATTTTTCACTAATATCATTCCCAACTACAGTGTAGTTTTCCATTTTTTAGAATATGTTATGCTTTTTTAGTTTTTTTTTTTTTTAAATTGGTAGACCAATATTATACACATCGAATCATAAATCTTTTTTAATATTTTTTTGCAAATTGTCGAAAATCAAATTTGATTAAACTACCGCATTAACCGTTAATCCACACATAAAAATCTAGAAACATAAACATTAAAGTTCATGGGAGACAATTAATATCAGCGTGAATACAAGTTTCTCAAATTCAATTTTGCAAAGTAGAGAAACAAAGGAATCAATCAAAAGCGCCAAAAACTTGAATCAAATAAGTATAAATGTATCATTTAAATAGAAACCGTTATCTGTAATACAGACTATGATATCCCAGTAGTCTTTCAAATAATATATTCCTAGTAAATGATATGATAAGCCTCTCTCTATTCAAATCATTTCTCTCTGGCTATCTCTATATATATATATGTTATATACTTAATAATCAGAGACATTAAATCCCTAAATTAAAGATGAAGAATTTCAAAATTTTGCCAAATTATTCCCATAAGAATAGGTTTCTTTATATTTTAATAAGTGATACTTTGTAATTACCTGCTAGCTTGTAATCACATCAGCTTACTGATGCATCAGTTTCTTGTTACAGCTTCAAATGTTGAAGAGACTTCTGGGAGCTTCTTCGGGAGTTACGGTGAAAGGAAAAGGAAAGCCGAGAGGGCGCTTAGCTGCTAGTGGCCTGACTGGACAAAGAGTTGTGTAACTTGGTGAAGAAGCAAGCGTTGCGTTACTGTTTGACAACACTGTGTCAGTAGTAGCAGCAGAAGCAAGAGCAGGCAACTTGGGCCATGCGAAAATCCCCACTGGCTTACAGATTCTGAAACCACTACTGTTGCTTATAAGTGACAGTGGTGATCGTTCTTGTTGATCGTGCTTCTTGCTTTTTTCTCTGCATCGAGGTGACTGTGTGATTTGGTTTCCCTTGTTCATCTCCTTTACTTCTCCTTCGAGTGACTCCATTGGTGGCGAATCTTCTAGTAGCAAAGGTGTCTCTGATGAGTCTGGCTTTCTAGGAAAATTCTCGTCCACTGTTTTCTTAAGCCATCCCATGTCTTCCTGCAATATTTTTCATTCATGAAAACACAAATGTTACATCATTCATTACCAGCAAAGTGGCATCTCACTGAGACAGATGAATATTTTGATCACATATGCTAAATGGACCCATTTTACGTGGCACTCATTGCGTTTCTCCAAAGGAGTTTCCTAGTCAAACTACTTGATAGTTACTAAATCATAGCAAAATTATAAGATTTTTACATTTTAAGTAATGGTTCAGCTAGAACTAGTAAGAAGAGTGTTGAGTGTTTAGAAACTCAATTTGGGATATGTATACCTCCATTTCACGCAAGGTTTCTCCAATTATCACTAGCTGGTCCTCAATTTTGTATTTCCTCTTCAGCAGATCAGCGTATATTTCCTGAGATAAAGCAACAAAGATGTTAGAAAAAATACCATAAAACAGTATCACAAGATACAGAGATCTGTTACTATTTCAAGTTCTTACCTTTGCTGGAGTCATTAGATTATCATGGTCCACATTCTGACTAGTAACACAAGAATTAGGTGTAGTCACGATAGCAAGCTCTTGATCCTCTTCCTTCTTTGACGCCAGTTTCTCCAATGCTCTTCTCAAGACCAAGACAAACATGATTTACACAATTGCTATAAGAGAACAAAAGAGATGACCATATAACCAATTCAATAAGTTAGTCTTCTACCTTTTCAGGCTACCTAATTCTTCTCTGATCTCACGGATTTCTCCGGCGCAGACAGGATCTTGAGTAGGGTTGTCACCAAGCTTCCAACCAGGTGGAGGCGTCCAGTAAGGATCTTCAACTCCTGCTTCTTTCCTTATGTGATTCAAATCAGAACTCTCCAACCAATACTCCATTGCCCCATCTGCATTGTGCTTTCTCATAAACCTATCTTGACCTCCAGGAGCCACCTTACCTGCCATATGCTTGAGCATATGATCTAAAAGACCTGTGTCACCTATCAGCTTCCTTGCTTCTGACCTTAACTCTGACCTGAGTATGGAGTTGCCAAACACTGCATTCTTCTCCTTCATCACTTTTAACATGTTCCTCTCAGCTAGTTTGTACCTTCATATTCCAAAAATAACCACAATCAATCAGATGAACCAAGGCAAATCCAATTTCAGAGATCATCAAATCCGTTAAATATTCACTTTACCTATCAACAGACCATCTGTCAATGAATTTCTTCTCTGCTCTCCTCTTATAGACCACAATTTGATTTTCCTTCTTCTGATCATAAACCTTAGCCCTCTGAGCAAGTCTCTCAGTGCTTGACTCAGTCAGCTTTCTCTTACGATTTCCACCAGTTATTTCCTTTGCAATCTGTTTAGCCCCTTCGGCTTCATTCCCATCATCGTCATCATCTTCTTCATCAGTCTCTTCTTTGCAAGCCCCTTCCTCCTTCACCTTAGAACCCTCCTCACCTTCCGTATTCTTCTTAGCATCAATATGCCGACTCTTGTACTGCACACGCAATCTCCTCCCCCACTTAATCATCCCTCCAGATCTCAGCTCAGACCAACACTTCCCCGCCGGTGAAGCCGCGCGACAGAGCCTAGTATTGTACGCCGGTTGAGAAATCCTCTTGTTCCTGCGAGAAGAAGCAGAAGAAACCCAGAAACTCCACGAATTTCTATTCATAGAAACCTCATGAGGTGCGATTCTTCTGTAAAGCAAATCCCCAGCAAGCTCCGAACTCATCACATGGCTCTCGTCGAGCAAAGGGATAAGACCACCACCACCGCTCCTCTTCTTCAACGGCTTATTCCGGTTAATCCTGCTGCGATCGAAATGCGATCGGAGTGAGTACATGCTTGGGTATCGGAGAGACACGTCGCTCGCCGTGATTTTGCTCACCTGAAACCAGAATCCGCCAAAATCACTCAAAAACCTTAACGAACAAAAAAAAAACGAGATCCGGCTCTAATGGCGAAACAGCTAAAAACAGAGAGAATCCATAAAATACCATGACGACTCTAATCGATTTAAGATTCTCCGGCGATCTCTGAGGAAGAATCGAAGAATCGATTTCGTAATACGACCCAACTCTTATATGCGCGACTGCAACTAGAAGAAGAAAAAAACAGGAATCAGAGGATGAAGAAACCGGAGAAAATCAACAAAAATGGAGACAACGAAAGCTTGAGTGTACTGTTTTACCATTCACAGACGGTGACGACGGCGGAGTGTTATTCCCGGCGGTGGTTTCTCTAATCGGATTCCGTTTCACGAACATCGTTACCTGTAGAAGAAGAAAAGAAGTATATAACTCAGAGAGGTGAGTTCACTTTATTTTCTTGTGATCTCTGGTGAATCAAAAAAATGGGAAATGTTAAGAATTGTGAGAAATATATTTGAAAAGAAGCCGACTCTGCGAGTATTAACAAGAAAACAGACGCGCTTTCTGACACGCGCGTGGGAGACACAAAGGCAACAACAGAATCAAGACGTGATGATTATATTTTTTTCTCCCGTCATGAGGAGAGAGTGATAGAGACTGCGACGAGCCATTCATTACAGAGCCAAAAAAAAAAAAAAAGAGAAAAAATCACAGAGAAAGAGAGAGAGATCTTACACTCTTGATTTTTGCTCTCGATGATCCTCTCCACTCTCGTCGATCTTCAAAAAAAAAAAAAAATTTGAATCAGTGAAGATGAAAAAAAAACCTTAGAAATTAGTATATGAAAAGAGAGAATCGGAAATATAAACACAAAAACCCAGAAAATATCTGAAGAATTGTTATTATTTTCTAACCAGAAGAGATTTTTCTTGTATCTGCAGAGAGAGAGAGAGAGTAACGGAGGAGGAAGGAGCAGAGAAAAAAGAAAAAGTTTTTTGAAAATGTCGCATTTACTGAATCTGTTGGTGTCTTTATATATTAATGAAATGACTCAAGTGAGAGAGAGAGAGATGTGAGTCGAGTGACTCAAGTTCTCATGTGCGTGTGGCAATGTCACGTGAGGATATTTTTCCTTTCGCAGCAAGTTGGCAGAAATTGACAGATTTGCCCTCAAACTGCCTCATAACTGTGTGTGTTTGTACGGAATCCTCTACAAAGAAGCACACGCCCAGTGACACCGATGGATTTACGCCACGTGGTTAGTTTTAAAACTTAAAGAGTATTTAGACGGTGGTAAGACATGAAGGATAATAGAATCGAGTGTAGCGGATTATATTTTTATTGACACGCGCGGTGAAGGCATCATTAAGCTACTGTTACTAGAGTGGGGACCGATTACGCACGTGAGGAAAATCGAATTATTTAGTTAACAACATTTGGTTAAATGAAAAATTGTTAATTTATGTTCTTTTTATTTACATTTGATTCGTTTATCATATACTCCATTATTATGTTCTATACATTTGTATTGTGAAAACACTTTTCTAGATTAACCATTGTCTGTAAATTGTGACAATTAAGGGAGCCAACAAATCTCAATTTACATTATTAACATGTACACTTTTAAGGTTTGTATACTTTTATTGGCTAAAAATAATTTTAAGAAAAATAAAGTATAACGCAAGATGCTAACTAAAAGAAAACAATCGTAAACAGGCCTTAATGGGCCAAATCTATACTGAGAAAATTCTGGGGATCCGTTTCGGAGATGAATCAATAGAAACGGGTCTGGATACCTTCAGTCTGATGAGGAAAGAGAGTGTGACTTTTTCGATCGCCGAGATAAACAAAAGGTCAGTGCTTGGTCGTCTTCCACCGTCTCCTCCGGACCAAAGAGCTCAAGTCACGCAGCAACCAAAGTACTTATTTTTGCCGTGTTTTCGATTGCAGAAAGTGCATAGGCTTTGTACTTTCCCGATCTGAAGTCAAACAAATACACTGGTCAACCAAAAACGTCGACGAGCCTAAGATTCCGATAGCAAAATTGGTCGAACCCGAGATTTCGACGAGCCACACTGGTTAACTTCCGACCCAATTCACGGCCTAGGTCACCGAGAACGTGGTATGTGTTTTCTAAGGCTCTCGAAAGGGTTTTAGGTTGGGATCAGTTTGAGTTATGATGCACAATTTAATAGCTTTAGCTGCAGGATTGGGTCTTTTTTGTGCATACCTATTGTTCCAGCAAAGTAGAAAATTTTATCTCCTCAAAGTAGATGACATGGGAGCTAATTCTTCTGTTTGGGTTTCAATCGCAGAAACAGTGTGAACATTTGCACTTTGGCTCTATTGTGCTTGGAGCTGTGCTAATTAGTGTTAAAAGGATTTTGGGTGACTGTTGGAATTTTTAATTGATCTGTGGTCTTTGTGATTTCTTTCATCATCTCAAGTGTTTGTTGTGTTGGTCACTCACTATATATAATTATATATCATTCTGTAGAAAGAGCAGTTTTTTCCGACATTTTTTATTTATCAATTCTTTGTACGTTTTCAAGAGCTAATGATTTCTGATAATTTGTTATGTGATACTTTCTTTTTGCAGACTTGTTGGCATGTTTTGGATTTATTGATTCTTAATGAGTTTTATCTTTGGCTTCTCTCTCGATCAGTGGCAGAAAGCTATGGAAGGTGCTGCAATTGCGGAAGGGCTTTGGGGACTAGCGGATCACCACCAGAAGCTTGGTGAGATTGGAAAAACCATAAAGTGCTTGGAAGCAATCTGCCAGAGTCAAATCTCTTTCCTTCCTCTTGTTGAAGTCAAGTCTCGCCTACGTGTCTCTGCTCTTCTACTCCGTTACTCTCACAATGTCAACCATGCCAAGTCCCATCTCGAGCGCTCTCTTCTTCTCCTTAAGTCTATTCCTTCCTCTTATGATCTCAAATTCCGGACTTATAGCTTGCTCAGCCACTGTTATCACCTCCTTGGCTCATTCCCTCCTCAACGTAACCTTCTCCTCAAGGCTCTCGAACTCGCATCTTCTGTCCCTCAGGATGTTTCTGCCTACCTCTGGTCTTGCAATTTCAACTCTCAGCTCGCTAATACTTTCATTAATGAAAGCGATTTCCCTTCTTCTCTCTCTGCTCTCGAGTCTGGTTTTTTCTCTGCTTCACAGATATGTTTTACTGAGCTCCAGGTAGATAGTCTCTTGTTTTTTTTTTGCATTTGAGGTTCAGGTGATCTTTGATGTTAATATTATTTGAGTCTGTACTGCAACCAGATGTTCTTCACAGCTTCTATGCTTCACGTTCATATCATGCAATGGACTGATGATTATTCAGTAGAGAAGGCTGTTCAGCGATGCGATGAGATCTGGCAGACCGTTTCTTCAGACAAGGTATGGTACTGTACATCCAAATTTTATTCTTTGCTCATTTCACATCTGCTTGATAGGTTTTGTCCTGCATCAACTAATTCTCGTTTCATTTGTAGACTGATCGCTGCCCTGGTTTGTTCTTCTACAATGAGATGTTGCATGTTTTCTATCGCCTCAAGCTCTGTGATTATAAGAACGCTCAGCATCATGTCGACCGCTTAGACCAGGCCATGAATGCTCATTCTCATAAAATGCAGGAGATCCAGCAACTTCTGGATGAGCTCAGTTCATTAGATCATAGTCTCTCCCGCTACGATCTTCCCTCCAGAGAAAGATCAGCCCTCTCTGCAAGACAATCTCAGCTTCAAGATCGTGTAAACTCATTATCTCCATCTTCTACCACTTATAATTCTCTGGAGTCTGCATACTTTGGCAACACAGATCGTGGATGGACAGAGAGACTACTGCTTTCACCATCTCCTATTGATGGAGAGTGGCTGCCAAAAAGTGCCATCTATGCTTTGGTCCATCTTATGGTTGTCATATCTGGACGTCCAAAGGGACTCTTTAAAGAGTGTTCAAAACGTATCGAGTCTGGATTGCAGATCATTCAAGGTTGTTCTGTTTTCCTTATCACTTGAAGTTCCCGTTATCTCTTAGTTCACTTCCTAGTATTGCATTTTATCAGCACTAGATACTTTTTGTTCTTTTCTCTTGTTGCACTGAAATCACCAGAAAACTTTGCCTCAGAATTAAATCGGTGTAATATGTGATCCATTCTCCTAGTTCATGTGGCTTCTGTAAGAAAATTAGCCATCCGTTTCTTAGAAACACAACTACGAAGATTAGGGGATTCCATCTCAATATCTCATGGCATGACATGTTGTGTGTTTGCTATGTTTTATGCAGATGAATTGATCAAGCTTGGAATTACTGACGAAGTTAGAGGTTCAATCTACTTCTTTATTTTACCTACACTTAGTTGAAGCAACAATTCCTAATGTTGAAGCTTACATTGATTTTTTTCTGTGTTTCCTCTCTCTCGGCAGAAACTGATTTACGGCGCACAGCTATCTGGATGTCTACGATTTTTCTTATGCTACAGATGCAGTTCCTTGAGAATAGAGTGGCTTTGGAACTTACAAGGTCAGATTATGTCGAAGCAGAAGAGGTATATCATCGTTTCTTTTTTCTACATTTGTTGCTGACTCCCTTGACCACGCCACTATGATATAGTTATTTATCTGAGTTAACCAGCTCTATATGCATATTCGATCAAGTTCCCCTCACATTAGGTCATATTAGCTGTCTTTTCTAGCATCATGCTTTCTTAAAGGAAAATTTATTACTAAGTTTTGTTTGTGCAGGCCTTGGTTGAGATGAAAAATTTTTTTACTCGGTTTCCAACCATTTTGCAAGCTTCTGAGTGTGTGATTGAGATGCTCAGGGGGCAATACTCTCATTCCGTTGGTTGCTACAATGAAGCTGCTTTCCATTGCCTTGAAGCAACCAAGGTAAAATTTCTAACCTCATGTATATGATAGATATTTGCTTAGTTTTTGGAATGAGGTGTTTTAGGTGCCGATTTGATAATGGTCAACATATTTTTCTTTTTGCTGCCCATGGTGATTTCACATATAAAATGTTATTTCAGCTGACAGGGAGTACATCAATGCAAGCGTCGTGTCAAGCTTTTGCTGCTGTTTCTTACCTTACTATTGGAGATGCTGAATCATCATCTAAGGTTTGACATTTTCATGGATGTTTACACTTGCTTTACTATATTGCCGTGAGCTTAAGAAGGCTGCTTGAAAACCTTTGATTTTTCTTTAGGCACTTGATTTAATTGGACCACTCAATGGAATGACGAATTCACTATCCGGTGTTCGAGAGGAAGCTAGTATTCTCTTCGCATACGGTCTCCTCTTGATGAAGCAACAAGATCTACAGGAAGCAAGGTATGTGCTCACTTCTCAGTTTGTCAAAGGTGGTTTGCTATGCGAATACACGTGCGCATTGGTTCTTGTCTCAGCTGTTGAGACCCCTACCTATCTTTGTCTCCAATGATAATGATTGTACAAAACCATCTTAGAGTAGGATTATGCGCCTTATCTGTGTTCATAGGAAGAGAAAGAACTATGTCAAGAATATTCACATAGTGTATGATATCAATGCAGAAACCGTCTAGCCAAGGGTTTACAGATCGCACATAATCATATGGGTAACCTGCAGCTAGTTTCACAATATTTGACACTCCTGGGCAATTTAGCTCTTTCCTTGCACGACACCGTGCAGGCCAGAGAGATCCTGCGTTCCTCTCTTACACTTGCAAAGAAACTCTATGATATCCCAACTCAGCTATGGATTCTATCCATCTTCACAGGTTATTATTAAACTTGTCAAAACAGAGTTGAGTTTTAAAAAAAGGATGACCAAGGCTCTGAGCACAACATTTGATTTGGTGATTACAGCTCTTTATCAGCAGTTGGGTGAGAAAGGGAACGAGATGGAGAATGAAGAATTCCGGAAGAAGAAATGGGATGAGTTGCAGAGTAAACTTGCCGAAGCGCGTGGATCCATTCATCACATTGAATTGGTGAAGACCAAATGATACATCCTCGGTGTTATTGCAATAAGTAAGTTCTTTAGCAAAATTTTATATAACGCACTATACTTGTTACTGCTTGCAGGTTGCGAAAGCTAGGCTAGAATTCCATCAGGTTGACGATGCACAAGAGGAATCACTAGTTGCTTCTGGGCGATCAATGCAATCGAATCTGGACATTCCAGAGTCTATTGGTGTAGAAGGTCCATCGCCTGCTCCTTCATCTTCAAGGCTGGTTGGTTTAGACACCGGAAAAAGATGGGGAAAACGAAGGATATAACTTATGAAGACAGGGTTCCTACGATTTTTGTATCACGTGTGTGTTGTGTAGATGTGTTGATTAAAAAAGGAACAGTCGTAGGTGTAGGACCTTGTAAGTTAGTCAGTGTTTCTAATCTAATAGGTTTGGCTAAGGGTCCGTTAAAAATTGTAAGATATGGAACAATTTTACGCAACAGCTATTTAGTGGGTTTCAGTGTCTGACATGTATCTGAATGGATAAATCAAATTGCATATCTTAAAGTTGCTCAAAGCTATGTAGCTTTTCTATCCCAACAACTACAAGGAAGGAACACGTCCATGTCTGATCTTTGCTCACTGAACTATGAAGTAACCAACCAAAGCAAGAAGAAGATAACGACTTGGTCAAGTAGGTGAAGCAAAGAATTTTGTATCCGAGAACGACGTCGTTCACTGTTCCCTAGGATTCTTCTGCTGTGTCTCTGTCAAATTCGATTTCCTCTCTAAAAGCATCCAACTTTATCAAATAAACAACATCTTTCACGTATAATTTTCTTTATAATGTATTATCTTTTCAAAGGTTCCCAAACAAAATAAACATATCATTACAAGGCTGGCGTTAAATAGAGATGCTCCAGTTATAAACTTTGACATCAAACTCTAGATGTTGTTCCAATCTTTGTCTTAAATCCTTAGCTTTCTCCGCGTCCTTAGCCAATATAAGAGAGAATCCTCCACCACCTGCACCTACAAGCTTGAAACCTGAGCTATAAGGCTGTGAAAACGAGAATAGCTTATCCACAAACTCATTGCTGCAATACGGATCGAGCTCTTGATGCAATCTCCAAGCTTCTGACATTATCTCGCCAAGCTCATCCACTTCACAGTTCATTAGCGCTTCTCTCCCGGATTTTGCCAGCTCTGTCAACCGCTTAATGCTTGAAATCAAGAGATTATCTCTTTGCAGATACCTTGTTACAACTTTGTGTAGGACCTGGTGAGCAAGCCTGACCTGTTTCAATTAAGGCAGGAATGAATGAGACTTTAACTGTATGTTTTTTGTTTGTCTCTCAGTTCTTGTTGTTACTTACTTGACCGGTGAAAACAACAAGGAGACGTTGCTCCAACTCTGAGATTAGCTGTGGTGAGGCGAGTAAAGGAACGACTTGAAGACGCAAAGGAATTCCTGGAAAACTTGAAGTGAATTTGATTCCTGGGTATAATCCACCGATCTGATCTTGCCAGCCACCTCCAGTACCCATGAGTTGCTCCAGAACCAAGACGAGCCTCGCAACGTTTTCACTGCTCTCATCTCCATTCGATATCTGGAGAAGTCCTTTCACAACAGCTGCAGCTAGAATGCTAGAGGTCCCTAAACCACTACCACGAGGTACATTGGCCCATGTCTTTATTGCTAGTCCTGTGGACTTGATAAAGTTTTCTTCGACAATGCCGGTTACCAATAGAGCAGATTTAACAAGCCTGAATGGATCATTGATTTCAAATGGTGTCTTGATGCTTATTGGATCTTCAATGTGTAGCTCGTTTCCAGCGTCGTCCTGGATTGAGATTCCAGCCAGATTTGTTGTTTCGATGATTGTGCCAATTGGAAGTGAACCTTCCAAAGTTATAGCCATGTTCAGGACGCAACCTGCACGCTCTAAACTCCAAGGAGGTGTATCACTCCAACCTCCTACAAAATCTACTCGAACTGGTAGTTCAACTTTTGTCCTTCTTGGTTGAAACACTCGATCCAGATGAGAAATATGATTCTCGGTATGAGGCTTGCCGCTTGATTCCAATAGATGCTCTGGAGAACAAATACAAGAGTTAATCCAGGTTTATCTGTCAAAGAATAATGTAGAAACGCCAGTAGCAAGATTTTACCTTTAAAACCATATCTCACAGCTGAAGCAGTTTCTTCTGCAACTGCTCCCCAGACTTTATGCTCCAAGTCTATAGCTTTTGCCTCAGCCCCACATGCTCGAAGAAGATCAACTTCTACCTGATATGCCCGACTCTTTGGAAGAATTTTGGAGTTTTGCTCCTGAAATTTGGGACATTGATCCAGAAAATTCTTGCATATGTCCAATCCTAATGACTCTTTCTGTAAAATCTCATGGCACAGCTGAGACAAATTTCGCCCTAGCATACCATAGTTCATACATGCCTTAGCGATTCCAGCCGCAAGATCAGCTTGATGATTGCTGGAACCACTGCACATCTCAGGAAAGTTTATTGATCCGTGCAACTCTTCTAAGCTTACACGTTGTGAGCTTCTCCATACGGTAATCTTCTCCTTATTTCCACTATCATCTAAACCCATCAACCATGACGCCAACTTCAGCATTTCACTATAAGTGAGAATCGGAAACAATTTTGCATTCCACAAACATCTGTCTTGTGTAGCACACGAGTTCCAGAGATCAATTTCCTCAATGCCAAGATTAAAAAGTACCTTCTCCAAAGGTGTACCGCAAAAAGTACCATCTTTATGAATCAAGTTCTTTGGATTATCATGGAGACCACAATACACAATCACTCTCTCTTTATGTCCCACCAGTGGGACCTCCCAAAGACAATGTCTATCCGGAAGCATAAACCTGAAACTCTCTGGAGTTCCAAGATCTTCACTTGGGATGTGAATACCAACAACTATGGACTGTGAGCCAATCTGTACAGCACCAGAAACTGTTGAATCATATATAAGTGAATCTTCACCAATAGAGACACCAGGTGAGATTTCACTAGACAAAATAACAGAAGACGCTGCAATATCTGAAACCGTAGTTGCAGGAATGGAACATAAGTGTCTGCGACCTACAATTCTTGAAGCATCTCCGCTTAAATGATCCAATATCTCACTTGATGTTCCAAAATGCAAAAACTGCAAATCATCTAACACAAGATGATAGAAAGGGATTAGAAACGTGACCATATGCAACCGAAATATTTTTAATTTAGTTAGTCTTGGGATTAGTCCGAACATACAGGTGCAATAGCTATACATCTTTTGACTCCCCAGACTGTTGACAAGAAGTTCACCCATAGGTCTGGTTCGCAACCAATCATGCCTTGAAGGAACCCATGCAGCCACCAAATCTTCATACAAACTCATCTGCAAAGTCAGAAACGATTTCATGACCAAATATCTGTAAGAAGCCAATGTATGTTCAAGAACAAGGACATTCTTTATGAACAAACTGCATAAATATGAGAAAATTACCTCTTTTTTATTTCCTAGAAGCTCTGAGATCATGGGTTGGCATGAGCATCCAAGAGCGACCAGGTCCAACCATGCTCTGCCCCTTGCAGATATTATCCCAGTGTCAAGAAGCGTCCGTCCATCATGTAAGATTGCATCTTTCTTGACAAGCTCCTCTACTGTAGGCTTCTGCAGAAGATCATTTACTAAACTTACAATACAGCCTTCGGCACGGGACTCAGATTTGGATGTGACAATAACACCATGGTTGGAAGCAATATCAAGAGTGATAGGCACAGTAACAATGGAAGCTGCGTCTTCAGGGAGTCTCATTTTGAATGCATCAAAACAAGGGAGGACATCTCCAGTCATAATGAATAAACCACCTTCACAAGTTAAAAAGTTGAGATCAGCCTCCAGACAACCCTTAAAAAAATAGGTGATAAATATCACACGAAAAAACACACTATTTCTCCGGTTTATGTAGCTTAAGCAGGAAGCTGCAGAATGGACAACAAGAACATTTGAATATGTCACTTGCACAGAGCAATAAAGTAGGAGAATTTCACCTTCATCTCTGAAAGCCTGTCTTGCACATGAAGCTATTGCCAGTATATGATCAAAAAGGAGAGGAACAGGACCATCAGGATCATCAGCAGCAAGATACGGAAGTGGGAGGAATACTTTCCCCATAGGATTTGCCCATGGAACCCTTTTGGAGTCACCTCCCGCATGAAGCATCAGTACATGCTTTTCAGAGAGGAATCTAACCCAAGACTTTGGAGGGGACTCCGTAGGACAAGTACCATTTGCAACTTCCACCTGCTGATTATCAACAAAACCATCAAATCATCAAAATAGTGCTATTTTGCTATATATATATTGTTTAAGCAAACAAACAGATCTAAGGTCACTTAAGTGTCCAGATGACAAAACACAGAGAGAGTTTATTGCACAATGCGAAACCTCAAATTATGGATCTAACCTGGCAGCACAATTTACCTCGGGAGGAGGATGGAAACCTAATTTCTCATAATGGCGAGCGAGAGCATGAATGGCGTTAAGAGTGGCAGCACCAGACCCAATCCGTTTGCCATCTGGATCAGGAACGGCCAAAGTAACAGTGGAGCTAGCTATTCGTCCCATCCGTTTCGCTCGCCGGAGCTGCCAGTTGTACAACTCCGCCTGTTCAGGACTAGCCGCCGTGAGAACGATGGCATCCCAAGTCGGGACCCTAGTGGGATGGCGCACGGACAACCTTAAGTGGTACCATGACTTGCGCAAAACCGTGGCTAAGTCAGCTTTTTTCCTCTGCTTAGTTTTCGAGAATCCAGAAGACATTCTCGTTTAGCGAAGAAATGGGAGAAAAAGAAATCTGGAGGAAGAAGACGAAGTTTTTTAACAGATGGGATCGAGTCAAAAGTCAAAGACCAGTGCATATAATAACACCACGTGCTTACCAATTTTTTATTTATAAAGAAATTATGAAAATTTGTAATTTATGCACCGCTACATGAACTTGCGCTCTAGCTATTCTATCTTCACAAAGCGTGTCTCAGTGTGCTGCTTGGCATGTGTTTATCACTACCTAACTCACTTGCACAAATATTTTCCGTTTATTAATCGAATCATCTTTAAATGAAAATTTTGTGATTCGAGAGATTTATTAGAAAATCTATCCTCGTCGCTTGAGAAGAAAAAAAACTGAGATTGACATTTTGGGAAACCTATTCCAAACGACGCCGTTTTAAAATATAAGGTAACAAAAATATTCATAGAAACAAATACAAAAGAGCAATATTCTTATATCACTTCCAGAGCTCTAAGAAACTCAGAAATCACAGCATGAAGATCTCTTTTTTACTTCTTAATGGTAAAGCTAATGGAGAACACACACATTGACGACACTGACACTGACACTTTTCAGAACCCCAATCAAATGAGATCATGTACACACAAATTGACAAGTTTTATAACCAAGAACAAACCACAATTTTTTTACTCACAGCTTTTGGATTGCACCCTTGAGAGACGAATTTTAACACATGCCTTTAGATTCCAGAATATTCAACATCCTACAACAAACAAGAGCAAAGCCAAGCCCATCAAAATTTGAAGTCTCTAGAGTTTAGCTAAATAGTCAATAGAGAAAGAAACAACACACTAAAAATCCTCATAACTCTCTCTATATCTTAAAATGCTACATTAAGTCCCGATCCTTAGCCTTTTTTTATGTTTTGATTAAACATTAATCACATTTATTATCAAAAATTCTGCTCTAATACGTTGTCGTGTTGGATCTGAAACACAAGCGCGTATTACAGAGGTGCGATGGTGATTTCAACAGAGTTTTTCTATCTAGTAATTAAGAAGAGATGTGTGAAGTTGTCACCTAACATACTCGGTATCAGAATCTTCTTTATTCTTCTTCAACTTGTTCAATGGTCTTCACGTCAAGGTTGAGAGCCAAATCCTCAACGGAAACCTTAATGACGTCGCTTCTAACACCAATGTCAGTAGCATACCGGCTCATACAATACATTCCAGCAGTAACTGTAGCTACACCAATGGGATTTGGAATCAGCAGTTTGAAAGGAGAAGAGAGGATTGCAGCCAAAGGAGCACCAACAATTGAAGAAGCTTGACCGCTTCTCCCTACACCTAGCTTATCCATTATAAGCAAACCCGTCTTGCAGTAGAGCGCGAAATCCTCGCAGTTGTTCTTGAAAATGTCATAGTTGCCAAACCCGTTTTGTAGAAGGTACATTGCCCTGTGGATGACTGAATCAGTTGGATCAGACTGCGCGGTTGTGCAAGTGCCTCCGCGGACTTTGGTGAGAAAAACCGGTGGACTGACTCCATATTCGAAGCAGTAGAGTGAGCCGTTCTTGAGGAAACAGTCTAAGCAAGAAAGGACTACTCCACTGTCTGGTTGTCTGAAACCGCAATCAGGAAATACCGAGCAAATATCATCACCAGAGAAAGATGAAATTGATAATGTTGATGATGACTCCATGGGGTTGTGTTCAGGTCTGAAATGAACAACTTTGGACCCACCGACAAAGATTCCTGCAAAAATATTGGTATCCAACAATCAAATTTAATCCCATTAACAATTTTGATGCAATACCCATTCATCAACACAGGAAATTGGGATCAAATATGTTGAAAATGTGAGTAAGACATAAACAATGCATAGACAGACACAACAGAAGATGAATAACAACAAAATACTGGGCCAGTGTGAAATTAGGTCATGCAAAGATTTGATTTCAATAAGATAAAAGTAAAGACCCTCCTTGTCTTTAAGATCTGTCCAGATAAAGTCTTTAACTTTAAGAATTTATACAGTTCCAAAAACATACAAGATTAAATCGAAAAAAGTAAGCCACTAGAAACCAAAAGACAAGACCTGCATTAACAAAATCGGATCTTGTATACTATAATGGAGTTATCTAGAAAGAAAGGAAGAAACTTGGGAAGAATGAATCTAAAGTCACCATGGTGAGAATAAGCGAAGACTGCTCTGTAAGTGTAGATATGATCCCCTGGCTTTAACTCTTCCCTCTCCATCTTGTTCGTAAGCAAACCCATTCTTTCTTCTTTCTCACTCTCTCTCTCTACACACACAAAGCTTCTCTCCTCCTCGCTTGTGGAAAATGCAGGAAACGGTGGTACAAGTGTCAGCTCTAACGGTGGGATCTGACGTCAGCGATATTATTATAGGTAAAGTAACGTTTTCTTGGATTGGAATAATATGATTTGATTGGACGAAAATCTGGAGCTGTTGAACTACCCCTGAAGTGTGTGTTGTAGGTGTAGGACCTTGGAAGTTAGTTAGTGTTTCTAATCTAATAGGTTTGGCTAAGGGTCCGTTAAAAATTGTAAGATATGGAACACAACCGAAGCAAGCTGTGTGTTCCTATCTGGTGGCTTGCGTAAACCAGTTAACTCTGAACATAAAAGGTAAGAATTTGCAATCTTCATTTCATTTAGATGGCACACTTACACAATCTATTAAAACTACAGAGACCATACGTTTTTTGAACGTATAATACAAGTACAACATCATAACCACAAAGATCCAGAAAGTAACTAAGAAGTCACACCTGTCTATAGAAGAAAGAAAGAGAACGTTTTGGTACATTACAATACATATATAAGGATTCCCTTTATTATGTGCATATTAACATTGACCTTATTACCTATTTAAACCTATTCTCTGCTTCAGACAAGAGCCTGAGTGCATCTTCCATACAAGGACGGTCAGATTGGTTACTTCTTATGCAGAGAAGTGCGACCTCAACAACTCTTTTAATTTCTTCTTCTTCAAAAGCACTAGAACTCACTTCGTTTTCTGTGTATATTTCTCGTAGAAGAACATCCTTTGGCTTGTTCTGCATCAATCCGCCAGCATTCATCAGCTTACCATTTGTCAAGATTTCCAAGATAAGTTGTCCAAAGTTGTAAATGTCCTTTTGCTGCTCCGTTTTTATTGCATCGTTCATCTGATCTGCTTCATTGAGTCTAATGTTAGGAAGAACAAAGGAGGATGTATACATGATCTATATCTATTTATATACACTAGTGCTAAAGAGAATTTGTGTTTCATGGTAAAGTACCTGTGTTTGCAGTTGAAGAGACAAAGCCTTTCTTCAAATGTTGCATGTACTTGAACCCAAATTCACCCAAGCAGGGCTCCATCTTATCTTCACCAAATAATATATTAGTTGACTTCACATCTCCATGAGGAATTGCAGGGTAGCATTCATGGTGAAGGAAGTAAAGTCCCTTTGCAACTCCAGTGATGATCTTCTTCTTAGTTGCCCAGTCTTTCTTCTTTGTCCTCATTTTCTCAGCCAGAGTCCCGGTATGCAGGTTATTATCATACAACACATACACAAGATCATTGTTATAACAAAACCCAAGCAGTCTAACCAGATTTACGTGTCTTGCATTCCCCATCTGCGTTAAAACGTTCAAAACAACACTCTTCTTCTTGTCTTGCAATTCGATTTTTCTCACTATGACTGTTATTCCTGTTGGCAGAACTGCTTTGCTCACTGAAGCTGGAACTGCTTCAATAGGTTCAGGGGAACCAAAGCTCCTTAAAACATCATCTGCTGTGAAATGAGGGAGTCCCGCGAAAGACACCATCTTCCATTGACCTTGATTTCTGTGACGAACATAGTACAATGCCAAAGTCGCAACTGCAACTAGCAGAATAGAGACTAGACAAGCTATCAGAACTGACACAAGCTTCCTTGAGCTGTAAGCTGAACATGATTTCAGAGGAGGCCCACAGAGGTTTGCATTGCCCTCATATGCATGTTTCCCCATTGATTGAAACACTTTGTCAGATGGGATGGAGCCACTCAAGTTATTGTATGACAAATCCAAGATTATCAAATGTGGAAGCTTTGCAAATCTCTCAGGAATCCCACCTGTCATGCTGTTACCAGCTAAATCAATCTTCTGAAGAGAGCCACAAGTGGAAACAGTTGGTGTCAACATCCCTGATATATTGTTATTGCTCAATTCAATAACAGTGATCATTTTGCAGGATTCAAACTCAGGGAGACCACCAGAGATACTGCAGGATGATGCAGAGAAGTTGTGAAGACGAGGCGCAGACCAAATCTGCGGTGGAAGTTTGCCTCCAAGCTCAGGGTTATTGGAGATATTGAAGTAGTCAAGTTTTGTAGCTTTGGATATATCTAAAGGAATCCCTCCAGTGAGTTTGTTTCTAGAGAGGTCTATGTATGAGATATCAGGAAGCTGGCTAAAGCTAAAAGGGATCACACCTGAGAATGAATTATCTTCAAGCCTTATACGAACAAGCGTTGAACAATTGGAGAGAGATGGAGATAGAGTTCCAGTGAAATTATTGGAGAAAAGCATGAGCTTGTAAAGAACACCTCTTGAGCAAATACCTTGTGGGATTTCACCTTGGAAACTGTTGGTTGAAACGTCGACCCACCTAAGCTTTGAGTTCATCCCCAAGCTTTTTGGAAGTGAGCCAGTAAAGTAATTATTCCATATGAAGAGAGTATCCAAAGAAGGTAGCTGAGCAATGACTTCAGGGAGAGTCCCACTCATTTCATTGTACATAAGATTCAATAGCCTGAGATTCTTGAAACCTGCAAAACTCTCTGGTATGGTTCCAGAGAGATGGTTGTCTGAGAGGTCTAAGTTAACAAGAGAAGTGATTTTTCCAAGCCCCCATGGGATTTCCTTAGAAAGATGGTTCCTGAAGAGGAACAAAGATTCAAGCTTTGTGAGATTGCTGAAACGCTTTGGTAAGAAGCCAGAGAGATTAGCTCCAGCAATGTCGAGATACTTGAGCTCACTCAGGTAACCGATTTGCCAAGGGATCACTCCTTGATATGAGTTATATCCAATCTCCATGTGAGTTAGAGTTGTGAGATTCCCAAGCTCTTGTGGTATATGCCCGCTTAGTAAATTCCCACCAAGATGAAGAAACTCAAGATTCTTGAAAGAACCGTACTGACTCGGAATTGAGCCAGTGAAGTAACTCCCAGCAAGATTGAGTACCTTGAGATTCTCTAACTGAGAGAGATGGATCGGTAATGGACCGGAGAAGCTATTGCTCAAGGCGTCGAGATATATCAGATTCTTGAGACTTGAGCCATTACCGTTGTCGGGGAAACGCCCGGAGAAGTTGTTTCGGCTAATGTCAAGGCTTCTTAGATTAGTCAAGTTGAAGAAGATCTCAGCCGGAAACTCGCCGGAAAACGAGTTGTCACTGATGTTAAGCTCAAGGAGGTCAGAGAAGACGAGGAACTGATTCCCTGGCAAATTCCCAGCGAGATTCTTGGAAGAGAGGTCGAGAGAGACAACAGAGGTAGAGTCTTGGTTGCATCGGACACCAGACCAAGAACAACATGCGACAGATTTGTCGGAAACTCCGGGAGTGATGACGAACCAGTCTTTTAAGCTGTCGAATTTGTCGGTGAGTTGAGATTTTAAGCTGAGAAGAGAATCTGTTTGAGGGTCAGCTGCAACTGAAGTCAAGAAGAAGAGGAAAAGATAAAAGTAACCACAGAGTTTATGTAGCTTGGAAGAAGACTCCATTAGAGTTGGAAGAAGAGGGTGTGAGAGAGATCAATGAGAGGAAGCATAAAAGCTGATGAAGAAACAGCAGATGAGATAGTATAATGCAAATCTATAACAGTGGAAAGAGACGAAAAGCGAGAAACTTTGATGGGGGAGTGTGCTTTTGCTTTTGAGTTTTGAGTGAGAAAAAGCTGGTCGCATTGATTGCTCTCAAATATATACGATTAACTATGTTTTTTTTTTGTTTTTTTCTTGGATTCTCTCTTTCTCATTATTAATCACTAATCTTACTTAATAAGTTGATTAATTTTGTACTACTAATGTAACAAATTACTACTAATCATCATTCATGTTTTTGTCTTTTTTTTTTGGTAAGGCATGTTTTTGTCTATTGTGTGTGTTCGTCAATCACAATTTCTATTCTCAATGAACTTTTCTTTTAGTTATTTTTCTGAATTTAGCATGTGTTTTCAAGTAAAACGTAAACAATTAAATAAATGGGTGGTAAAAGATTTCGATCTTCTTTTGTCATATGTATTTAGGTATTAAACATTGAAAAACATACATAATCTAAGAACAAAAAAATTATTGGAATAAGTGGAAAATAAAAAAAAATCCGAAAACAAAATTTTATGAAAGGGAGTGAAAATTGTCAATTTTTAATTTCTAAAATTATGTAATATTATTATATATATATATGATTTTTATTATTATATTATAGTAGGATGCGATGATTACAAAAATTTACAATTTAAGTTTATTATTGTTTTAAAATTAATTTACATGGTGTAAAAACATTTACATATTTTAATATAATTTATCAAACTTATTTATTCATAATTCATATGTTGCCATAGATCTCGATCTCCATCAGTGTTTGACCAAAATAGATTTTCAATATCTTGACCAACTTACCAAATTTATATCTAAAATTGAACCAAAATTTAGCAAACTTTAACCGCTTAGCAACCAAAATAAACCCAAACCTAAATAGCATAAAACCGAACAGAAATATACTGTACATGTCAAATTAATACCTGAACCAAACCAGACCTAATTCTATTTTCGGGTTAAATCAGAACCATTTTCTTGTATAACCAAATAACCCAAAACCGGAACTACCCGAACCAGAAGAAAAGAGTCAAATCGCTTCTAGTCCTTGTCCAAAGTGTCACTATTTCTGGGTTAAGAAGACAATAATAAAAGACGCGCAATTTCAGTTAAAGAAGATATAGCTGAAGCAAAACAAGAAATGTCTGAATTTGGTGAGCTTGTCCAAAATCATCAAATCAAACCCTTTAAAAATGGCAAGCCTTTCAATCCAATCGAACCTTCTTCTTCCAACACCGATCCAACTCTCTCTTTATCCGATTCTCTTCTCCTCAAGATCCTCCAGAAGCTACCTGAATCACAACAGAGCAACGACGTCTCACTCGTCTGCAAACGCTGGCTGAGTCTTCAGGGACGTCGTCTACGGACTCTAAAGGTTCTTGATTTCGATTTCGTCTTGTCTGGGAGGATTGTCTCGAGGTTCCCCAAGCTCACGCATGTCGATTTGACAAACGCCTGTATCATGAATCCGCCGGTCAATTCGGGTATTTTGCTCTGTCACAAGTCGATTTGTTTGCATTTATCTTCAGACTCGTCGAATTGGGATTTTCTTGAAGAGAATCTATTGCACAGTGACGTAATTGATAGAGGGCTTAGCGTATTAGGCAGAGGGGGTTGTGATTTGCTTAAACTTGTAGTGATTAACGCTACTGAATCAGGATTACTGAGTTTAGCTGAGGACTGTTCTGATTTACAAGAATTAGAGTTGCACAGGTGTAATGATAGTCTCTTGCATGGCATTGCTGCGTGTAAGAATCTTAGAGCTTTGAGATTGGTTGGAAGCGTAGACGGATTGTATAGTTCATCAGTGTCTGATATAGGGTTAACATTCTTAGCGCAAGGGTGTAAGAGGTTGGTGAAGTTAGAGCTTAGTGGTTGCGAGGGTAGCTTTGATGGGATTAAAGCAATTGGGCAATGTTGTGAACTGCTTGATGAGTTGACCATTGTTGACCATAGAATGGATGATGGTTGGATAGCTGCGCTTTCCTACTTTGAGAATTTGAAGACACTTAGAATTTCGTCGTGTAGAAAGATAGACCCTAGTCCTGGACCAGAAAAGTTGTTGCTGTCTTGTCCAGCTATGGAGAGTTTGCAACTCAAGAGGTGTTGTTTGAATGACAAGGATGGGATGAAAGCGTTGTTTAAAGTGTGTGATGGAGCAACAGAGGTTAATATTCAGGATTGCTGGGGATTGAGTGATGATTCTTTCAGCTTGGCCAAAGCTTTCAGGTAAACTTGGCTTTAGATCACTTCCTTATGTTTTCTCTTCAGTTGTCTAGTTCATGGGTTGTTGTTAGAAAGGCTATTAGGAGAGAAGTTTTGCTTCTTTTGCGGCATTTTGATCATCTGCTTTCTCTTGCAGGAGGGCGAGGTTCCTGTCTTTGGAAGGATGCTCAGTCTTAACATCAGGCGGCTTAGAGTCAGTAATTCTGCACTGGGAAGAGCTTGAGAGCATGAGAGTAGTGTCATGTAAGAGCATAAAAGACAGCGAAATTTCACCCGCGCTCTCGTCTTTGTTCTCGCTTCTCAAAGAACTAACGTGGAGACCAGACACAAGGTCCCATCTCTCATCGAGTCTCGAAAGTGCGGGTATTGGAAAGAGAGGCAGCAAATTCTTCAAGAAGAGTGTTCTACATTGAACATATGTTATATTGTGTAAGTGCTCACATCCCATGTGCCTTGAGAACTCTTGATATAGAGTCTATAGACAAACTCTTTAGTTATCCTCTTCTTCCCTCAAGCATTACTCTGTTGTAAAAAATAATACGTCCCAAACTCTTATGTATGGCAATGTTACTGTTGTTATGTATAGTAATAAAACTCTTGCCGTTCACAATACTAAATTTCAATTTCAGCATTGATAGTAGAAGAGATTCAGAAAACATTGTTTGAGTTATTAGGTACTTTGAGTTTGAATATCTGAAGAAAGCTACCAACTTAGCTCAAATACAACTTATTGTGTTGCAGTAATCGCAAATCCACCACAATAATAAAGAAATAGCACACAAATTATATTGTAAAAACTCTCTCCACTAATGCAACGAATTATAAAGACGTGATATTTTCAACATAAAGTTTAATTATTTTTATTAATAAATAATAAGTGTGCAATGTTTTTTTTATTTTGACAACTTTACTCGATTAGTTCAAATACGCCAATTTTGAAAAGTATTTTCACGTCAAATTTTGAAATTCTATTAATTTAATTAGATTTGTATTATTAATTAATATAAAGATTTTTCTAATTCGATGATATTTTAAAATATACACACCGAAAATAAAATTTAATCATTATAATCAATATTTTCTTAGAATAAATTACAACAAAAACAAATATCATCATGAATTGAATACAACACTATAACATTTTGATACATGAAATCTATTAAAAATAAATTTTAACAAAAAAATAATATAGATTTAGGAATTAAAAAATACAAATTATTAATGAATACTGACTAACTTTAAAAAACCAATTTATTTATAATATGATGTCTGTGCTAGTTCATGTAAACATTAGATTTATGTTGCTAACTACTTAATAATACTTGAAATCAAGAGATGAAAATGTAACTATCATAACATTCTTTCAAAATATTTGAAAGAAAAAGAAATCACTTCATATATTTATCTTATCCTAAACCCGCATATTAAGCTAATCATAACCTAATAACCAACAACATAATTCAATGTTTTAAGGCTAGTTAGTAAAAAGTAAAGTAGACCAAATTACACAATTTAATTTAAGTGGAGATGTGCACAACACCATCTTTCTCTATTCTTTTAGTCAAAGTCAACTCAAATCCCACCGTGATTCCCATGACCCCCATTTTTAATTTTTTATTTTCCCAAAGAAATTAAATAAAATTCAAAACTCTCTCTCTTTCTCTCTCTCTCTCTCTCCCAAAACATCTCTTTCATTGTATCCGTTAGAACAGTTCGTAATCCGCCGCTAAATCAAACCAGAGAGATAGATCAAAGCAGAGAAGAAGGAAGGAAGAGGAAACTGAAAACGATGTCGTTTAGGGAGAAGATGCCGACGAGTCCTAAATCGCCTCTGAGAAGGAGACGTGCGAGCTGGACCGGTCCATGGCTAAACCATCCTACGACGTCGTTCAAGCAAGTAGTCTCCGCCGTCATTCAAGCCCAGTCACCGAGATCCAGGTTCAAATCCGCCGCTTCTGAATTCTCCGATGTCGATCGAACACTTTCGTTGTCAGATTCCATCATCCTCAGGATCCTCGAGAAGCTACCTGAATCTCAGAGCAGCGATGTCTCTCTCGTGTGTAAACGGTGGTTGAATCTTCAGGGACGGCGTTTACGGACTATGAAGGTTTTCGATTGGGATTTTCTCTTGTCTGGGAGGCTTGTCTCTAGGTTTCCCAAGCTTACGAATGTTGATTTGGTTAACGCGTGTTTGAATCCCTCGAGGAACTCGGGGATTTTGCTTTGTCACAAGTCGATTTCGTTTCATATATCTACCGATTCGGCGTCGAATTGGGATTTTGTTGAGGAGAATTTGTTGCATTGTGAAATGGTTGATAGAGGGGTTAGGGTATTAGGAAGAGGGAGCTGTGATTTGCTTAAACTTGTTGTGATTAATGCTACTGAATTGGGATTGCTGAGTTTAGCTGAGGACTGTTCCGATTTGCAGGAGCTAGAGTTGCACAAGTGTAGTGATAATCTCTTGCGTGGTATTGCTGCTTGTGAGAATCTGAGAGTTTTGAAATTGGTTGGAATTGTAGATGGATTGTATAGTTCGTCGGTTTCTGATATAGGTTTGACGATTTTAGCACAAGGGTGTAAGAGATTGGTGAAGCTGGAGCTTAGTGGTTGTGAGGGTAGTTTTGATGGGATTAAAGCAATTGGGCAGTGTTGTGAAGTGCTTGAGGAATTGACTATTTCTGACCATAGAATGGATGATGGTTGGATAGCTGCGCTTTCGTATTTTGAGAATTTGAAGACATTGAGAATTACGTCGTGTAGAAAGATAGATTCTAGTCCTGGACCAGAAAAGTTGCTGGGATCTTGTCCAGCTCTGGAGAGTTTGCAACTCAAAAAGTGTTGTTTGAATGATAAGGAGGGGATGAGAGCCTTGTTTAAGGTGTGTGATGGAGTAACTAAGGTTAATATTCAGGATTGTTGGGGATTGCTTGATGATTCTTTCAGCTTGGCTAAAGCTTTCAGGTAACTTGGCTTTAGATCAATTCCCTAGACACGTTTCCCTTCAACTATTGAGTTCATGGATTGTTATTAAAAATGGTTACTTTAAAGAGCAGAAGCCATAGTTCTCTGGTGTTCCTGTTGGTAGGTTCTTTTTCACATCAGGATCTCATCAATTAACTATCAGAAGAATGAAAAGCAGAAACTTAAATGTGGTGTTTATGTTACTGACGTATCTATTTTATGAGCATTAACTGTTTTTACTTTGAGTTGTGTGCTTTATTACTTAAATCTTATAACTTCCAGCAAACCCTGAAAAGATTTCCCATCGAACTCTTCTGCTAGTTTTTACTCTGAGATGCAGTAGATAGGCTATTTGATCACTATTTTGTCCCTTGTAGGAAGGTGAGGTTTCTGTCTCTGGAAGGATGCTCAGTCCTAACAACAAGCGGCTTAGAGTCAGTAATTCTACACTGGGAAGAGCTTGAGAGCATGAGAGTAGTGTCATGCAAGAACATAAAAGACAGCGAAATATCAGCGGCACTCTCGTCTTTGTTCTCACTTCTCAAAGAACTAACATGGAGACCAGACACAAGGTCTCATCTCTCATCTAGTCTCGAAGGTTCCGGTATTGGAAAGAGAGGCAGCAAATTCTTCAAAAAGAGATGATCTTATGTCAATGTAACGTAGGTTCTCGCATCTCATGTACCCTTGGAAATACTCTTGAGGCATCAATCAATCATTACTCTCTGTTGTAAAATCATATGTATTGCAATGTTCTGTTGTTATGTATAATAAAAACTCTTGTGTCCATGCTTTTTTTTTTGTTTTGCTTTTCACTAAAGAATATACAAGAAACAATGTTTTATACAAGAGAAAAAATAAATAAATAATTGTATTAGCGGCGATCTCTAGAGAAGAAAAGTTTGAGAAAGTCAAAACATTGAAAACAAGAGAACCTTGTTCGACTTCGTCTGGTGTCTTGGATAGATTTCATGGCTTCGTTGCTTCTGTAAGCTCTCATGACGGTGTCCTGTTCCACTTCCTCTTCTCTAAACATCAAATCCGCCACGTCATCTTCTCCATAAAAGATATCTCTCTGTCCGGCTCCAGCCAAGCTCTTCCGTCTACGTAACCCTTCAACACTCGCCTGAAAACGTGGCAGCGACGCAGAAACTCGTGTCTCCGCCGCCGTTGTTGACACAGGTAAGTCGTACTCTTTTCCGATCATCTTCTTCTTCTTCTTCTTATGTGGTCCTTTGTAATATCTAAACGAATAAAAACGTAGGGCAGAGACTTGCGTACCTAATTTTCGTAGTTATCGTTACTTATAAGAAAAAAGTTTTTGGTATTTTGGTTCTTTTATTATAAAACAAATATAATGTTAAAACGTGTAACTATCTTTTTAAGATTCTTTAATTGTTTTCATATTTATCCAAAAGAAAGATAAATTTAGCAAGCTACCTATAGAAATAATCAAATATTGCATATCTAGTAGAAATATTCAAAAACAGATAAATAAATACTGATTAAAAAAATTGAGATAAAGATAAAGATAAATCATAATTATACATTGGAAAAAATAAATAGAATGTATCTCTCTTTTGAAACAAACCAAATCGGTTTTAGTATTTTAGATATAAAAATTGGTTCAGGGATGAGGTCTGACACAAAACAAAAACCTTTGAATCTGGTTGAGGACTTACTACAATGGCCTCATCTCAAGATCAGAGCTATGGTGTGAGACGGGGACAGAGCTGTGGTCAGAGGCACTCATCTCTTGAACCGGTGGCGGGTTAATAACAGTCATGGGCATCACAAAGTTGTCCGAAAGACGGTTCTTCATCTCGCGGTGCTCTTGGCAAACCGCGCAAAAGTGCAGGCAACAATGCACCATACATGGATCACATGGAGAGTTCTGTTTCAATCAACCATACAAAAACACACACAACGTCAAAACTCCTTTTTCGCAGTTTATATCGATATTTCGTTATGGAAGCTTTCGATTTTACCTTGAGATGGTATTTCCTCTGTAGATTTTGGCGGACATTTCCGGTGTAGATACCACACATCCACCATACAAACAACAATCCTTCACATATAAGAAACGACGTATGCGGATCTATACCAGGAACACAAGCAACTATGGATGCAGCAGTAAGACCGCCTTCTACGACAATGGAATGACAAATACATGCTTTGGTACAAGAGGTTTCCTCGTCACTCAGAGTCTCATAGACACGCCCAAATAGAACACTTGGGCAAAAAAGTCCCTGCCAAACTGTAAAGAGACTTCATCTAAGACATGGAAGTGGACTATAAAACTATCTACTAAGCATGACACTGAAGATGTGAAACTAAGCTTCTAGATAAAGATGAATCAAAATGATAACACAGATCTGTGAAAGTGAAAACTTACAACTAGGCATGTCCTCAGTACAACCGAAGATTCCGGTAGTCCATGGCTCATCAGCAGGAGCTTCAAAATTCTCAGGCAAAGGTTGGCCACACTCGTTACATTTGTGAACAGCTAGCTACGGACAAGTTTGCACACACGGAATCGAATCAGAGCACAGATCCAAATAGATCGAATTGGAAAAATCACTAATCAAGTCAAATTGACAAAACACAAAATAAAAAATTGATCAATTGAAGAAGACAAAACACGGATCTCTATCGCAAACAACTAACATTATCGATTAATATCAAAAATTGGGATGGCGTAAATGTGAAAATCAGAAACAGTAGAAGAGGGCAATTACATGAGAAACCTCAATGGGCTGATTGAGTTCGCCGGGATTAATCTCATCGACGGGAGCTTGCTCCTTTGTCAACTTCACATACCTCGACGGTGCTCCTCCGTCCGACATCTGAATCCAAAATTAAGATCAAGCCAAAAATCGAATTGATAAAAAGAAAGAGACAAAAAAAAAAGGATCTTGGACGAACCATATGAAGGAGATTTGGAGAAACAGACGAGTGATGATGATGATGATCTCACAGGTTCCGTCTTCTTCTTCCTGTGTGTGTTAAGGGCTTTTTATTTTTACTCTAATGAGATTTAATTAAGAAGGAAACTTAAAGAAGGGATGTTACCAAACTGTTACCAAACCGGAGTTAAAGTCTAATTTGGTCTTCTTCTCTTCCGTTGACTTACCCGGACTCATTAAAGCCTACGCTCGGGATAATTGTCTTATCCGAATTATCCAAATCCAAAACTAAGTAATATATCCGAAAATCCAAAATAAAACTATAATTAAATATATAATTTTATACCAAATATTGAAATTATAAGAATAAACTCGATATCCAAATTTCTAAAGGTATATTTGATAAAACTATATAAACTTTTATAAAATTTTACCGAATTTTATTAAAATTGAACCAATATTTTTTTCTCCAAAATCGATCCGACACTTATAAATGGAACCCGAATATAATTGACATAAAACCAAAACAGATAAATGAATTTTCTTACTGAAAAAGTTACACATCTAAAATCCCAATGTTCATTCTTGCCGACTTCCTTACTCAAATTATATCTAAAGGAAAAACAGATTTGGTGAAAATTTTTGGAATATGAATGAAGGAAGCTGAAGCAAGACGGACAGGTATGAAACGTGATTTTTGCTTCATTCTGATTCCAACGAAATCTATCCAATATTTCATAGTTTTTGATGCTCTTCAACACCAACAATAATACCAAGTTCCTGTCATTTTTCTTTCTCAAAATTTGGCGTTGGACTTAACAACCAGTGATTGTAATAAGGTAAGACAAAGTCGTTTCATCACTTACGAGTTTGCATGCCAAATATGACAAGCTTATGTAGCTGCAAAACCAGGTAACCCCCAAACAAGGGTTTCACAAGCTGAGGTTTTTAAATTGAATCAAAGAAAGAGAGAACACATTTGTAATGTTTACAAAAAGCCCCACCAGCTTTTGAGATAGGCCAAAACATCAACACAGACCTGTTCTTGGGACCTCAACACAAAACCACCAAAACTGTTGTTGCTTCCACCAGAGAATTCCTTACCTACTATGTTATTGTAATCATCCACCACTGGAATTTAGAAAAGATTTATCAAAACTTCATCAACAAAGGTGGGAGTTTACCCGATACATATCAAACATCATGCCAACCCATCCAATGTGCTTCCTGGATTCCCTCCCAGAGATTACTTTATTGAAGGCTTTTTTTTTTGCAAGCAAAGGTTCCAAGAAATGTAACAGTTATACCTAACCCCAAAGCCAAAGATTATTATTCCTCCCGTGAATAAACTTTACTTGTAGACAGAGAACTCGACAAGAATAAACAAAACTCAAACTCAAGACTGAACCTAACTTCTAGTAAAGGATGTCTGTCATATATTTGTTACCTCAAAGAGTATCTTTGTCATTCAAGCCCAAATCCCAATATTCCCGATTCTGTAGTCTTTCAACCAGAAAAGTATATCAAACTAGAAACAGGTACCAAGTACCAACCAACAAAATCAAAGAGGCTATAGCATCCCAAACATTGGGAAATGCAATGAAAATGTAAAGGTTATATGGTTATACCTACCTCAATGCTTTTGACCTCTTAACAAATAACCAACCGACGAAGGGGTAAGGTCTCAAACTCTTAGAATAGCTGTGAATCGGTAGAAAGATAATTTTTATCCATAAAATTTAACAAGGAAGTTCCAAAACAAGACACATGCTCATGAAACTAAGGGGGATGTCACAATGTCTACCTCATTAATTTGCAAAATTCCTGGCCCCAAGACATAGCGACAACACATTATCTCAAACTAGTGGTGGCAAATGCGATTTTCTACACCCTTCTGTGGCTAGACTTTCCATTAGGGTCTCAAACTAGTACTGGCGAATGGGGCTTTTTGACACTCTTCTGTGACCAGACCTTCCGTGAGGAGATCGTGACCTGCTTCGATCACGACCCTCTCTGCCACTCCTCGATCTCCTGTCATAAGGCTTTCTATGATCCCTGCCACGGTCTCTGTGTCTATCACCATCTCTATCCCGATCCCGATCACGGTATCTTTCTCTATCACTAGACCCACTCCTCTTACTCTCGCTTTCCTTCTCCCTTGGTTTCCTCTTATCATCTGCTTCTTTTCCTCTGACTAGCTTTTCTTCGTCCTTTCCTTTATCTTTAGCAGCCTGGAAAAAAAAGAAAGAAAAACAAGTATCACTATCCCCATCTTCCAAAAAGACAGCTTAAATGATAAAAGACTCAAGTATTAATTAAGAGACTTGTACTTTTTGTTCAGCAAGAAACTCCCGGACCAAGCCATAGCCAACATGTTGTTTTCCAGTGACATGAGACTGCGTTCTTTCTACAGCATCATTTGCCACAAGGAATGATCCACAAACCTCACACAGTGCCATCTTCTTCTCCTGTGCCATTGCGAGTACCTTGTCAGTTGGACGTTGTAACAAGGCAGTCTTCTCAGCATTAAGCGCTTCCACCTACAAAAGTTATAGAAAGATAAAGCACTCAGTACACTAAATTTGTAATCATACAAATGTGTCATCACTTAGGGTATAACTAAAATAGGGAGGAATCACGAAGACCACCATATTCCAAGATCTAGTATGACTTGTCAAAACTTCGAAACTCATTTTTTAGAGCTTCTTTAGAACTTAACAGCATGGTAAATAAATGGTACCTTCCTCATTAGCGCTTCAGCTTCATCCACTTTGCCTTCTTCACCAAGTGCTTCCACTTGTTCCAAAAGGTTCTTAACTTTTTCCTCCAAAACAGACAATTGTTCAGCTTTTTCTGCAGATAGAGAAGGTGGTGGAGGCGGCTCAACATCTTGTGCAAGGCGTTCTCGTCCACGCCTGACCTTCCTATCAAGATCATTCACCTGTAACCAATTCCAATCTTAGTTTTCAGAAGACTCATTCTTATGGAATAAATAATAGAAGTGAAAAGCATCACATACCAACTTCTCGCAAAACTGTGCAAGCTCAGCCTCAAACTTAGGCACATAGGAATCATGCCTTGGAGAGTTTTCGAAGCTGAAACAGAAAATAACCAAAACTCATTGATAAAAATGCATAAATGGCACTCTCTCAGGTAAGCCTAAATTTAACCTCTACGTATAACATTGATGAACATAAACATGCAAGATAGCCAAAAATGCTTCTAGGAGTAGAGTACCACAGTAAATGGTCTATTTGAGCAATTGCTTATTCAGATTTGTAATATATCAGATAAACATACAGAAGATCTCAATGGGGTCTCACCTCTCTTTCAACTTTGGATCATGAATTCTCGAGCATGCTCCTGAAAGAACCAGAGACAACAACAATGAAGCTAAGATAAAATGAATATAAAGCATCATACAAAGCAACGGTGGAGTTAAAAATACAGACTTACCAAGATCGCTTCGAGTGTTAACGAAGAGGTCATGAGGACAAAACCGAACCATATAGAATGCACAGACTTCTCTATCGTCCCACTTAACCTCCTTGAACCCTCTTCTCTCTTCGTCTGTCAGATTACGAGCTGCAAGCAAATTCGTTTACATTTATTAGCTAATTAGACAACAATTCACCAAATTAATCACATAAAAACCATAGATTAAAGCTTCGGAGAGCTCAATTTCGAGGATGAAAACTGAAACTGGATTTTTGCTCTTCGATTATTCACCTGCGCCCATAAGTTCGTCCAACAGAGCTCGCTGAGCATCCATGGCGGGTTATAAACAAATCGAACTGAACCAAATTGAAGAGAGAATAAAGCAATTGCAGAATCAAATTGAAGAAAAGGATGACGAACAAAAGTGGAGGAGTGATGATTAGGGTTTCGTCCGCCACGAACAAAAGGGCGTCTATCGGACACTCTGTATTTTCATTATATAATTAGTTCATATACTGTATAGTATATTTTTACTTTCAATATTCATTTAATTCATATGTATATGTATATTTTGCTTCCAATAAAATATAAACTTACCAAAATAATTAAAAGCAGAAAGTATATTGAGTAAAAAATGAATGAAAAAGAAACAACATAGTAAGAAATTCAAATTCTTTAAAGAATGTTTGACATATAATTAGGAAAAGGATATATTATAATTTAACAGAAAATTGTAATTAGATTAAAAATAAAAAAAACTTATCAAAATTAATTTGAAAACAATCATTTAAGGACTTCCATAAAAGAAGATTGGAAATTAGAGATTGAAGTCAAAAAACATTATTTTGTTCAAATTTTCGATGTATAATTATTTATGCATGGAAACAATGTCGAAAACGACAAAGTAATGGTATTTAAAAATATTTAAATGGAAGATAAAATTGACGAATTTAATAATTAAACGCGTTCAATAATAAATCACGGATTTATATGATTTGCATAAATTTAAATTGCACATGGTAGATTATAAACTATTTTGAATCAGTTTGGAAGATTTTATATCCAATGACATGAAATTTTAGAAGACAATTGAAATTATTATCCAATAATGGTGGATTTTAGAAAAAATACTCTCAATTCCATGATCCTTAAGATTTAGCTTCATTACACAACACAGATTATGAAACTTTTTTCTTCTATTGCATCAAAATTTTCACAAGTGTAATACAATAAGACAGAACCTTAACATTACATTCAAAAAAAAAAAAAAAAAAAGACAGAACCGATTTGTTTAGCAAAGTCTACTAATCGAAACTGATACGACGCATCTTACAGACAAGGTTAGCTGTAGGGAAATCGAGTTCACTACCAGCTTCTGATTTCATCACATCTTTGAGCTGATCTCTTGGTGTAGCCAAACAGGTCTGAAAAGTGGCAAGAACCGGTGGAATCGGCATGGATAACGCCGAAAGCACATTGCTCAAGTACTCTATATCTACAGAGAGTTGCTGTGCTCCTCGGTCTGAAATGTATTGGATTCCTCTCAACTGGTCCATGTACAGAGCGGTTGCGCCTTCTGCTACCTGTTTTTCAATTCAGTGGTTACGATCCTAATTATCAAGATTCGAAGTTGATTCAAGCTCAGTTAGACTTACCTTAAACATCCACTCAGTTGCAAAGAATTGGGCATCCTCGTTGTTTGAATCGCCATTGGTTGATATTCCTTCAGCTAGAGGCTCAAGCTGCTGAGGCAAAGTAAGAAGATATTCTCCTACACTTGTAACATAAGACTGAGGGTATGAGCTGAAGTTTGGTAGAGGAAATGCAGTTTGTTCCTCGACCGAAGACCAGATTGGTAGGCGAGATACTTCCCCGAGGCGTTGCCTGACTTTTGATATGAGGACATCATAGACAAGTTCGTTGACTGTGTCGGCAAATGCAGCAACCCTCTGAGACGCCAAAGGCAGGGCATGGAACCGTGGATCTTTAGACTGCAACATATCAAGGGAAAAAGGAAACGATACACATGAAATAATGTATAGTTAATTCAGATGTAAATCAAGACTACAGTTTTTCAGTACCTGCTCCAACAGGTTTAACAGTTTGTGAGCCTTCTCCGGAACATCAACTAACCGAATAGCTGCCACATCCAGGGAAGCTCGTCCAGCCATAGACAAATCTCCAGCAGTTTGTTCACTTTTCAAATGTGATAGGTTTTGATCCAAATTTGTGCCAAATAACGCAATAGACAAGCTGGAGTTTAGTCTAGCTAGAGTGGCTCTCAAAGAGGCTTCAAAGACAGAAGACCTGCCTGTGAGACAATCAGCTACAGTAAGAATTTGTAGTGCTCCCTGGACAATGGACCATTCCTCATTTGAAGTCAAATCCATCTTGCGAGAGCTCTCCCTTTTCTCTGCACTTGCCTCCTTCTTTGAGCCAACTCCATCACCTGTACCATCCACTCCACACACAACTCTTAAAGATTTGAGTGTTTCTTGAAGCATTGAGATATATTGCAACATTATGTCATCTAATGCAAGTATCAGCTCGTCTGCCTCTGAGCCGCCAGTGAAGCCGATACACCTTTCAACCGCAGCTTCAAGAAGAACAACAACTTGGGGAATAGACTCTTCCATCCTACGTACTGTTTCACTGAGTTCGATTCCTTGAGCCCCAACACCGCGAGTAACAGCCCCTCTAAGATCCACCACTGCAATCTCAGAGGATAAAATTGCACGTTCCATCTTCCCATACCTAAAGGATGATCAACTCTTATGTCACAAACAGCCTTGAAGAACCATATACCCAAAAAAGTTTTTAAATGAAATCACAGACATAAGGGATAGAGAAGTACACAGCTTACTTTTGCTTAAATGATTCAAAGGGTGAGTACACTGCCTTCAGCGTATCTATTAAAACCCTAAGTTCAGATTCGGCAAACAGGTGCTGAATATTTCTTGCAAAGGAACCAGTTACGTTGTGCAGTTCAATCAGAGCCTCAAGATGTTTGGTCTGAATATTAATACCCTTGGGCAAGTCTCCAGATAATAGATCCATCACACCTGGTTAAGGAAAAACATCAGAATTGTTAGTATTCTCCTAATTACACAAAATAAAAATATAAGACGAATGAAAATACTAGTCAAATGTCTGAAAAAAAAAAAATTCAGTCACTAAATAAATAAATTAATGTTACGAATAAGTTTCTAAATTTAATATGAAAGTTCAGATTTCCTGCAACTCTCTCTTGAATATTGACAGATTCATGAGATTTGTCACTATGCACAAAAAATTACAAACTTAACAAGAACAGCTAAAAACCTAAGGTGTAAAGGTAGAAGAAACTGATACTCGTCGCTCTATCTATAAAGATAAACGATGGTAAAGTAGAACCACCTAATAATTAACGAAATCCCAATCCAGCAGGGTAAAAGGACTAGACTAAGAAGGAAACCTAATAATCAAACTGTACTAACATCATATCTAACCTTTGGCGAGTGCTTTTGTTTCAGGAACAGCATCTCCTGTTGCAAGGTTAACACGAGAAACAAAACTAGCCCCCAGTACACCCATGGTCTCAACCAACAGCTTTGGGACGAGAGTCATGTAGTCATCAGGAAAGGCAACCATACACCTGAACAATCAGGAAAGCAAAAACGTACTACAGTGATTAACACTTAAGCTGCAATCACATGTTTGGGTATAAAGGTCTGACATACTGTCACTAAAAGGGCCTGGTAAATATATACAGTTACTGTAAAAGAAGTGACCATTTACCATTTCCACTCCTGCTCAAGATAGAGTAGCAACTCGTCGTAAAAGCTTGGCAGCCAACTGGCAAATGATGTCTGAGATGATGTCAATTGAAACTCATCGCCGCTCGACAACATTTGACTTTCACTTCTCTCATTGGCAGGCTTGTTTACCCTTTGTTTTGTGTCATAATCCTCCCAGAGTTGTTTAATTGGCTTTAGACGGACTTTTGAATATTGCAACTCTAGAGACTTGAATCTCCCAATCCGGAGTAGAATTCCTCGCAAATCTTGGGCGACATCAACCTGCCAAACGTGGTGAAAGGATTTTTAGCACAACAGTAGCAACAGACCACAACATAAATTGGTTAGGTTTTCCAGATAAATGGATTCAAACCTTGTGATATGTTAATGCATCAGTAAGACGTGGCTGAACCATTGCCTCCAGTCTATCTTCCAAGACCTCTAGTTGCTTTCTAACATTAGCAAATTCTGCAACCTGTTGATCAAAATTCGAGTTCAAGTGGCAGAAGACAAAAGACTTAAAAATCCACTCAGTACTGAAGCAAAAATTAAACTACCTCCCCAACGGCAGACAGGCAATTTCTCATGCTGGAAAGAGTTTCTGCAGCACGAGGAAGATCACCACTAGCAAAAACATCCTCAACCGTCGAGCTTAACTGAGTTAACCCAGCAGCATCCTGTCCATATACAAGAAAGAAGAGTATCAATGGCAGTTATCCCTAAGTGTCCTCACGATGATTCAAAAGGTTACTATGCATACTGACCTGTAGTGTTTTGTAGGCAGCCTCCATTCTCTGTTTGACATTGTCCACTCTAGCAAGGGCAGCTATGCACTCTGCTGAAGAACCCTCTGCCTGCAAATCCCAATTTCGATAAGAAACACTGATTACAAAACTCTGCTGAGATAGAAATACAAAAGCACAGAACACCTAAAATCTATTAGAATGCCCAACTCAAATGCACATAATTCTGACTTAATTAGATTATGTGCAGGGACTAATGATCTAATTCAATGACACTGCCCATGCTTAATGCATATAATTTTGTGATCTAATTTGAGCCTAACAAAAGCCCAGATTCAATCTTCAAGACGAATATAAACAATCAGCAAAAATGTGTACCTTCTTGAGCTTCTGGAGGATCCCAGCAACAGAACCACGCAGAGACACCGCATCATCCCGCAAACGCAACACGTCGCGTGTGGCGCGAGGAACACGGAGGAGAGCGCCTCCGCTCTGCTCTTCAAGAGAAGCTCCGATCTCCTCGGAGGCAATCTGAAGCTTCATTTCCAGATCCACAAGATGTTTCTCGAGCGAGTCCTGCGGGTGACGCGCTTGGCACGACGAGTTAACCCAACGCTTCGCATCGAACTTCTCATCAGAGAATGGACCTAGATCCAGCATCATCTTGATCGGAGATGATCACCCGAATTACCTTCAGGCTCAGACTCTCTTCAACTTCGATGATCAATGTTGAAGACAAGATCCACTGAACTTGAAACTGAACCAAATCGATCTAAACCGACTTTCGATTTCGGTTCTCAGTCGGTACAACAAATCTTCAACCCACACAAAACCGAACTTTAATAAACCGAATATAAATTCACAAATCTGGGCTCAAACGTGATGGGCCGTCAGAGAAAATGGAATAAAAAATATATAATTTACTTGGAGACCACGCACTTCTAGAACCATCCTTGAGCAAACTCTACACTCTCCAGTCTCTAAAAAAACATACATCGAGCTTATAAATATCTAATTACTAGCTAGATTACTCTACTAAGCTTCTTCTAATCTGCAAAAATGGCGTCATCGTCTCTAGCTCTCAGGAGATTTCTCTCTTCAAGCGTCGTCCCACGCTCTTTGAGAGCCGTTCGTTCAGCGGCTGCTTCTTCTTCTCGCCTCTTCAATACTAACGCCGTCAGAAACTATGAAGACGGCGACGAAGGGAACCACCGCTCAAACCGACAAGTTTCTCGCCGCGGCGGCGATTTCTTATCAGGTAAATCTTCTTCTCCGTCCAAATTATATTTTCCCGATCTGATACATGTTTGCGGATAAATTGAAGGTCTCTCGCGGAGATCTGTAGAATCTGAACATTTTGGCACATTTTTTTTATCACACAGACATGTTCGATCCGTTTAGTCCGACGAGAAGCTTGAGCCAGATGCTCAATTTCATGGACCAGGTAAGCGAACTCCCATTGATGTCAGCCACGCGTGGAATGGGAGCTTCAGGAGTCAGACGTGGCTGGGACGTGAAAGAGAAAGAAGACGCGTTGCATCTAAGGATCGATATGCCAGGACTAAGCAGAGAAGATGTGAAACTGGCTTTGGAACAGAACACATTGGTGATCAAAGGAGAAGGTAAAACAGAGGAGGGGGAAGGAGGAAGTGATGATGGACGACGGAGGTTTACGAGTAGGATTGGGTTGCCGGAGAAAGTATACAAGACTGATGAGATTAAAGCGGAGATGAAGAATGGTGTCTTGAAAGTTATGATTCCTAAGATTAAAGAGGATGATCGTAACAATGTTCGTCACATTAACGTCGACTAGAGTTTTTTTTTTTTCTGTGTGTGTGTTTTTGATGAATGAGTTTGTAATTTGTTCGTTCTCTCTTCCTTGTTGAATCAAAGGGATATGGCATTTAATTAAGCTGCTAAATCGAGTTAAACACTTCACTAATTGTGGAATCTTCGTAAACTTGTCAAACAAAAGAATCGGTTAAAAGTTATTTTCATTCTTAAAATTAAACTGTAATTATTAATTTAAACCCTTTGGTCCTGCTTATTTTATTCGTAAACTGTAATTATTAATTTTGATTATCTTATTAAAAAAAAAAAAAAAAAGACATTTTTGCTGTTTTTTTACTTTTCCTTCTCCGTTGAGAAAGAGAGAGAGACGACGCAATTGCCGGTTCTGAAGAGAGTTTTCCCCATTCTCCGATTCAGGTTTGATCGAAATCTCTCTCTCTCTCTCTGCAAACTCCATCAATTGTCTTCCTGTTTGATACTATCGGCTTCGATTTGTTCGTTGAATCGTTCATCGTCCCAGCTCATCTCTCTCCGTTTTGTTAATTAATTCCCCAGTTTCTTTCGATTTTAGTATTTTTAATGTTTATGTTTCTCAATTGCTCGATCTTGTGAACTTGGCGATCATGTTTGTGAATTTTACTTGCTGCGATTTGACCTTCTCGGAGTTTTTAAACTCAATTAAATTTGAATCTTTTTTAAAACTCAATTGTCCAACTTACATAAGTTTTTGCTTTGCTTAGCTTATGTGAAATCATGTTGATGCAGGGGACGTCATGCGATTTTGATTAAATGAGATTCTGGGGGTTAAGTTTGAGTGAGAAGGCTGTGATAGTTTCTAATGGGGTTAAGATATCTGCCGATTTCCGTGGCAATGACAGCTTTGAGCTTTGTGGGTTTACAAGTCTGGAGTGAGTTGTCTCTGGATAGACATAAAGCTGATGGTTTAATCTCCAAGAACGTTTCTTTAGGAGATTCTGAGGATGCCCTTGACCTGCTTCTGGGTTCTCACACTACAATTGCCTTGCTGACAAGTTTTGTGCTCAATGTGTACATTCTTCTTGTTCTTTCTCTCAAGGTAAGAGTGGTCTTTTTTACTTCCGAGGTTTTGTTTTAAGTTAATTTCGTTGGTTCTCTTTCTTAAAACTCTAATAGTGGATGTTTTTTACCTTTGTCGTACATAGATAGATATCTCAAGTGCTTTCTTTGAATGTATGTGTGTCTTTTCTCGGAATGGAATGCAACATACAGCTCTTAGTATGGTTATTAGAAACAGCATGAAAAATTAGTTTGCACCTGCGAGTTGTATTGTAAGAAGCAAGTAATTCTGACGCTAAGGAGTTAAAAGTCTTGTTATTCACTATTTAAATGGCTTCTGTGAAACGAAATATAAAGTTTGTGAGGATCTAATAGCTTTATGAATTCACTGCAGACTCTGTTTTTTGGGGATCTATATGCCATTGAAACTAAAAAGCTGGTGGAAAGACTTGCCAATTACATCATTTACAAGGTAGTTGTTTATGCTTTGATGAAAGACAGTATATTGCTACCGAAACCAATCCATATTTTATTTCACTTATATAATGATATTCCATTGCCTCCTTTACTGAATGTCTGAATTGTTGCAAAAAAGGATTTAGACGAAATTCTACTTAAAATAACAAGCAGTAATGGTACAAGAACAATTATTTCTACCACTTTATTCGATTGGCGTATCTTTTCTGTTTGTTGTAATTTGCAGATGTTTGACTTTGTTATGTTAATAACTAGTTATTCCTGGGTTTAGGGCACTTTCCTGCCGTTGGTGGTTCCACCCACAATATTTCAGGGGGTCCTATGGACAATCTGGTTAACTGTTCTGTGTACTCTTAAGGTATGGCATACAGATTGCACAAAAAAATGGCTTCTTAATCTATGATCAGAAAACGCTGCATTTGGTTTTCTAGACACCTGATGAGTAGTGAAATGTTGTGTAGATGTTTCAAGCTTTGGCTAGAGATCGGCTTGAAAGATTGAATGCATCTCCTTCTTCTACTCCTTGGACATACTTTCGTGTGTATTCAGCGCTGTTCATGGTTCTCTCTGCTGTTTTGTGCTGGTATTTCCTAAACTTTGTGGTACCATGAGAAATTATCTGTCGCGGCTTTAATATCTGTTTTATTTATTCCTTCCAAAATATGAATGCAAAGTTTTCCTCCTAGTTTCTTTCTCTAAATTAAATATATTTTTCAAAATCATAAAAGTAGGTATTGTTGTATTTTAAAGGCAACAAAACAGATGACCTAAGTATCTGAATGGTGCACGACTGTAATGATGCACATAAGTTTTGGTGAAAGCAGTTTAATCTTCTGCTCATAAGATGAAGCAGAAGCTTTAGTTGTTCTGAGGGTGCATATGCCAGGCACCATTATATTGAGCGGAGAAGATTTATGTATAGATTTCTCACGTTTATTAGACTGCAATTCAATTAGCAGAATAGGGATATCTTTGATTCATACGCTAGTGATTGAAGACTGAACTTGTTGTTCTTCTCTTGATTATTTTTGTCCAATCTTGCAGGATAAAGCTTTCCCTTACGATATACAATACAATTGGTTCATCTCTGTATTTATTGTTACTTTTTGAGCCATGCAGTGTAGCTTTTGAGACCTTGCAGGTACTTGAGTAAGATTAGCTGTATTCATTGTTTCTGTTGAGCTTCTTTGTATATAAAGGTTTGATCAATCGCATACTGGATCCTTTTTCAGGCATTGTTGACTCACGGGTTTCAACTGCTTGATATGTGGATCAACCACTTAGCAGTCAAGAATTCAGATTGCCAAAGATCAAAGTTTCTTGATTCTATGACAGCAGGTTTGTCTTTTTTTTTTTTGCGTATGATTATAATTATGTATTCTGTTAAACTTCATGCATTCTCTTGGATATTTTTGGCGTATTTGATGTTTACGTTACTGAATTTAACTCTTTCCCTTTGGATAGGCTCATTATTGGAATGGAAAGGCCTCCTTAATCGGAACCTTGGTTTTTTCCTAGACATGGCTACCTTAGTAATGGCCCTCGGTCATTATTTTCACATTTGGTGGCTCCATGGAATGGCCTTTCATCTGGTGGATGCAGTTTTGTTTCTCAACATACGTGTAAGTCTCTTAACCGACTTTCTTCGTAAAAGTGGCACTCTACTGGTTGCTTAATATGCACAGATATAAATATTGAGTTCTTTGTGTATTTTCCCGTCTGATTTTGGCAGGCCTTGCTAAGTGCAATTTTGAAACGCATAAAAGGATACATTAAACTGCGAGTAGCTTTAGGTGCTCTTCATGCAGCTCTTCCTGATGCAACTTCAGAAGAGCTGCGGGCATATGATGACGAATGTGCTATATGTCGGGTATGCTTCTGCTTGATAGTTATTAGCGTCTTTGCATTTTTCAGTAGCTAACCAGTCTTTGATCATTACGAATGATAGGAACCAATGGGTAAGGCAAAAAGACTTCATTGCAACCATCTTTTTCATCTTGGATGCCTGCGATCATGGTATGCCAGCTCTTTTATGCTGTCACCTTTGTTCTTTTGCGATTGTGTGAGAACTGTTAATCACAGTGATATTTTGCCGCACGCAGGTTGGATCAAGGTTTAAATGAGGTTTACTCTTGTCCTACATGTCGTAAGCCGCTTTTTGTTGGTAGAACTGAAAGTGAGGCGAATTCTAGCAGAGGAGAAGTCTTAGGAGATGAACAGTTAGCCCGTCAAATTGAGAGACAAAACAGTTCTGTGCATGCACTAACCACTGGGATGTTTCCAACCGAGACGCCCAATTCCACTGAAAGTGATCCTTGGAGGTTGGGTTCATTGTTTCATCATAATGTTTTCTTCTTAAGTTCATTAAAGTAACAATGTGTTCATAACAACATCATCCACTTCCTTTGATATTGTCTTGCTAAAATATTCTGAATTGTCTAATTATACTTGGTTCTTTTGATAGCAAGTAACTATTGATTTTGAGAGGACCAAGCTTATACCCCCTTGGGTTTTCTTCTTAAAGATTGGCTCACTTTAACAGGATTAAAAGTTCATACCTTTGTCTGATTCATATAGGAATTCAGGACTGGACTCAAGCTGGCTACAAACATGGTCAGATCAGGGTGTTGATGCTGCGGGTCCCTCTGGTGGCTCCAGATCTGTTGGACTGGGGCAGGTTCAGATGATGATGAGACATCTTGCATCTGTTGGGGAAGGTTATGCTCTGAATGCACTCGATGACGCTTCTTGGGGTCTCTGGCCAATGAATCCTTCGCGAGTATCGATTTCGTCTTCATATGTTCCTCCTGCTGGTGGTGGAAGAACAGGTGGTCTGCATCTGAGAACTGCATCTCGTGCAGATAATAACATGGCAAGTATACTAGCTATGGTCGGGACAGTAAGGGAAATCCTGCCACATGTGCCTGATGAAATAATTTTCCAGGTATTATATTAAAACTGCAATCAGTATTTACTTTGACGAGCATGCACCATTTTTGGCTGTATTGGTAGGTCATTTAGTTAGTTTTCTGCATCAAATGATAACATTTGCGTATATGTATTTGTGAATCATAATTTTCATCGAGAAACTTATGGCTCGATTTTCCTGAACCTAAAGGCCATTTGTTGTTCACTTGTTTGCACAAGTGATTGTTGCCAAGTGACTAATACTACGACATGTCAAATTGTGTTAGATGTAACATTATTGTGACTTGATATGAAAACCTACTGCGATTCAATATTGCAGGACCTGCAAAGAACAAATTCTGCTGCTGTCACAGTGAACAATCTTCTCCAGATATCATGATGGTTTGCCTAAAAGCAATGAGCACTTCCATTTCGAGCTCAGGTTTACCCAGCTTTGGATAAACGGATCGGGCAACATCCATGTCTTTAAGTTTCACTCACCATCTCACATTTAGAAGCGTTGTTCTGCTGTAAATAGGAGGCATGCTGGCAACAGACTCTGCAAGAGAAAGAGGCTCTAGAGTAGCTTTTGTTCATTTGCTATTGTGTGATAAATAAAGCTCTGATATTTGCAGAGCCCTGGCGTGAATTATTTTGTTGGAGGTTTCGTTTTCTGGAGTTAGTAACCAGTCTGTGTGAATGCATTTCTGGACTGATGCTACCTCCAGTTGTATAATAGCATGTAATATTACAATAAAAAATAGAAGCAAACCACAGAATGTATTGTTATTGATCCAATAGATTTTCTGTGGTATCAGCAATTGCTCAACTGTTTCCTTAAAGCTGGGTCCTCCTGTCTACACTAGACCGGTTTCTTGAGCTTGAATGTGCAGGTTTCATGGCTTCTTGGAACAGAGGAAAGACATTCTAATCCCTCAGGGAACATTCTTGGTCCAGATGTTGGGTTCTTGGTTCTTGAAGCTCTTTTACTTTGAACTAACATGTGTTATTTGTTTTAGAAACAGGCAGGATTTGGGCAATTCAAGAGGACTTTTTGAAGACAAGATGTCTCGGAGATTGCGTCAAAGCTCAAAAAGTGGTGTTAACAGTCATCGTCAACCTCCAAACCATTCTCGAGGCAGACAAAAGCATTAAGGTAAATTATAATAATGCCTTCAAAAAGTGCTTTAAGTTTTTCGCATATTATATAATAATGATACAATTCGGAACTAGCTTGCATTTTCTTAATAGAATATTTACCGTGGTGGTCGGTAAGTTTTGGGGATTGGTCTCAAATAAGATGTTGTGGAGACAAGAAGTAGTAAATCGCTCGTTTTTCACCGAGGTTTATATGTCTTTTTCCTTTTGTTGTTTCTTTTTTGACTCATCTTCGGCTTCTCCTATGAGCTTTTCCAGCACATTCATCTGGATTGATAAGAAAAAACACTTATTTATTCCTGTTTTTTGTGTGTTCTTTTTCTTACTTTCAAATACTTATGTGTGAACTGGCTCTTATTATATAGTGTCTACTACCTAGTAAGTGCTTTTACGTTCTATAACCCTTATTGTCGTTAACCCTTGAGAACTATTTCTGTTGTGTGACCAATGAGTTCAATTCATGCTGCTTCAATCCTTCTTTTGTTTCTGCTCTTGCATCTTTCCGATTCTCGTCACCTCGACAATGTTCACATCACTGCCAAGGTTCACAGCTTTTCATGTTCTCCGTATTACCTGAATCTGTCTCTCACCTTCTCAAAACTAACGGCTTCTTTTTGTTTTCCTGTGTTTTAGGATCAAAATGTTGTCTCTGGTTTGACACCTAAAGAACCGGTAAAGGTTTCTAGGTTTGTGCCGCGTGCAGTGAAGCACCGCCATCATCGGCCGCCACTCTTCTTCGCAGATTATCCGAAGCCGTCCACGCGGCCTCCGCGTCATAACTGAAACCTCTCTCTCTCTTGTAGTTTTTTTCATCTTTAGGAGTGTTTTTGTATGTGAGAGAGTAAATAGGTCCTTTAACAATTTTCTTAATACGTTTCCAAGATGTTGGAACTCTTTTTTGAAGTATAGGTTCATGTTTCCCTGACAAATTCTATCTATTTTGAGTAAGTTTTCCCAAAAGAGTCTATTATCTGCTGAAACAATCACAAAATTTGACTATTTGGGGCCTTTTACAGGTTTAAAGCCCAATTTTGGCTCAGTTACAGTTTTGTTTCCTGTTTTCAGATTATATTTTCACTTCACAACGTGAATGATCTAATATCATGTCCTGTCACTTTCCGTTAGGAACGAAATAAAATAACTAAACTCACAGTGATATGATGAAAGTATAAATACATTCGAGAAAATAGCATTTTAATAATACAAGTAAACTGTATAAAAAACTTTGATAGATAATAAATTGGATGTTTATTACATTAAAATAACACACATTATGTAAAATTTTAAATAAAACGTCGTAAAATCAGTTCAAAAACCACTTTTGTTAACTTAGTCAAAATATGTAGCACTCAAAGATTAAGAATAATTAAGGAGACCTTACATTGCCTGCACAAGAATGTGAGGATAGAAATGCGAATTGAATACTTACATGATTATGTGGCATTTTGTATATGATTGTTTTTTTTTTTTTGCGTGGACCAAAGTCTCTTTCAAGTATTATACATTTCGATGTTCAAGTTAATTAACTTTTTGGTTATTTTATAGGTTATAATCATGTTAAGTATTAATAGTTCTACACCATAGAAAAAACGATTATTAACAAAATAACAATTGTGAAAATTAACTTGTAAAAAGATTATGAAACTAAACAAATACAAGAAGAAAAAAAGAGAGTAGTTGAGTTGAGGCATGAGAGGGGGATGGTCAAAGGGAGAAGAGAGCAGAAACAGCGGCGTCAAACGAGAGAAGATTCTGACTGCTACAAATTTCAATTTCCAAAAGATCTTCTTCCCAATTTACTATAATAAACCATTAAACAAATACTAATTGTGTAGCATAATAATGTCGTCATTACTAAACAAAAATTAAGAGATGGAAGTAGGAAGCAAATGAGTTGAGAATCCCCAACTGTGAAAGTGGTCCTACGACCTTCCCTCAATTGGTAAATCAATCGAAAGAAACCCTTACACAACCTCGAAAAGCCAAATCTCTTTTTTTTTTTTTTTTTTTTTTTACAGTCTATCGTTTTCCACTTCCAAATTGGTTCCTCTAATTTGTCGTCTTCTTGTCAGAATCTTTGACCGTCTTCTTCTTTGTAATTTGTAAATATATAATATTACACTGAGCCCTCTCTACGTCAGTTGACCCGACTTTTCTCTTATTTCATTTTGTGTTGTTCTTTTTGTTCATACACATATCATCATCATCAAATTTGGTCAAGTAATTAAGACTAGTAAGTAAGTAATTAACACGTTAACAACCATACTTTTTACTGGTTCAACTGATTATTCTTTACACTCATCAAATAATATGTCTTTTAGGGGGTGTTATTGGTTGTATAAGTTAAATTCAACTCCATTAGATTTTAAAAATCATAAGACTTTTAAAATATGGGTTCATTTAAACTGAATTATAATTCATTTTAACAAATCCGTGGAAGTGTATTTCTACAATGACAAATGATATCCTTTGTTTTGAACAATAGAATTGAATTCTATAACAAATGATTTTCACAATTTCAATGAAATTCTACCAAACTTTTTATTATCACATTTTTTTTCTCATTTTCTGTTTTGAAGTTCTAGCATATTTTTTTAAGGTGAAAATTAATTAGTATAAAAACAAAGTGACGAAAATGAATCACACAGCAACCATATTCATTTTGGGTGGAAAATGAGGAACGTAGTGTGTATTTTTGTTGTAACGGACACACTACTACGTAAAAGAAAATGAGGAAGAGAGAAAAATGTTGGGTGGATGAGTTATATGTATTACGTTGAGTGATAGGGTGAAACTTTTGTTTATTTGATTGTGAAATCTCACGTAGAAGGTTGGTTTTTGGATTGACATAATTTACATATGAAATCAGTTTCATGTTCATTTTAAATCCTTTCAAATGATATCATTTGTGAAAATCCACCAAACTTGAATAACATAAGACTTTGATTAATAATTATAAGTATGAGAACCAATAACACTTGATTTAAAACTCTTTTGATAAAGACAATGTAAATATGAGAACCAATAACACTTGATTTTAAACTCTTTTAATGAAGATTCTATAATTATAAGAACCAATAACACTTGATTTAAGTAAAGGATTTAAAATCATTTATTAAATAACACTAGATTTGGTTTAGAGTTAGACTCTATTAAAATCCAGTATCCAATAACACCCACTTAATGTTTATTTGTGACCACACATCATTCAAGTATTTGATTTCGACAGACTGAGATTGTTTTGTTTTATCTACGAGTGAGTGTGATTTATAAGTGTTACAAATATATTTTTCATATTGAATTTTTCCTGATAGTGTAATTAGTAAGTCATGAATTATTCTTAAAGTTCATTTTTTGTTTCAAACAATTACATTACTTACTTCTATAGCATTTCTAACAAGCCTTTCATCTATTAATGAAGTTAATTATATTAGTGCACAACGTAATCCAACATATTTGATGATCTTCCACAATTAAGTATTCAAAACGCTAATCAAGCAATAGAGATGCGATAGTCACGATAAGTAAAAAATTTAACGTTTTTAAAATAATCCTACTAATTGCTTTAGTGTCTTGATCAATTCGAATTGTTAATTTTGCTTCTATACCATTTTTTCTTTTTTACCACAGAACCAAAAGTAAAGTTTAAAATCTTGATTAAAACCCTAAACAACTTCATTATCAATTATTATATTCTGTCATTCTTAGTTAAAAAAATAAAAAAATGACCTTCACTTATCCCCCATGGAGCTCAATGATCGTATGGCCACAAAATCTCCGCCACGTAAGCGAAATCGTATGGTCAGAATTACATATCGCTGAACGATCCACGTGGATCCCATGTCGCTCCACGAGAAGAAAATGACTTTTATTACTATTTATATAAATAGTATAATAATAATAATAATAATACTAAAAGAAAATAAAAATAAAAAACCGTCACCGACCTAATCCTTCAACCAGCTGTGAGCGAGAGCGACCGCACCATCTCACGGTGGCGGGACCAAACCAACCAACCCCCCACATTTCCGACTTATCCACGTCAGATCTGACTCCGACTTATCACACTCGCCCATATGCCACGTGTCTAACGTCCTAGTTCTAGATCCCACTTATGCATCGACGGTTTTTTTGGAACTAAACCTAATTATTATTAGTAAACCCATGCTTAAATTAATTAATTAAGCACGTTAATTTTAATCTTCTTTAGTTAACTTAATTAATTACAAACCAACCACCACACAGCGTGCGAAGACACTCTTTAATTTTTTTTAATATAATAAAAATCACGGCGTAACTATACTCGCTAAAACGTATTACGTAACTCCCACGCGCGGGTTTCATTGGTTCCGTCTAATACACGTACACGTCACCTGTTTTTTTAGAAAATTTTCTGGCGAGTCAACAACAACCGTCGGGAGAGAAAGAAATATTAAAAAATTGAACTTTATAATTTCTTTGGTCTATTTCGTTCGGCTTTTTTTTTTTTAAGGCCTTCCCAAAATCAAATATTTTTATAGTATTTTTTTTCGCTAATATCAGAAATTTTTTTGGACTTTTTATATATTTTGGGGATAGTTTCTCTGCGATTTTCTCGGGCACTAATTCACAGTTTGTTCTTTTTGGCAAATCATCTTCTTCCCATTTGTTTTCTGTGTCCTTATTTGGTTGCCGAGAAACCGCTAGAGAAAGAGAAGAAGAAGAAGATTTTTTTTTAAAAAGTATTTGTCTTTGAAAAATCTTCCTTCGTTTCCGGTTTCAGTTTTCGAAACTTGTATCTGCATTTCTCTCAGGTAATATTTATTAACTCAAAGTTTCGTCTTTTATCACGTTTTGTTGTATAAAGTAGCCATTTTTACAAATCTCTTCCTCTGTTCTTTCGTTATGAGCTGGAAGTTTTCAGTTTTTTTTTTTTGGCAAAAGGGTTTATAGCTTTTATTGGGGATTAAATGGCTGAACCAGTTTTTTTAGGATTTTTGTTTTCTGGGTTTTAGGAATTTGGTACTTTGTTTCTTTTTGTGTTTGGATTTTATGAGAGTGACAATGATTTGTCAAGCTTTAAGAGCAACACATTTGAAAAATTGGTGGTGGGTCTAATATGTTTTAGTTTGTCTATTCTGCAAGTGTGTTTTACTTAAAAACTTTTGGTTTATAAAACTTATGTTTCCTTCGATAACATACAAAATATTCTGATGTGCCTTACTTTGTGTATTAGTGGGCGTTAGCGTATTCAATTTTTACTTCTTTTCAAAAAATCTGTATGTAGTTTTACAACAGGTAGTTCAATGCTTCTGCTGCACAACCACATGTTTTAAGAAATCTATCATTATTTGTATCTGATGATTGAAATTTTGGGGATTTAGATATTTTGGCTGTAGATTGTTGGTTGGTCAAAATTGTGAAAGATGAGAGAGTTTTTGTATCAGTCAGAAACTCTATTTGGAGAAATAATCCCAAAACTTTGTTCCCTTGAATTGATTGATAGAGGTTTCCATAATGCGATCTCTCTGGCAATATACTCTTGTATATTACAAAGTAAAGTCATTTCATGAATAATGTGTTTTCTTGATTACCCTTTCGTACAACTGTCAGCAAAATAAAGACAAAGAAATGTTACAAACATTTTGTTTGTTTCTCATTGGATAATAGCTTCAGGTCAATGTGTATCTTTGGTATCCAATGTTTTCTTGTTATAGCTTCAGAGAACTATAGTGATCACACTTATTTCTTTGCTTTTGTCTTAACTGGTTCTGTTTCTTGCTTGTCATCTACATTTCAGGGTCCACTCCAAGTTTCTCTGAGGAAGAGGATTCTTTGAAAATACGAGTATAGAAGTGAAGTTGTAGAGCTTCTTCTGTCCAAGAGTCCTCTGAGAAACTTCGACAGTTTGCTAGTAACATCTGGTGTTGTTATGGACATAAAATCTGGTCACTCATCTCCTGTAATGACTGATTCTCCACCGATAAGCAATGCAAGGTTAACCATTCGTCAGAACAGACTCCCTTACTCTTCAGCAGCCGCGCTGTCACCGAACAGTAACCTTCTGCTAACCGTTCCTAGAAAGAAAACTGGAGTCCTTGATGATGTTAAGTCTAATGGTTGGCTTGATGCAATGAAATCTTCTTCTCCTCCTCCGTCTCTAGTTAACAAAGACAACTTTAGCAGTGATGCCACAGATATGACTTATCGCGAGTGGATGGTTTGTCCTTTACTGTCCTCTTCTTTTTTTTCCTGAACATTGAGTCGTTATTTTGATCTTGCTAATCTTCTTTTTGTCTTGTAATCATGTTTTAGCAGCTCAAGTATCCATCAGCTCTTACTTCTTTTGAGAAAATCATGAGTTTTGCAAAGGGTAAAAGAATAGCACTGTTTCTTGATTATGACGGGACACTTTCGCCTATAGTTGAGGAACCTGATTGTGCTTACATGTCAAGTGCTGTAAGTGTTTAGCTTCTCCCTATTCAACTCAATTGCTAAAACAGATATAAATTGTACTTCATCTTCCTAATTAATGATATGGTTTACGCCGTTTTACATGTTAAGATGCGTAGTGCAGTGCAAAACGTTGCCAAGTACTTTCCAACTGCGATCATTAGTGGAAGAAGCCGTGATAAGGTTAATGTTTACTTGTTACATTTTCATCATCAAGAACAGTTTCTTGTATGGTCGAGTGCTATAATGATCCATTTTGCTTCAGGTGTATGAGTTTGTTAATTTGAGTGAACTTTATTATGCCGGAAGCCACGGGATGGACATCATGAGTCCCGCAGGAGAATCTTTGAACCATGAACATAGCCGTACTGTATCAGTCAACGAAAAGGTTTATTTTCTTGCCTTCTGTTTGTTTTCTGCAATATCTGTATGCTACATCAGAGTCTTGATATGTGATTTTGGCAATTTCAGGGGAAAGATGTAAATCTATTTCAGCCTGCTAGCGAGTTTCTACCGATGATCGATAAAGTATTTAGAAGACATCTTTTAATGTATAAATATAGCTTTCGTAATAGCATTTTTGATTGTTGAATGAAATTGTCTTTTCAGGTGCTTTGTTCTCTTATAGAGAGTACAAACGATATCAAAGGGGTCAAAGTAGAAGACAACAAGTTCTGCATCTCTGTCCATTACCGCAATGTAGAAGAACAGGTTTGAATTTCCCTCTATTCAACAACCAGTTTGGTTCCTTTAAACCAATTCACTTCTCCTTAAAAAGTTTCTATTTGTTACAGAATTGGGGATTGGTTGCACAGTGTGTTGATGATGTCATCAGAACATATCCAAAACTACGGCTAACACACGGTCGGAAGGTAAAACATCTCATTTCTGTTATAAATTTCAAGAAAAACAAGTTCAAAGTTGTCTCAATGTTGATTATTGTTTCTTTGTTGGTTTGTGTTGCTGCCAAAAAGGTTTTAGAGATCCGACCAGTGATTGACTGGAACAAAGGGAAAGCTGTGACATTTCTACTCGAATCTCTTGGTTGGTAGTTAAAATAAAAATCTATCTCCTCTGCTTCTGTTCTGTTATAAAATCTTGGTTTGGATCATTGACTCTGAAACATAATTTTCAGGCCTAAGTAACTGTGAGGATGTTCTTCCAATATATGTTGGGGATGATCGAACAGACGAAGATGCATTCAAGGTACTACGAGATGGACCGAATCACGGTTATGGTATATTAGTCTCTGCTGTGCCCAAAGACAGTAATGCCTTTTACTCACTTCGTGACCCGTCTGAGGTAAACTAATAAATCACTCTACTGAATACTTAAGCTACGGCTTCCCGATGTCATGAGTTTGATCTGTTTGTGATTTATCTACCAGGTGATGGAGTTTCTGAAATCATTGGTGACATGGAAGAGATCAATGGGTTAAGTAGTAGAAGAAGAAGAAGATGTAGAAGAAAGTGTTAACGTTAATATATATATATGATTTACAAATATGGAAGAAGTTAGAGGATTATTATTGTTACTTTCGGCTTTATACAAATACCGTTGAGATTTTTATCTTAACGGTATCGGAGGAGAGATCATATGAAGGCTTTTCCAAACATGCCGGAGATCTTTTTTTTCCGATCAATTTCTTTATCTTCTATAACTGTAAATCCTTCTTTTTATCTTTGATCTTCATGTCCGAATTAATTCAAAATCACTTTGTCTCATCTTGGTTTCATGTTTTTTTTAGGACAAAAGTGCCACATAACGTTCACATTCTTCTCAATCAAAAATTTTGTGCTCACGGAACGTTACAAGTTCAATGTTTTCTACAAGTGATTCGTTGCTTTTCAAATAATGTTAAATCTCATTTGTCTTGTTTCTTACCTTTACCACTTTCTTGCCTATTGTATCTGTTAGTGTTTTTTTTTTATCCTCCTTATCTATTTGTTTGCTTTATGTATGAGTTGGCTAGTGATCCCAATTTCATAAAAACCCATAGGACATATTGCTCTAGTTCACTTAAAGTCTCACATACCAAGTGGTCTAGCTACTACAAATGTATGATATTCAAGACCTAGAACCAAAAAATAAACGACTACCTTCTTATGTTTGGAGAAGATTGATAACGTAAAAGAAAAAAGATATTACAGTTTAGGACAAATTAAAAGTGCACTATATATACTTAGCTACTAATATGATCGCTAAGGATTACATCGTTTTGGGGAGCCTGGTATATGTGATTCTGGTCTATTGGGTGGCCCTCTTCCACCTGCACGAGATGAACAACTTCTATCTACCTCAGCCTTTATCTCTTTTATCATCTTTTGATCCCAAACCCCTTCTCCTATTTCTTCCCAAAAACAAGAAATCAACAATTTTAATATATATATATACAAATGTAGTTGTAGTAGAACCAATCCAAATTTAACAAAAACTGTAAAATAAAACCAGTACTAAAAAAGTTTCACTCCTTTTTTTTTTGTGTGGGCATATGCTAGCATGCATATTTTAAAATCAAACTGCTAAAAAGAGTTAATTCATTTTTTTTTTAATATTCTGTTATTTGAGGCTATGTTTTGCTACATTTGGAATTGAAATCAAAAATATACCAAAACTACTAATGGGTTTCCATTCAATTTTTCTATTTTGTAAATCCAAAAATTGAATTACAACAAATCTTAAAACCAACTGAGCATATAAAAACACTTACTGGGGTTTGGAGATTCGTATGGTAGTAGTACTCGAGCCTCTGCTGTGTTTGGTAAACCAAAGAGCAGCAGGAAACTCAAAGCTAGTAAGCAAACAACCTTATACATATTTTGAAGTATATATTTTGGGGTATACTTATTTTTAAAGTATGATAGGTTGTAAAATGTGAATGCTTGAATGAATATATATATAGAGAGAGAAACGAACCCATAACTGCGATGTGAATTTCAGTGTCGTTTCCTTAGATTAGAAATATAATAAGTTCACGCGGATTAGCTATGGACCTCTTGTTTTTGCTTTGTTGAAAATTTGTATTTGACTCTTCTTGAAATGTTATAAGTCTTTCTTTAAGTTGGTCCAACATAATTTTTAATTATTTAAGGTCCTTCTGAGAGAGTACAACGTATTTGACAACTTACTTCCCCAACCGCCACGACTAGTGGACGAAGCGTGATAAGGTTGATGTGTTTCATTTTCTTCATGATCTAGCTAGAACATTTTCTAGCTAGCTTGTGTGGTATAACGAACCATTTTTTCATTCAGGTGTATGAGTTTCTTAGATTGAGTGAACTTTATTACGTAAAAAAAAAAATGTTGTGAAGGTAGGTTTAGTTTGGCTAATCGATCTATGAAATATTATTTCAGGCCTGAGGATGTACTTTCCAATCTATATTGGGGATGAGGGAACAGTCGAAAACACGAAGATGCATAATGCATTTAAGGTTTACCTTTGATTATCTACACATTTAGCTAAAACACTTCGTCAATAAATAGTTTTGACTTAAGTTGCAAGTGAAGTCAGGTTTAAGAGATGGACCGGATCATGGTTATAAGATATATATTAGTCTCTGATGTGCCCAAATACGTAAAGCATTGCCTTTTACTCGCTTCGTGACCCATCTGAGGTAAACCGTAAATGCATTTCCGTATAAACTGATAAAGCACTCCTATTAGTCTCCTATTTCTACTCTGCAAGTTTCATGTTTAAGGTTATGCACACATATTTTTTTTTTTTAAATTACAATTTTTATGACATTGTTTGATACTAGTAAATAATTGCTACTTGTATTACTTATAATAACTCTAATTAATAGTATGCTTATTGATGTGCAGCTCCATTTTTCATACTTCCGATGTTTCTTACATGGAAAACTGCATAAGTTTCAAATAACCAAGTCTAGTAACATGTGAAACGTGAGTTGGAATAGCGTGCGTTTTACGTAAAGGTAGGTCATAGGTGCATGGGAACTTGATTAATTTTTATTTTTTTGAATTGAATTGAATGTAAATTGTATTCAACCATGCATAAAACTGTTTAATTTTGCAGTGAGTGTTTCAGTTTTTTTTTTTTAAATACACTGAAAGAAGAATAAAGAGTAGAACTTAAAGAAGGTTTGAAGAGATTGAATTGAGACTCGTAGGATTTACTCTCAAACACAATTATTTTTGGTTCACTATATATTATCTCAGACACATTTATCAGTGAAGATATGTACGATATACCCTCACACACATTTATATTTTTGTTACAAACATAAATCACTTGTGGTAACTTACCGTATTTCTTGATCGTTTCACATGTTTCCCAAAGATCGAACTAGTATAGTATACTCTAGTGAGTAGTGACTAGAGTTTAGTCAAACAAATAAAATTGATCTCCCCCTGTTGAGAGATACTATTCTTTTTGTTGTAGTTAGATATTTTTATAACAACATTGGAATATGCTTATAATTGGTATGAGTGTCTCGTAGTAATAGACATGTGTTCATTGTTCTATGTTGAACTTGAAAGACGTATTTTATTCGTTATCTATATGGCACAGAATCACCCAATAAAATTGGAAACAAAAATAAAAGAAAAAGAAGTATTTAATAGAATAGTAATAGTCAGGACGCAGGACTCAATAGATATTAATTAGTAGCAATATGCTAGTGTTTATGGTATGACCCCATTATTGCTATATAAAGAGCCAAGTGTCCAATTCTTGATCTCAAGTGAAATAATAAAAGACAGCCAAATATGAGTTTATGCTCTGATCTCATTAAGGGATCAGACGAAAAGACTTTGGAGGACTTGACGTCCAATGTGAAGCAAATACAAGACAATGTATTAGAGGAGATACTCACACTTAATGCTAACACCGAGTATCTTGAACGTTTTCTCCATGGGAGCTCTGATAAAGAGCTTTTCAAGAAGAACGTTCCCGTGGTGACCTACGAGGATGTGAAGCCTTTTATCGACCGTCTCGCGAATGGAGAGTCCTCTGATATTATTTCTGGCAATCCCATCACAGGATTCCTTCTAAGGTTCATAATTTACATTTCTTGGCTTAATTTAATTTTTACAAATTGTGAAAATCAACCTTATCCGTGGATACTCAATACTCAAGAGATGATGTTCTTAATGGTTGATTTTTACTGTAGTTCCGGAACGTCCGGAGTTAAAAGGAAGATGTTTCCTCGTACCAACAAGTACTTGGAAAACCTCAAATTCATCTATTGTTACCGTTCGCTCGTTATAAGCAAGTAATGATATATAACACAATAGTGGTTTTTAAAATACAACATTTTATAATATTTGTAATTAAGTGAATGAGGGTATCTTTGTTTTTTTCTTTCATAGGCATATAGATGGTCTTGAGCATGGGAAGGGAATGGTGTTTAACTTTTGTACACCAGAGAACACAACTCCTTCTGGTTTGCCATCAGCAGCTGCGACAACGAGCTTCTTCAAGAGTGATTATTTCAAGAACCGACCATCATGTTGGCATTGGTCATTCACAAGTCCTGACGAAGTCATATTGTGTCCAGACACCAATCAGACTTTGTACTGTCATCTTCTATGTGGCATTGTTCAAAGAAACGAGGTTGTCAAGGTTGGTGCCGCCTTTGTTTCAATTTTGCTCCGAGCAATCATATTTCTTGAGAACTTTTGGAAAGAAATTTGCACTAATATCCGTTATGGTCATCTTAGTGAGTGGATCACTGATACTAGTTGTAGGGAAAGTGTTTCAAAGATCCTTGGAGAACCTAATCCTGAATTGGCCGATCTCATAGAAAACGAGTGCAACAAGAAATCTTGGGAAGGTATAATCCCAAGACTTTGGCCTAAAACCAAGTTTATTGAAAGCATTGCAACTGGTCAAATGGCTCAACACATCCCAACATTGGAGTTTTACTCCAACAAGTTGCCATTGATTTCGTCTAGTTATGTATCTTCCGAAACTATGTTTGGGATTAATATGAGTCCTCTTTGCAAACCTAAAGATGTCTCATACACATTTATGCCAAACTTTTCATATTTTGAGTTCCTACTTGTTGACGCGGGCGATCACAAAGTCGAAATTGTTGATCTCGTGGATGTCAAGTTAGGTTGCTACTACGAACCCTTGGTCACAAATCATTCTGGTGAGTTAAACTTAAACCTTTACTTCAAATGTTTGTGTATACATATATTCTCAACTAATAAATTAACATTGTGATTTTTTTTACTAGGTCTACACAGATATAAGATGGGTGATATTCTTCAGGTTACTGGATTTTACAACAATGCACCTCAGTTTAGATTTGTACGTAGAGGCAATTTGACGCTAAGTGTTAATATGGAGGTAACAACAGATGCAGACCTTTTAAATGCGGTGACACATGCAAAAGTGGTTCTTGAATCATCAGATTTGATGCTAATGGACTTCACAAGCTATGCGGATATTTCTACTTCACCAGGTCACTATGTTCTTTACTGGGAACTCAAAGCCAAATACAACAACGACATTGCTGATCAACTTGATAACAAAGTTTTAGTAGAATGTTGTTATGTGGTGGAGGAATCACTAAACAGTTTTTATAGAGATTATAGAAGTAGAGAGGGATCCATTGGAGCGCTCGAGATAAGAGTGGTGCAACAAGGATCTTTCGATGCTGTCATGGAGTTTTTCATCAGTCAAGGAGCTTCCTCGACTCAATACAAGACACCCATTTGCATCAAATCTTCCGAGGCCTTGGGGATTTTAGAGAAAAGGGTTCATGCTCGGTTCTTTACTGATAAGTCCCTCTCCTCATAATTTCATCTTTTATGTCTTGTGTATGCATTAAAATAAAAGCTCGTGGACAAACAAATATTGGACGAGGCAAAATTGTACCATTCAACTTTATATGTATGTGTATCTTTGTTAACATTTCTCATGCGTACGTGATTTGGTTTGGTTACTAGTTACTATGCGGCTGAGTTCACGCTTGGTTCATATGTCACGTTTTTAGGCAAGGACTAAGGAAGTTTCTTCTGCAATATAATGTACCTTTAGCTACCCATTTAATGTTGGAACTTGTTTTTGACAAAGTGATTTTGATCACTTTCCAGTGGATTTTCCGGTGAAAATGTTCATCCGAATGACCGGTTCTTAGACACATAGCGAGCACTACATAGTCGTGTTTTTAAAATGTCAAAAACGGAGTTCGATATATGAGAGAAATGGGTGTCCAAAGTACCTAGCATAGATACCAAAGTGGCTAGCGTAATATAACTTAAGGAAAGTATTTTATTAGGAAATCAATTTCTAAAATTGTTAAAGTTCCATATATGTACGTTACAGCCTTTTTAGATATACACTACCATAAAAATACTCTTGGCGGAATTTACAGAGCAAATAATAGCATGCATGAATACAAAGCTTTGTATAATAATGAACTAATAAATAGTTCATATATAAATTTGTTTGTAATAATAAACTAATAACAATACGTAGTACATAAAAGTTTTTGGAATAATTAATTAAAAACTTTACAGAAACAAATAAAAATCAAATTAAAAAATAATAGTGAAAATAAAATATATATACTAATTACAACTCACACATTACAAATGTAATCTTGTTTGATATGTTTAAATTAGGAAATTTTGAATTACAGATATAGATTTGAAAAGAATTTTATTAAATTTATACTGGAAAACCGTAAAATAATATTATAAGTAATGTTAGAAATAATTTTGTTTTGTTAAAGGTTACACAAATATACATATGAGTTAGGTGTGTCGTATGACTTTTTGTTAGTGTCGTAGGATCCTCCCCTAATCCCAAAACATAATTGCAAGAATATCTTTTTTTTTTTTCTTATAAAAAGAAAGAAGCGTATCAATAGATTAGAAAAAGAAGAAGGAAACAAAAAAAAAACACTAATTAAGTGGAAAATCTACAAACATTTATAACCCAATGTCGCAGAACACAATCATACCACACATTATTTACCAAAAAACACTAAATAAAAAAAATCACATCTTTTATGGAATCTTTCTCAAGTAATCACATTTTACACATCATTAAATGGTAGGTGATCAATACAAATTAGAAAGCAAAATGAGAATCCTTCTCTAATCGAGTAAGTAAATATATTCACATCCACTTATATATAAACACATATCTATTTTAACCTTTTTTACACGATTAATTACAGTTTAGACGAACCGGTTACTTCGGTAACCCGTAATAAGTTTTATACGCGCTTTTAGGGATTAGTGTATCATCATCATCAACGAAAATCCTCTTCTTTATTTATGAGTTTGTCTTTTGTTTGTTCACAACATTAATTAATTATTTTTTATTCTTCAACCTCTCTCTTTGTCAGAGAAGTTTCAAAAACCCACACACACATTTTTTACACACTCTTCGTCTTCCTCCTCTTGCTTCTTCGATTTTTTTTGTTTTTATGCTCAGGTAATGTCGTTTCTGTAACCGAAGGTCATCTCCGAAGAATCAATCACTGAGATTTTACAAAATGGCGGCTACTAAACTTTTCTCGCGGTGTTTCGTTTTCGTTTTCGGTTTCGTGTTCTTCTCCTTCGCTCATCTCTTTGGCTTCTCTCTCGCTGGTGATCCTTACATCTCTTACGATTTCATTGTTTCGTACATCACCGCTTCTCCTCTCGGTGTTCCTCAACAGGTCTCCTTTCGACTTTTGTTTTTGCTACCTAAACCCTCTCTTCTTTTTTTTTCATGTGAAATTGAGGTTTATCTTGACGTAATCTGATCGTTTTAGGTGTTAATCTAGTGATTTTGTGTCCTTGATTTTGCTAAAACTCGTATCTTAGTTGTAGCTCTGGATCTAACATTACGGTTCGTCGGAGGTGGTTGGTTTACTTGGGGTTTTTTTTTGCGAGTGGGTGATGATGATTTGCTTCTTTTTCAGTATATTTCATCATATATATAAAAACGTTACAGGACGTGTCTCTTGTTGTGTTGTTTGATCAAAGGAAACGAACTGTTCTTATCTTTAGATTTTGATTTGGGGTTTATGAAAATGTATTATACTGAAATCTTTTTACAAGCTCTGTGGTTTTTCAAACACGATTTATGTTGTATCTGATTGGATTGTTCCTTTGTAGGTTATAGCCGTCAATGGGAAATTTCCAGGTCCTGTGATTAATGCTACAACGAACTACAATGTTGATGTTAACGTTATCAATCATTTGGATGAGCCTCTTTTACTCACTTGGTGATGATCCTTTACACATACTTGGCAGTTTATTTTTAACTTCTCTAGAGTTTAGACTTTTTGTGTGATTCCTGACATTTCTTTGAAAATTTTGGTAGGCCTGGTGTTCAGATGAGGCGTAACTCGTGGCAAGATGGTGTTCTTGGAACAAACTGTCCAATTCCTCCGAAATGGAACTACACTTATGATTTTCAGGTGAAAGATCAGATTGGAAGTATTTATAACGGATGCTTCAAACATACCCCGGAATAATCCAGTTCACAAACCATATGTTGAATATTTCAAAGAAATGGGGATTTCTGAAGAATTCTACTGCCTGATGGAGAAATCATCTTCATTATTGGTGATTGGTATACTCAGAACCATACTGTAAGTGCACTGCGGTCTGTTGGAGTCTATTTTCTTTTGATTATAAGTTTCAATGTCGTCTCAGCATCTTTGAAACTCTGCTTTCTTTTAGGCATTAAGGAGTATACTTGACTCTGGTAAAGAACTTGGGATGCCAGATGGAGTCCTCATCAATGGGAAGGGTCCTTACAAGTACAATAGCAGTGTCCCTGATGGCATTGTATATGAGACTATTAATGTTGATCCAGGTAACATTTTGAGAGTTGTATTCTAATTTTGCTTCCATTCTGTTCCCATTTGCATCCTAATCAAATTTTGGTTGAGGAGTTGTGTGCATTAGATCTCCAGCTTTAGCTATTTTTGCTGTCATTTCATTGCAAATCAAAGTTGGCTTTGAGATTTATTCCCTCTTACAGTATTCGAGTTACATTTTGCAGGGAAAACATACAGGATCCGTGTTCACAATGTTGGTATCTCGACAAGCCTGAACTTCAGGATCCAGAACCACAAAATGCTCCTGATTGAAACTGAGGGTCGCTACACCTCCCAAATGAACTTCACCGATTTCGATATTCACGTGGGACAGTCTTACTCTTTTTTGGTCACCATGGACCAAAACGCTACAAGCGATTACTACATTGTGGCGAGTGCTAGATTTGTTAATGAAACAGTGTGGCAAAGAGTCACCGGTGTTGGCATTCTCCATTATTCCAATTCCAAAGGACCTGCGTCTGGTCCTTTGCCAGTTCCCGCAACTGATGTTTCTCACCCTTGGTCCGCCATGAACCAACCAAGAGCCATAAAGTATGTCTATAAAACTCTTCAACAAGTGGATGTTTGAATTTAACCTGTAGCTATGTAACTGTAATGCTCATTCTTTTCATATGCAGGCAAAACACATCTGCAGGTGGAGCTCGTCCAAATCCGCAAGGATCATTTCACTACGGACAGATAAATATCACAAGCACATACATCTTACGAAGTTTGCCTCCAACAGAAATCAATGGTACAGTTCGTGCTACCCTTAATGGGATTTCATTTGTCAATCCAAGCACCCCCATGAGGCTTGCAGATCAGCATAAAGTGAAAGGAGATTATAAGTTAGATTTCCCAGACAGACCACTTGATGATAGACATCCACGTCTCGACAAGTCTATCATCAACGCGACATACAAGGGCTTTATACAAATTATCTTCCAGAACAATGATACCAAGATACAGAGCTTCCATATTGATGGATATTCGTTTTATGTGGTTGCGTAAGTAAATCATGCCACTCCTGGGTACATGTTCTACATTTTCTATCAGTTTAACTGCTCTAATGTGGATTTTCAATTTTTGGAATTCCAGGATGGACTTTGGCATATGGTCAGAAGACAGAAAAGGTTCATATAACAACTGGGATGCAATAGCACGAAGCACGATTGAGGTAGTTTCTCATTTGCAATCTGTCTCTGTACACATATTGGTCAGCAGTTTACGTTATTGGGATATTTTTTGTTTTACTGTTTGCTTCAGGTTTATCCAGGGGCATGGACTGCTGTGCTTGTTTCCCTTGATAATGTTGGAGTTTGGAATATCCGAGTTGAGAATCTTGACAGATGGTATCTTGGCCAAGAAACATACATGCGAATTGTAAACCCCGAGGAAAATGGAAGTACGGAAATGGATCCGCCTGAAAATGTTCTGTATTGTGGTGCTCTTCAGAGCTTGCAAAAGTAAGGATCAGAAACTTCACTATCTCCTTCAGATTATGTAAAAAAAAAAAAACTAAGTAACTCTTCTTTTTTTTTTTTTCCTGCAGGAAACAAGATCACAGCGCTGCTGCAAAACTAATACTAAATGGACCGTTGAGACTAATTTTCAGCATGATGATGGTTTTGTTGCTGGCGTCGTTTTGGTCCTTTTTCTGAGTCTGTTGCATCATTTGGAAATCTACTCTGGTCTGGTATTTTGATCTCCCATTGGTTAGGGCTGTACGTAGATGGAGAATATAACGAAACTGCTGGGTTCGTTGTGTTTCTCTCATTTTATTGATTGTTATATTTCTTATTGTTCTAAAACAACCTTAGTTCGTGAGGGTTTGTGTCTAAAAGCTTTGTTCTTAGTAGCTATAGGTTATTTGGAGTTTATGTTCCTTGTTCAACTCTATTCGCAACTGTAACTAAAGCTTTCCCTTTGGGGTATTCTACATTAATATCTACCCTTATCCTCGTGATCTGGATACATGCAGTGTCTTTAAAATCTCGTTCTTCCATCTATAGCTAAAACTTTAGTTTCATGATATGCATACTTACTTACTTATATTCAAAGATTGTAAAATTTATTTTATTGTAATTTAAGTACGGATAAACGAAAGAAGTCTACAGTCCAGAAGTGAAGGGTATGCCCGTGCGTGGGAGCCAAGCGGTCCCGGCAATGAACTTCCCGACAGTGAAAGCAGATGCATCGGAAGCTCTACCCAACACATGAAACCCTTTCCAACGGACACGCCACCTCGTGGATGAAGCTGGTCCGGTATTCTTATATTCTGCATAGAACAGAGTATCTAAACCAAACCCCGAACCTTCAATCCACGGAGACCACCCGACTGGACTCACAACACTATCCAAATACGTCTGAAGAACTACGGTGCGAGAGTACTTCATCCAAGGCCTGCCCATATAAGTCTTAACGCTACTGAGCACTGGTTTTAGATCAGGAGCCGGTACGATTCTTGAGTTATGGATAGAGATCCCTGTGTTCTGAAACGGATCAGCACGACCTTGTGCGGTTATCACATTGGCTTGACCTTTGAGTGGCCGGCGAGGGAGGATGAGACAGTTTTGGAATACGGAAGCTGCATTTCCGAAGATGAAATCGACTGTTCCATAGATGTAACACTCTCGGTAAAATTGACGCTGTGAATGAACCATCAGTGTGTCTTGGTATCCTTCAATCGAGCATTTGTAGAAGATTGAGAGGTCCGACGATGATCTAAGTGCGACAGCCTGTCCCTTTGCCGGACCAGCTGTGTTCCGAAACGCTATGCCTTTTGCTATGAAGTGAAGTCCCTCAATACCTGGATCACACGCAATGTAAGCCAACTGTTTCACAATGAGAGCAAAATGACAATATTTCAAATGGTAACGCTTACTCATTTTGCGGGGGAATAAAACAACGGTTACGTTTATTTTTATATAATATAATTTCTAGTAACGATCCCAATGTATGATTTAACTTATGTCGATTGGAAAACTCAAATCGTACGGAATATTCGAATAATTTTTTATTAGTGACATAGAAACTTGTTATAATTAGATCCAATCTACTAACTAGAAACAATTAATGAAAAAGGATTAGATTATTTACCGGCAGTAGCGGAATTGTAAGTGGTGTAACCACCTTTGACACTTCGACCACCGGTGATAATGGTGGATCTCATTCCATCTCCGACCAACATTATGTTATCATTATATAGACGTACGTTTATGTTTTCTTGATATATCCCTCTTTTCACGTATATAACGAACCTCCCTGACATCGACTTTCTTCGTCCGGCCACGTCAATAGCCGCTTGCACCGTAGTGAACTGTCCCGATCCGTCTTTGGCCACCACGAGGTTGGCTCGAACGGTCCGCAGAAGTCTTCTATCTTTACCGGAAACCCACGTCGGAAAACCAGCGTTGGTGGTGGTTCCGTTGTTCCCGGCGGGCAAGAGGGCTCCGTTGATGGCTAAGCAGTTGCTGATGAGGTTAGAGATTTTGGTGTTTGAAACGATGGGTGTGATGAAATCTGAGACGTTGAAATCGGATGAGCCGCGTCGGCAAGTCTCTGTGTTTGTGAGAGCGGTGCTTAGCCACGTCTGCGCATCAAAGTCGCTGCACCTCTTCTCGGCAACGGCATTTGGAGACACGCCCTGGAGCGTTCGGTTTAGTTGCATGATCGTGTCTCCGTAGAGGTCAATGCAGTCTGTCAAAACGGCTTGTTTCTTGCAATCTGTGCAGTTCCGACCAGAATTAGTCAACTCGTCCCGAGCTGATACGGCCCGATCCATGGCTGCTTCGACCAGCATAACTCGGAACTCGGATAGTTGTGTCGGCTGTCGGAAACCATTGTGGTTCTTGAAGTAGCTTTTGCATGGATCCGGATAAGGAGTTTTGTCGCACCACCTGTCAACACCTTGACCACTGGTGGAATTGCCATCGACTACGGTGGTGAAAGGACGGAGGCAGAGTAGTGATAGTAATATCAAATGTAAAGATTGAGAAGAGAATTTTTGTAACATCATCTTGATGTGGTTTTGGTGTGAGAGGGTGGAATTGAAAGTAAATGCTAGAGACTAGAGAGTGGGAACATGCATGACTCCAAGTCTCCAATCTATATCTTAAATCTATAATTATATATTGAGGTGTACGTATTAACATTTAAAGCAAAACAAGCAAACAAAAATTTATATTGTGAGGTTATGAATGAGATGAGATCTACCTTTTGCTAGCTCGATGGCTGCTGTCTTCTTATTGCGTGAACGATACTATCACTTAATTCTAGTATAAAGATATTGTTTTAGAGGGGTTTTAGGAGATACTCATCATACTTTAACAAGTTTTTCGTTTTTAGTAATATTGGCTTGTAAAAAATTGTGCATGTTGTTACTAAACAATGGTCTGATTTAACTTTTAAAAAAATTTATGTGTTCATTTCTCTATTAAATTATGACTTCTTCGTAATTTGAATTATTACTTCTTCTACGTACGTAATTTGACTAAAAAATAAGCTATTGAAAAATCAGTAATTAAGTTTTAAAAATTCTTAAACAATTCTACGTTTCCTAGAAAAATGCCGTACGAGATCAAGATTACTAAAAATAAAAATTATAAATATCCGACAACAATTAAATATCGTCACTTGAAGGTATTAAATATGATTACTAATAACATATATATATAGAATCCAAGATGTAATTAAAAGTCATAAACAAATTAGTTACTCTTTTTTATCCTCTGTTCCTTCACTTCACATGCATGCTATGTATATCGTCAACCAACATATTATATTAACTATCAGACTCAAATCTAAATTCAATGCAAAAACATGTTAACATTTATCTCTGTCTAAATTAATGATCAGCAAGACTGGATCGTTTAATTTGTTGTTTAAGTGTTTCGACTAGTTCACATTTTTTTACGTAAAATATGCACAGTACGTCCATATAACAAATTAATATAAATTAAAAAGAACACAAACGATCTTATGTTATAAATAGTAGTCTTTAAATTTGCAATACTCTTATAAGAGGTTTTTTTAACAAATTTTTAATCTAAAAGCCTCCCAAGACCATTATAGCTTCTAGCTATTGAATGGGAATGCAATTACTAGAATTATACACATTTCAAATCATTATAGTTTTCAATTGATTATGAACATTCAACTTGTCGAGAAAGATGGCATGTTCGTCTTCTCTAGTTAATACTTCGAAAGAATATACTATATAAAATAAACCATGTGATCCCTTGAGTGTCCTATGCACACTTACTCACGCAATTAATCACTGTAAAGAAACAAAGAACAGAAGCACACAGATAATTTAAACAAGTCCACTAGTTACGACTTTATTACGCGTAAACGTCCTTAATTAAATCTTCTATTAGAAAACCACTTAGACAATCACATATACAACACGATCTTGCTCAAGTGAATTCATAACGCTCATAGCCAAAGGTTCATTTTCGCAATATAAACTATATTTAGAATTACTAAATTTTACATCATTGTAATTAAAGCATGAAATTATAACCAAGTCCTTTTAGAGTTCGGAAGTGAAGGGTATGCTGGTGCTTGGGAGCCATGAATTACCGGCGATGAATTTTCCGACAGTGAAAGCAGATGCATCGGAAGCTTTGCTCAACACATGAAACCCTTTCCAACGGACACGCCACCTCGTGGATGAAGCCGGTCCGATATTCTTATATTCCGCATAGAACAGCGTGTCAAGACCGTATGTCGAACCTTTAGTCCATGTAGACCACCCTACAGGACTCACAACACTATCTATATACGTCTTAAGAACAACAGTACGCGAGTACTTCATCCAAGGTCGGCCCATATATGTCTTAACACTACGGACCACCGGTATTAGATCAGAAGCCGGTAGGATTATTGATTTATGGATAGAGATCCCCGTGTTCTGAAATAGATCAGAACGACCTTGCGCAGTTGTTACATTGGATTGACCTTTAAGCGGTCGGCGAGGGAGGATAATACAGTTTTGAAGAACGACGGCTGCGTTTCCAAAGATGAAATCGACTGTTCCATAGATGTAGCACTCGCGGTAAAACTGGCGTTGCGAATGGACCATCAATGTGTCTTGGTAACCTTCTATTGAGCATCTATAGAAGATTGAAAGGTCCGAAGATGACCGGAGTGCCACGGCCTGCCCCTTTGCCGGACCAGCCGTGTTTCGGAACGCTATGCCTTTGGCTATGAAGTGAAGTCCCTCGATACCTAAATCATACGCAATTTGGCCAATTTGTTCGATTATAGTCAGGAAAAAAATATAACAAAAAATGTAAATGGTGAATGTTACGTTAGTTTAGATAGTCATAATAATGCTGCCAACAAAACAAAGATTAGTGAAAAAAAAAAATTACCGGCAGTGGCGGAACTATAAGTTGTATAACCTCCTTTAACACTTCGACCACTGGTGATAATGGTGTATCTCATTCCATCTCCGACCAACATTACGTTATCGTTGTTAAGACGTACGTTTATGTTTTCTTGATATATCCCTCTCTTCACGTATATAACATACCTCCCTGACATCACCTTTCTCCGTCCAGCCAAGTCAATAGCCGCTTGCACCGTCTTGAAATGTCCCGATCCGTCTTTGGCCACTACGACGTTGGCCCGCACCGAATGCGATTGGAGAAGTCTCCTCTCTTTACCGGAAAACCACGTCGGAGAACCCTTCGAATCACCGGTGATGCTCTCGTTTTTTCCGGCGGTCAAGAGGGCTCCGTTGATGGCTAAGCAGTTGCTGATGAGGTGGGATATTTTTGTGTTTGAAACAATGGGTGTGATGAAATCTGTGACGTTGAGATCGGAGGAGCCTCGTAGGCAAGTCTCGGTGTTTGTAAGCGCGGTGCTTAGCCACGTCTGAGCGTCGAAGTCAGTGCAACGTTTCCCGAGACCCGGTTTTGAAGACACGCCTTGTAACGTGCGGTTAAGCTGCATGACAGTGTCTCCATAGAGGTCAAGGCAATCTGCCAAGACGGCTTGTTTCTTGCAATCGATGGTGCAGTTCTTGCTGGAGTTAGCCAATTTGTCCCGAGCGGATATGGCACGATCCATGGCTGCTTCCACGAGGAGTACTCGGAACTCGGATATTTGTGTTGGCTGTCGAAAACCAAAGTGTTTTGTGAAGTAGCGTTTGCATGGATAAGGGTATGGAGTTTTGTCGCACCACGGGTCAATGCCGGTGGAATTGTTGTCGGCTACGGTGGTGAGAGGATGGAGGCAGAGTAGTAGTGAGAGTAAATGTAGAGATAGAAAACAGACTTTGTGCATTACCATATTCATGTTGCTTTCTTTTTTGGCTAAGTGATGTGGTTTGGTATAAGAAGGTGGAACTGAGTGTAGCTCATAGTAAAATGTTAGTGACTAGAGAGTGAAACCATGACTCCAATTAATCTCACTTAATTAAATCTATATTTATATATTGTGGTAATATCAATATTGAAGCAAAACAAGCCAAACATTAACCAATAAAAATATATGTTGTGAGGTCATGAGTGAGGTGGACTTAGCTCGATGGCTCTTTTCTTATTGCGTGAACGATTCAATCACTTTCATTTTGAGTTTCCACATTACAATTCAATGTTTAGATTTCATTATTATATGTATAGTATCCTATGGATGATGTATTGTACATTAACTAATATGGGTTCATCATCACAGTTTAGATGTTCTTATGCTAAATGTCCCTTGTAGAGTACACAGATGGGTTTGAGCGATAACTAGGATTTAGCCTTTTTTCGTTGAGACTACGTATTATAATCTCGTTAAGTAGTTAATTAAAACATTTTCATTGAGATCAACCATCACAATTCATAATTTAAATTCTTTGTGCTAGATATATCCTTTACGGATAACCCCATTATAGATTCATCAGTTTGATGAGTTCACCAATATTTGAATAGTGTTTAGCGTTCTCTCTTTTAGGTTATATGTTATAATTTTGGTTAGATAATTAAGACATTATGTTTGCATTTTTACTTCTTCCAAATGGTCACTTATTCTTAATTTAACACAAAAACTTGATATAAGCTGTAAAAGAAACTAGTTCTTAAACATGCAATTATATATACTTTTCCTAACTTCTAATACCGACAGGTCCGGCAATATGTAAATGATTTGAAGTGGTTATAATATCTAGAAGAACGCCGTACGAGATCTTGGATTCTTGAAATAAAATTAAAATATAGGACAACGATTCAAATTATTAAATATGAATTATTAACGTCCAATAATATAGAATCCAAGAAGTAAGAAAAGTCATAAGCAAACGCTTAATTAGACTTAATTAGTTGCTCATACTAATACCATTTTCTTTCTCTCCTGGCACTTCTGCTGTGGATCCTTCACTTCACGTGCTATTGATGTATCGTCAACAAACATAATTAACTATTACGTTCAAATCACAATTAAATGCAAAACCTGTTAACTTTTTTTCTATTGTCTTCATTATCGTCACCAAGAGTCCAAGACCCTAGTTTAATTAGTGTCGACTTTTTAATTGTTATTTTAGTACAAATATTTGTTTCTTCTTTATTTCACACAAACGATATATTTTAGTCTGTAACGTATATCATACACATAACCACGCGAATTGAATCCGATTGCGACACTATTATAAACGCTAATTTTATATGCTGCTAGAAATTCTTGTCATTCATTTTGCCAATGTAAGTTAGTTACTATAGAATGTAATTTCAACTATATATATATATGTTGAATAATTATGTATAATCTCATATTTATAATGAACATTTCAACTTGTCGAGAAAGATGGCATGTTCTTCTTCTTTTTATCAAGAAAAAGATGCTTTTAGCATACACTCTCACGCAATCACTACATTTTCTCGTACTATACATCGATCCCATCATGCTTTCTTGCTTATTTTATTATGAAATTTCATCTATCATCTCTAAGATTATTGGATCCAGGGGGAAACTTTTCATATCACAAGGATTGGACAAAAAATGGATTATGGCCAAATTTCAACTCTGTTATCGATGAAGGAGACATCAAATGGGCTGTTTTCGAAACAGAGATCGGTTTATTAATCAGAACCGGAGAACATCACTGTCCAATAAGAAAGACGATGAAACAACACTTGAGTGATGGCGATTATTATCTTTGGTCGGAAGTCTTACCTTTACCGAGAAAGTATTATTACTTTATTCATCTTCAACCATTCATCTCATGTGATTGGTTTTCTCTTTTTACTCGAGCAAAACGGAATAGAGCAGCAAGAAGACTCTCAAAGGATCATAGAGGGTATTTGGCGGAAGCATCAAATGTATTGATTTCAACCAAGCAACAAGATACAAAAACATCTTCAACGATATTGAATTCACGTTTCCAAATTAAAGTAATGCCAGTGGCATTTTGGAGTTTCAGCTATATGTTGATAGCCAATAAAAAGTATGTGAAGGAGGGACTTAACATATTATATATGTTGCCTGTAAGGCTATCTGATAGCGGGGTTACTTCCACTTTTTCATCGAAATTGTATCAATTTCCTATATTTGCGTATAATGGTGTTTTAGAATGTTTTTTTGTATCTTGTAAACAATTTTTGATATCAATATATTGATTTGACGAAAAAAAAAAAAATCTAATTAATACGTAGGAAAAAAATGACCCATGCATGTGATAGATCTCTCGAATGTCCATGCATACACTCTCACGCAATCACTACATTTTCTCGTACTATACATCGATCCCATCATGCTTTCTTGCTTATTTTATTATGAAATTTCATCTATCATCTCTAAGATTATTGTAAACAAACGTACTGTTTCGTCAAGAATTATATCTTTGTTGTATATTCTTCATAATTTTTCAGCACTAGCTCTGGCATGTAATAGAAGTATCAGCAAAAAAAAGTCATAAGTTGTACGTAGTTGCGTGAATGTCAAGAAGCACATGGAATGGAATGGAAACTTATGGTTTGGATTGGATCTGTAAGAGACAGAACACAGAAGTTATCGTTGACTTCTTTGCTTGCCATTGCACCACCGATTCTAAACTAATGATAAGCACTTAAATGTGCTTTATCTATTATTATTATCCCCACCGCAATATTCGCTTATCACTTTCACTATATGTGATTTCGATTTTTTTTTGTTTTCAGTTTTCCAGGATAAAAGTAATTGAAGAACATAATAATATGATAATGGTTTCTTATATGTATTGATAATTTGATACAATGTAGTCCACAACAAAATTAACGGGAAACCTAATTTGAGGGTCGTCACTCATCAAAATGTGCCATCAAATTCAGACACCAATGGGCTTTTCGTTCTATCTCTATTTCTCCTCGTGTTTGGCTTGGCTCCCTATTTCCTAACAAACACTTCATATATAAACAAATCTGAAATCTGTTTTTTTTTTTTTGTTCTTTATATTAATTACTTTTATATATGCTCAAAATATAAGACCATATATACTGTTTTGCATAGGAGTTTGATTTTTTAATAAGAGGTTTGAATTAAGTATCGATATATGGTTGGTTTTGGGCATTTTCGATACGTACTTGTAAAGAATATATATCGAATTCCTTGTTGGGTTTAATGCTGAGTGATATTTAAACGTAACATGTTTAGAAGTGGATATTTATTAGTGTTTTTCTTATAACTTTTCAGTCTTTCTGTTAACAAAAAAAAAAAAAAACTTTTCAGTCATTCACAAAAATCTAAACCATATATAAATTGGGTAGCTTCCAAAATTCGCTCGGTTTAGTTTGGATTTGGTACGGTTCAGTTCGGTTATAATGTTCAATCCAAATCCAAACCCAAACCCAAAAACATCAAACAAAAATCTTTGTCGACGTTACCCTCTCTAACCTCACTTTCAATCTCCGATCGACGCCAAACTTAGAGCGTTACCAATTTCGCCGGAGAAGATGCAGCAGAGAAAGCCGACGGCCGGAAGACCTAGTGGTACCGATGGATCCGATTTCTCATACCGCATGGTCGTTGACTCTCGTGAGTTTACAAAATCCCAAAGTCTCCTCTGACTCCAGATCCTTAATCTCGATTTGTTCTTGATCCGTTCGTTACGTTTTGGTTTAGGTTACACCAAGGTCACTCAAGAGAAAGCTCGTCTCCGTCCTTTGATCTTTGTTCAGGTACTCTTGGATTTCGATTGATTTGGTCTAGAATTCGATTTTATGATGCGTTTGCAAAATGTTACATACTTGAGCACTGAATTTATCAGTTCATGTTTGGTGTATCACACTTAAAGGTTCAGAACTAGTTTGTTCTCACAATTGAGGGGGTTGAACAAATTGCAATTAGCTCAATCTCCTATAGCTTAGTTTCAAAATTAACCAAATCATTTAGTTTAGTGTCTAGCAAATTCATAGGTTTCAAAAGTGCTACATGCAGTTTTGATTTCATTGAGATTGTAGTGTTCTTGAAATTGTTGTAGCATTAGTTAAAAAGGCTTAATATTGTCATGGTCTCATCTCATGGAGATGTATCTCTTTTAGCTCAAATCTTTCAGGTTTTGGCTTTTGCAGGCTGCGATTTATTTAATCGGACTAGCGTGTGCGTTTCTGACAACAACTAAAAAGGATGAGATGAACACCCTTCCAATTGCAGCTGCTGCTGCTGGCTTTGTGTCTTCATTGATAGGAGAATTAGGTTAACCCTCTCTTCTTTGTTGTTCTACTGGTTATGCATAACTAAAAGCATCCTCTTTTCTTTTCTTTATATGTGTTTGTTGTCTCTGTTTAAAGGTTGTAGACGCAGCAGAGTAAACCTTTTGAGGCTCTATACGGCTGCATCTACCATTGTTATGGTTCTTTCGGTGTTTTGTGCTGTTAGGAGCAGATTAACGATGGAGGTAAATGGACTGACTCGAACAAACTTTCACTCTAGTTATATGCACTGCCAATTTTTTACTTGCATAATTAGTTAATTAACTGATAAGCTTCGATTAGTTAGAAGTATACGGTATACCTGTTAAAGCTCCGATGATGATCCAAAGCAGGAAAGAATTTTACTTTCCTAGTTGTGGACTACTGGTGATTGTGGTAGTAATGGTGTCTCAGAAGATGAATTTTAGCTTGTATATTGATGCTATCACCTGACTCTCGATAAATGCTGTAGGAACGGAATAGCTCAGGAACAACAGCGAAGCTTGAGCTCGTAGGGTTCATTAGTGCTCAATTAGGTAAAACATCCAGAAGATTCTACTCACTTCTTCTTCAAGTACATCCCGATGCTACTTGAGTTACACATTCGTGGGTTATAAATATTCTGTTTTCTTCTGTCGAATGCAGGAGCAGTGGTGCAGATATTAGTGATCATCGTGACGGGTTCCCTTGTCAATAACATGTCTCCACCTACGAAAGCAGAATAGGGATTACAGAGAATTTGGGTTCTGTCGTGCGTAATTCTCCTACATGAAGAAATTTGAAATTTTGAACCGTTTAGTTTTCTCCACTACATGAATAGTTGTAAAACTCTTGTTAAAAATTATTCATAACGTTTTCAATTAACCATTCAAAAACACATTATTGATAGAGCGATACACCGTAATATTAAGTGCCTTGACTAATTCACTTAGATAGTTCTTAGTCACTTAATTAAAGATGGGTTTACATAATGATTATTACGAAATGATAAAACATATAACTCGTCGACCGGCCGGTACCTAAGGGAAGCAATATATATGAATCTTAGACGACGACAATGTTAATATACTTTAAGAGAATTGGATGAGACATTGTTGTATTAGAGTCAATGAGAGACTCATGGCCATTGTTGTTTTCCAGCCAAGAACACCAAGTGGCCCATGTTAATGTCATGCCCTCTTCCCAATTATCATTTCATTAATATTAGTACTATGTACTATTGTGTTTTCTATGATAGTATAATCAGGGCTCCAATGTGGAAACCGTACTTATCACATGTTACTATGCGAAATATTATTGCGAGTTTGCGATGCGACGGTCTATAATTGTATCATTATATCATATAGTATCAAACACAATCAGCTGCATGCAAGGCTAGCTAGCTAAACTCTCAAGTTCGAAACTTGTATATATTTTTTCGATCATAGAATAAAATATTGAAATGGCAAGCAAACACTTTGTCATACTAATGTAATGATAATTATTGATAAACACGTCCTCAATACGTTGCATATAGCATAATAGATGAATCTCAATAAAAGAGGCAACTAATAAGTAGATAGTATTTTGTAAGCAAGAGTAAAATAAATAAAATACAGTTCGAATTAACGTAGAACATTAGAAAACACTCTCTATTCATCATGTTCATTGTTCAATGTCACCCGCCACCATACTTAGTTAGGAGTTTGCATTTGAGACTTTATTTGATCCTCTTTCTTGAAATTCGGATTGCATTTATAGAAACATAAAATAACACACCAAGATTCTCATCATATTTATATAATTTATATCTTCGTTTTTGCATAAAAGATAATGAATATTGTAAAGGTTCTTAAAAGTCCAACTACTCAAAACAAGTTATCTACAACTAGATTAGTTCATGCCCTTTAAATGTTAACTTTAAATTTCATCGTGTTTCATATATTTAAATTATAAAATTTTTTATGGCTAATTCAATTCAAATAACAAGTTAGTTATTTGTAAAATGCCAACCAATACAAAAAAAAATCATGTATAGTTATTACTTATTAGGTAATGCATGACAGACCAATTTGCAAATGAGTTTATGATTCCTTCAAAAGAGGAGATCTATCTAATCCATGTTCATCACATCACGTGTCACGTACCTTACATTTCATTAGGCTTGAATCACGGAGTAAACTTGTAATAATGTTCTTGTTTTATTTTTAGACAATTCAAGACTTACTATATGGTCCATTGTTATTGTTATTTTTTTCTTTCTTTCACACTACACTATTTCTGAAAAGTTTATCTCTTTTTCACACCCAAAGGAGTGTTCTCAAGAGAGATACTATGTAGTATATATTCCTATGTTTGGATATAGACATATAGTTCGGTTGAATTTTCGTAACATGCATGCATAAATTTACGGTTTATATATAGAAAAATAAAACAATCCACACTAAATTACATACTTTTAAAGATTCACATGATCTACAAATAGTTTTTGATGGTTAAAAAGTCAAACTGACATAGTTTAATTTTATAACAGGATTAAATTGGTGGAAAATTATATCGGCATCAATCATAACTTAATTAACAATTATAGATGTAAATGAGAGGAGTTAATGGGATCGTTAGTCCCTAGCATACTCAAAATGTAAACATTATCAATATGAATGCCGGATATTATGATACTCTATGTTATCTGTGGCTTTGTTGTTGAGTACACACTAATTAACCATATATAGCAAAAGAAGAAACCCATAATCACATTCACAACGGAATCATCTTTACTGTTATATAAAATTTTTTTAAAAAACCCATTCGTATTGGGAATTATCTAATTCGAACGAACAGTTGAGAGTTGACTATGATATATTTTACGATTTCTTGACCATTTTTTTGAAAATTTAAGTTACGTACTCATACGCATAATACGATTTTGTTCTTAATTATATATCAGAAACTTGATACATATATTTTAACTATTTTTAAAAGAAAGATCTACATTCAATTTTTAATTACAACAAAATGTGCATGTGTGTTGTATATATATAACTAGAAGTAGACCCGCGCGATGCGCGAGATAAATTTGATATTATATTTATAATAATTTTACTATATTTTCTGGAAATCAATTTGATTGAAGCAATTAAGTAATTTTCTTCATTTCTATGCACTATCTCATAGAATATTTATTTGATATTTCCAAATTTTAATATAAAACTAAGTGTATATGTTTCATGATTATTTTGTATTATGCAGATTGCTATCTACTGCATAGATTATTTAAAATACATTATAAATGGTATTTTTTTACAAAAAAAAACAAAAAGTGAAATAATTTTTTAATTTGTATTCAACAAATTCCATCATCAATTAAAATAAGCATTAGAATATTTTTTTTTTATTCAACTACAGTAGGATACTAAGAGTAAAATTTATAGTCTTAGATCACACTACAAACAACTCTTTGAACTTATAATCTATACAAATCTACTTTAGGTTTGTCCTGGTGTCATATTCATTTTTTTTTGTTTTAAAAAATATCATTGCTTATTAAGTGTTGATTACTTTTTCCTTCGGTCTCTCAAAAAATCAAATCTTCTAATATTTCATATCGGATAGTATTATATAATGACACATTAATATTTCAATTTTTTTGTCAACAACCTTTATATTAATCCAGAGCATCAAAATAGCCTAATATTAATTACACATACAATTAAAAAGTGAACCATATGCATTCTTAAAAATAGGTTATGTTAATTAAAAAGAAAAGTCACATACAATTTACCATAGCCGTTTTGCTCTCTACCACGATTCCCGAGAAAAAATAATATATTCTAATTTAAATGAAAAAATAAATAATGTAACAATAACATCATGGGAATTTATAAATAAATAAATTATAGGAAAATAATGAAATAATAAAAAATAAAATTTTAGAGTAGAAATGGAAAATATTATAATTTGAAAGAAGATATATTAAGGTAGTACCAGGTAAGTTCTCTAATTTATCTACCAAAGTGTTGATTTCTTTGTATGTTTCTATACAAAAATAGTGTTCAATGTAAAGTTCATCTATTGTACTATGATCGTATAAGAAGATTTCAAAGTTATGGTTAGTTAGCCGGTAGGAGTAAAAATATTTTGTTTTAAAAAAAATCTGAAGGACCAAATGTTTTTAGCCACGTTTTTTCGTTTTCAAAAAATACTTAGCCCTCATTAACATTTTAACGATATTTATATAATAATTTATTAGATCACAAAAATTAATTATAATGATGCATAATATTAAAATAAATTACAAAGAATTATTTTAATACAAAAGAGGAAAGAAAAAATTATTTGGAAAATGTGTTACGGTTACATATTTAATTAGAAATTTCATAATTAAAAAAGAAAAATGCATATAATAATATATATGTAAGAAACTATGCGAACATCAAAAATATATAACAAAATGGATCTTTTTAACTTAATTCTCTTGTTAGGATGATTGGAACTAATATTTTTAAATCAAAATTTATATTTTTATAGCCTTCAAAATCTTTTATTTTACACATCTGTTTCATACTTTCTTAATTTATAAGTATGATTAAATTTAAAATTATGTTAGATTTGTATCATACTTTCTAAAACTATTTATATCAAATTCTTAAATGATCATTTCATGGATTTTTATGCCATAGACAATATAAAAAATAGAAAAATATTAAAGATACATGAATATAATTGAATAGGGTGAGGGAATGATTACTTATATGATGATAATCTAATATATAAAATAGAGATGAATTTTCAAAAAACAAAAACTATAATAACATAAGATGTATATCATATAGTCTCTTATTTTTTTTACAGTTGAGCTTTTATAAAACAATATTTTGATTGTTTTCTAAAACTCATACAAAAAAAAAACACAAAGCTCTTTTTTTATATAATAATTGAGATAGGGGATGAGAGGATGAGAGAATTAGAGGATGGAAGTTACAATTTCATAAAACAATTATGGGAATCAATTATAATTTATTGTGTGCTGAAAAATTCAATGTAAAATATAGTTAATGCAAATTTATATTATTTCAGTTTTTATATTAAAGTGTGAGTTTAATGTATATGACTAAATGTGTTTTGTGTTTTTTTTTTTGTCAACTATTTTGTGTTTTAATTGTTTTTTAGATTTATATTAAATTGGGAATTAAATATATATATTATATATGTGATAATACATAATATTTGTTTTAAGTTAGATGCCAAGTGAACCAATAAGAAGAGCGTAAAAATTTATTTATATATATATGATTTGTGAATAATATGATAATTATTTTTTGATTAAATTTCATGATATTGTATTCTATTAGACAGTGTTTCCTCTCTCAACTGTTTAATAATAGTAAATTAAATAATTTTTTTTTTCTAAATTAAATTATAGTAAATTAAATAGTAGAATATTTTTTTGGTTAAATAGTTACTTTATCTAAATATTGTAGATGTACTAATTTATTATACTGAAAAACGATCAAACTTTCTCTAATTTCATTATTTACCGTAGATTTCACCGTGCTAAAGTAAAGAAAAAATAATTCTCTTTAATTATTTTATTATAAACTTATTTCCCAAAATTTATATAAATATGTTATAAATAATCTATTACCCATATTAATAATTTTAGGAAAAAATACTTTAAAAGGAGGAGGAAATTTTGTTGTGATTTTTGAACTTTAAATCTTAAGGAAAAAAACTCATACCAATTTTCTTTGAATACAAAGAAAAAAAATTTAACTACTCCATTTTATGTTTAGTTTATATGATATTTAATTTAAATAGAAACTTAAATTAGGGAAAAAAATTTTTGCAACAATGACACTTTTTTTAAAAGCAAACAATACATATCTTATAACTTTCAACACAATATCATAAATAAAATAATTTTAAATGTTAAATTAGAAATTAATAAAAATGACACATGTCAAGCATATAGAGCGCCAAATGTCGCTTTGTGAGGCAAAGTTAGAAAAAACCTTATCTTATTATATAAGATACACACAAGACACAACTTACTACATAGTTTCACAATTCGTCCCAACACAATTTGTCCACAAATACACGAAAACAAAAATACAAAAACTGGAAGCTGGCCACCATCAACATGTCGCAGTTCCTATACTCTCTAACGACCATCTTCATTCTCATAGCATCGACAAACATCGACAAAACATCAGCAGCCAGTCCACCATCATACTCCCAAAACCACAAAACGTTCGTGAAAACGGCTTGCAACTCGACAACATCACCTGACAAATGCTACAAGTCCTTATCCTCATACTCCACCACCATCAAATCCGATCCTATCAAGCTATGCACCACCGCGCTAAACCTCAACGTGAAATCCGCAAAGGAAGCAACGTCCGTCGTCTCTAAGCTTCTCAAAAAGTCTCAGAGATCCACCGCCGGACGAAAGAATAAAATGTTACCGGAGACTCTTATTCTCAAAGACTGCCTCGAGGAGATGAAGGACACAATCATTGAGCTCAAGCAAGCGATCACAGAGATGAAGACTCTCAAAGACGGTGCTTCGGTGGCTGAGCATATCACGAACGTTAGGACATGGGTGAGCTCGGCGTTGACCGACGAAGGGACTTGTACTGACGGGTTCGAGGAGGTGAAAGTGAATAAAGAAACAACGAAGAAGGTTAAAAAGGTTGTTGAGGAACTTGCAATGACGACTAGTAATACCTTGGCGCTTATTACGAATCTACGTTACTAGCTAATTCACGATTTTATAAGAAGAAAAGGTTATGAAAGTTATTATTGAATGGATTATTAATTTACTACTACTCCTTGCATGTGCATGTTTTTTTTTATTCACGTCAAAATTGATGCGATGAATTTCTTGTATCTACTATATTATATTCTATCATGTTAGAGTTAATTTAATTACGCCGACTTGTATGATATGGATCACATATATTTATGGATGGTTACCAGAATAATAGAGTTGTCTAATTTGGTTAAGTCGAATCAAATGGCATCAAAATCACACTACTAGAAAAGAAAATAATTTGGTTTTAGCTAGTAGTGTGATTTTGTATTGTTACAATTACTATACTCAGAAATTCCGAAATATGAAAAGAAAAAAAAAATTATTACAAAAAGTGTAATGAAGAGTGGAGACCTAAATGTAGAATGGTCTTCTTGTTGGTGTTAAACACAAAATTCGTGGAAATATTTGGACTTGAAACATGAAAGATCAACAATTTAATTTTTCTTCATCACAATTTCACACTACAGTATAAAGTTTTTAGCCTCTTCAAAGTTTTTTTTAGTTCCCGTCTCAAACGCCATGCCGTTTTCATAATTTCAAAATGGCAGCACATCGCTTTGTCCCCTACCAAAACCCTGAGCGTTTTCAAGTTAAACGTCAAGTGTCTTCCTCCGTACAAGCCGCAAGAAGAAGCAGAGCAATGTGGAAGCTGACGCGGCGATTGCAGCCGCATATCAATTCGACCCGATGGTTAATCCGACATTTCCGGAGCGGAGGGTCTGGAGACGCCACTGGTCTCTACGGCTTCGATCATCTTAAAACGGCTAAAGGGTTTCAGCGCTTCGTCGCTGATGCCATTGAAAGGTATGATTTTTATCAAATTAGTAATGTGTGTGCTTTGTCAAAATAGCCATTGATATTGATAGGGATGGTATTGTAGCTTAGTCATAATCATGGTGTGTGTGTGTGTGTTTCACTAGAGAGCTCTATGAAGTTTTACAGCTACTGTGCTGTGTTGTGATGTTCTATGATTATTGAAAAATTGGTTCTGGAACCATTGTGTTAGGTCTGGTGAGTTGGTGAGCTACATATCAGGAATGCCTTCGTCTCCAGAGATTATTAAAGCCATGGATGAGATTTCAGACACGGTATGGTTCTTGCTGCAGTTGTGTTATTATTATTAGTGTTTCTTGTTATTAGCTCTTATGGTACTTGAAGTGACTGCTGTTTTTCTGAATTCAATTTTTTTGGGTAGGTTTGTTGTGTTGTTGACTCTGCTGAACTCTGTCGACAAACCCATCCTGACAGGTCTCTTTTCTCTCTAGTTCTGATCTTTCAATAGTTGGTTTCTTATGTTCTTTGATATATAAATTCTTAATTTGCTTACTTTTCTCTATTAATGTGATAGAGAATTTGTTGAGGAAGCGAATAAAGCAGCAATTGAGATGAATGATTATCTACATGTGAGGTGACCAAGAATTTGCTCAGCTTTGATTTTTTTTCTTCGGTTTACATGTTTGAATCTTGAAATGCCTATAACAATGACATGTTAAGTATGTAGTTACCTTATGTCAAAAGGAAATATATGAAATTTCCTCCATCTTTGAACATTTTTTTCTTGTTTAGACATGAATACGCAGCTGTCCAAAAAGATCTGCAAATCAATATATTTTTTCCTTTCAGCTGTAGAAACTTGAGGCATTAAATGTTACCAAACTGAGGATATATATAACCTCTCTAGACTCATCCATCTCAGTAGAGTAGACAGAGTTGTGTCTATGTTTATTCTTGGCGATTTCTTAACTTTTTTTCTGGGTTATTGATGTTCAGCATCTTAACACAAACCATACTTTGTATGCTGCGGTGAAAAAAGCAGAGCAAGATTCTAACTTGCTTACCAAAGAAGCAAGTAGGACTGCACATCACCTCCGAATGGACTTTGAACGGGGTGGCATTCATCTAGACCCTGGTTTGTTATTTATTGCGGTTCTTTCTTTACCCTTTAGGCCTTTATGATGTGGCTGGTGTACCTGATGTTGAATGCCTCTTTTCTTCTTTGCAGAAAAGCTAGATAAAGTGAATAGCTTAACAACCAATATTTTTCAATCATGCAGGGAGTGAGTACCCATAATTACACAAGTTTTGTTTCCATTGAAAAACTGGTATTATCATGGTGCTTTGTGCTGTTAGTGTTAACTTCCTTTTGATCTATATCCAGGTTCAGCGAAAACATTGCTGATGATCCAGGACATGTTGATATATTTCCAGCATCACGCATCCCTCGACATGTGCATCATCTTGTCAACCCTATCTACCGATCCACTGAAAGGGGTCCAAGAGGGTCTACAAGAGCAATGTTTAAGTCGAAACAGAAGGGATTTCGAATAAATACTGATCAACGAACCCTTTCTTCTATTTTGCAATGGACATCAGACGAAGAGGTGCCTACTTTACCTAATTTCTCTATCAACTTTTTCTGATATCTTTTTAAGGATGGAGGTGGGATATCAATCAGTTTTGGATATCAAACAGTTTTAGTTACTACTCCACTCTAATTCAATACCTCTATTTTCAGGTGAGAAAAATGGTATATATTAAAGGGAACTCTGTTCCTCATTCGAATCACGGAGTTCTTGAGAAGCTTATCGCTGCACGCCATGAGCTTGCCCAGGTTAAGTTCATTGATGATGCTATTTAGTATATTTCCAGTGTTAAAATATTGCATTTTACTTTTTTGTAATAGCTGCTTTTTTTTTTTTGCTCTCAGATAATGGGTTGTAATTCTTACGCTGACTTTATGGTCGAGCCAAACTTAGCCAAATCGCCAAAGGTTGTGACATCCTTCCTACAAGAATTGAGCAAGACAGTCAGATCAAAGGCAGACGAAGTAAGCTCATCTTTGCACCTTATCTGGCACTTTTATGATATTTTTGTTGTTAAAAATTGAGGCTCTAATAACTAGTTTTCCATCTCTGTAGGAATACATAGCCATTAGAAACTTTAAAAGAGAGAAATGTGGTAACAAATCTGCAGAATTAGAACCATGGGATGAGACTTACTATACTTCAATGATGAAATCCTCCGTCAATGATGTTGACACCAGTGTAAGCTGTTTTTTAATATTTGAATTATCTGTTTAGTGTGCTGCAAAAGCACTTGGGTTTCTGTGTCTTCATTTCGGGATCTTTTGGGTTATTTTTTTTTTTCCTCAAGAGAGATTTGTGCGAAGACTTTTCTTACCGTGCTCTGTTGGAATATTCTTGTACAGGTTGTAGCATCATATTTTCCTCTGCCTCAATGTATTGAAGGCCTAAAAGTACTGGTTGAATCATTATTTGGTGCAACATTTCATACCATTCCTCTGGCCCCAGGTGAATCCTGGCACCCAGATGTGCTTAAATTGTCTCTTCATCACCCAAACGAGGTATGCTGTGTACAAAACTAAGATAATCCTTGCATAAGTCTTGTTGATGCAAAACAATAATAGTTCACTCCAATTTTTCATACCACACCCATCTTTGCTCCCTCATGTTCACAAATCATGCAACCGTTTCTTGCAGGGTGATCTCGGGTATTTTTACCTTGACTTGTACTCGAGAAAAGACAAATACCCTGGGTGTGCTAGCTTTGCAATCAGAGGAGGACGCAAGATATCTGAGACAGAATACCAACTTCCTGTATGTTTCATCAAACTTCGTCTGTATGGAAAAAATATGTAGACTGACTCCTGGGAAAATAATATCATATTCTTACACCTGCCTGTTAATCTTATCCAATTGCAGATTTTGGCTCTTGTTTGCAATTTTTCACGAGCTCGTGATTCATTAGTCGTGAAGCTTAATCACTCTGAAGTTGAAGTTTTGTTTCACGAATTCGGCCATGCTCTTCACTCTCTGCTCTCACGAACGGTGTTGTACTAATTTATCAATACAAGAAACTACATACGGTCCCCCCTCAAATTTCGCTCCTGCTTTGCTGATTGTTATGTTTTCTGAATTTGGCAGGATTATCAACATTTTTCTGGTACCAGGGTGGCTCTTGACTTAGCAGAAATGCCTTCAAATCTATTTGAGTGAGTCTAATTCCCAACAATGTAACTATTGTTTCAATACTCTTTCAAAGTTGAGTTGCAACCTTCGAGTGGTACATAATGAACGTGCTCATGCATCCCTCAGGTACTACGCATGGGACTATCGCCTCCTGAAGAGATTTGGCCGGCATTACTCTACCGGTGAGACAATACCCGAGAAGTTAGTCAACTCATTACAAGGTGCGAGGAACATGTTTGTAGCAACTGAACTGCAACGTCAGGTCTGCTTAATTGATTCACCTCTCAAATAGGCTCAATGCAGAAAACACGAATGTGGGCTAGAGAGTTCAACGTCGGTTTCTATATGGTTTTTTGGTAGGTGTTCTATGCGCTGATTGACCAAATGCTGTTTGGGGAACAACCAGAGACAGCAAGAGATGTGAGTCATCTCGTGGCTGAACTGAAACAGCAACACACGAGCTGGAGCCATGTCGAAGGAACACATTGGCATATTCGTTTCAGTCACCTACTTAACTACGGAGCAGGTACATATTATCTATCTACTTAAAAGGCGATTTCACAGATGTATCTTGAACTCTGGTGTATATATGCATGCAGGGTACTATAGCTACTTATACGCCAAATGCTTTGCGTCAACAATATGGCAATCAATATGTGAAGAGGATCCTCTCTCGTTGAGCACAGGAACATTGCTGAGAGAGAAATTCTTCAAACATGGAGGAGCCAAAGATCCAGCTGAGCTACTTACGGATCTAGCAGGCAAAGAGATCATTAGTGTTCATGGTGAAGGCATTGTCCCTGCAACCACAGGTCTTTTAAAAGAGCTGAGATTATAAATGAACAAATACTTTGGTTGTAGCAAAACAGAGAATCGGACGACAAAAAAAAAAAAAAAAAAAAAAGCAAAACAGAGAATCATTCCTTTTCAAAATTGAGTCATTGACCAACCTAAAACGACGTAGTTACTAACTTTTAGTTGATAGTGAAACGGCAAGCAGTTTGGTTTTGAGCAAATGCTATGCCGTTTCGAGTAAACTATAGTATTATCCAGTTCTATCGCAAAACAAATCCAACTGAAAAAATGGCGCTACAAATCCACTCTTCGTGTTCCTTCGCCTCGAGACCTTATCATCTTCATCGTCACTTCACAACCAGAAACCCTAATTTCGCAATCAAATGTCAAAATCCCCAAATCGAAACGGAGAAAACCGAGGATCCAGCTCAACCAAAGAATTCGAGCTCTTCCGGCGTAGGATTCGGTTCTCCGGCGAAGAAACTTAGCGCGGCGGATACATCGGGAAGTAAGAAAGGGAAAGGGAAGAGAGTGGTGAATCGGCGTACACCGGTGGAGAAACCGGTGTTTATGAGCGAACAAGGAGCGGCGAAGGCAGAGGAGCAGAGACAGAACGAGAACGCGTTTCTTCTTACTTGGGCTGGGCTTGGTATCGTCATTCTCATCGAAGGAATTGCTCTAGCCGCTTCAGGTACTTCATTCCCTATAGCTTTCACTAAACACCTGCTGGAGATTATACGAATTCGGCCATTTGCATATAACTCTAGAATCTTTAGCCAAGAACAATCATTAGGTTTGTGGTGAGCTTACGTTTGTTAAGTCAATGAGCTGAGGTTCAACAGTCTGATTCTAGTTTCGTAATTGAGCCAAGTGTTAAATCTAAGATTTAGCTAGAGATAGAAACGAATTGTCAAGAGGATACTAGTCACTACCTTTTCCTTAGTCGACTCGAAAGGAATCATATAAGAGTGATATTTGGTCATAACTTGCCTTGACAGGCTTATATCGAAAACTTGAGTCCGTAGCTCTATACTCACTTTCGTGCTTAGACTATATCTTATAGTCGAGCTTGTCATCTTACTTAATGGTTTATCCCTTTATAAGGTGATTCTGTGTGATCTGAGGCCTGATTCAATTGCTGTAGAAACAACGGCTTGGTCTCTTGCTTTTGTGGGTACTAAATGGTTACAGCGAGAATTAACAACTGGTTTCCTTTTTAACTCATGCATATAATATGTGAGAATAGAATTCACAGAAGATAGAATTGAGGGCATGGTGGTGATACACAGTTATTGAAAACTCCTTTGTGTTTGTGTTGGCTCTGCAGGATTCCTTCCCGAAGAGTTAGATAAGTTGTTTGTGAAGTATGTGTATCCAGTGTTTACTCCATCAGTTGTATTATTTGTGGCTGGGACAACTGCATATGGAGTTCTTAAGTACATACAGAATGAGAAAATGAAAGGTCAAGAGTGATACTATTCTACCATGGATATTAGAGCTTGCCGTTGATTGAGAGAGATTGGTGTTAAAGGGTGTGTGTATTGATCGGACCTTAGTCATTGTATATGCAGAGAGAGCTGGTTATGTAAAATTAAAATCAGTTTCAAGTTATTCCAGTGCCATTTTCATTTTACCATAAACAAAAATGAGAAAGAAAAAAACAAGAGCCAAGCCATTGTATGTAGTAATTGTCTTGTTGCCATGAATATACCAGAGAAAAGCTCACGGGCCGACCTGACCTGACCAGTCATGGTAGGGACGTGCTGGTTTTTAATTCTTTGGACATATATACAGGTTAGGAGCAGATCCGGTCTATTCAGTACAAAATCTGCTACATTATCACAGCTTGGGCAGTTTGGTTTCGGTTCCAAGAATATCGAGTTTTTGTTACCAATCCCTCTTTACTTAAACACTAAGGCTAAATCAAACATGGCTACAAGAGTCTGTATCTTATACTTATACGAATGGACCAGACACAAGAATACATGACCAAAGGAACAAGTCCGAGACTTGTTGTTCCATCTAAAAAGTAAACAACTTTTAGGGGAAATAACTAAAAATATAAACACAGAAACACAATAATGGAGTCACCGAAAAATTTGGAGGGTGAAAGTCAAGTGTTGGGGGGACCTAATAGGAGGCGCCGCTAAGTCTCTCGCTCCCACTATCAAGACATCGTGCTATTGATTTGCTCATTTGTTATCATTGTTTTTGCTGTTTTGATTTTTATCATCACCATCATGTTGATTCTCTCTTCTCTTCTTTCTCTATAAAAAAGTTTCTTTATGTTTTTTTTTGTTTATACGTAGCTTCTTTTCAAAGTCTCTCGTCTAAGTTTGCGGACTTGTAGTTGTAGACTTCTCTGACTACTCTTTAACTTAAAATTGACATCCAGCTACACTACTACTGACTCCCTTTGACTCTTTGACACTGATCACACTAATACTAAACAAGCATCAAGCTTAAGCTCAGAGTAACAACATACCCACTGATCAATACTTGTGAAATCTGTGGTAGACTTTCAATGTAAACGATATGTAGAGTCGTTGTTCAAACACCATCATCAATGTAATCTGTCAACGGCGTTGAATGCAATGAACAAAATTTTGACCACATTACACGCGTATGCATTCATGATTACATGTATACTGAAACACACATATTACAACAAACACAAGTATACCTAGTCACTACGACTACCAAGTCTACCTAACAAAATTGTTACTAACTGTATAGTATAATAAATACTATAAAAACACTAACAAAACACTTCTTTATATACAAAACTCTTATGATGAACAAACAAATCCTTCTTACATTTTGTTTTTTTTCTTTTATCTTTTCTCCATTTTCATACATAAAGACACTTTATTGTAATTTTCTTTCAACTTAGACTGAGAATGGTAAATTTGTGTTTTCAGACAACTTGTCTGATTCTAGTAAAAGTGAAAGTTTATGTGATGCTTTTACCCTGTTAATTGTAGTGTTTTTTACTTTTTTTTTTTTGTTTCTTTGTGACCATTTTACTTGTGATGAAACTGACACCTCTAAAACAAGATTTGCCACTGTGAAAAAAGAAGTAAAAAAAACAATTGCCTCAAATCAGGGTAAATAAGTTATGATTGTCTAAGGGGAAAAAAAAAGAAAACATTAAAAGGACAATTATGTTAGGTTTGGTTCTTTCACCTAGCCTTCCTTCTTCTCACACTCCTCCAAACAAAATATCTCCTTACATGATTTATCCTGTTGTCTTCTGTTTTCGTTTTCTTACACTTTTCTTACTACTTGATGTCTTGAGAAAAATATCTCCTAGTTAGTTTCGTACAAAGGACAACTATAGATAGACTCAAACGATATGATACATAATAATCTTTAAACGCTCCAATCATAATCCTTTGTGACACATTTACATACATAGTTCAAGAGTTTATAGTTTGGAAGTGGAACTATAAGTTAACTATATCAACTGGGTTTATACATAGGCGTTCTCACTTCTCATGAGGATTATAATTTTAGAAGGAAAAAAAAAAATTAATGTTTTAATCATTGCAATCATTAGGATTGAATTTTCGAAATGATTAACGAAAACGAAAACAAATTAAAAGAAAGATAACTTTTGTCTTTTTGTTAAGACAACTCGTGTATAATTCGCATTAAGACATTATAAACTCATACTGTATTAAGCCTTTAAATATATTTCGCATTAAGATTGGCTTTGTTTCAACAAGAAGATGAAAAGGTAAAGCAACATAATCAAGAAACTTAAATAAACGCTATCATTTTAACTAATCTTAATTATGCCATCGACTCACAAACCCCATTCTTGATCACTTCATTCATTCTTCTCCAACATTGCTCCATCCCAAATTTGAAAATTACGAATTTAAATCACAAAACCAAACCATTTCACTCGCTACTAATCAAGCTTATTGGGTCCGATACAGTAACTAACCACGTGGCTCCATAACCACTGGATCAAATACCGCCGTCGGATCCCATTTACATTATACGTGGCACCACTGTGATCGTTCAACATCTGTCCCGTGTACGAACCACCACCTCCGGTTCCATAAATACCCTCACAAAGATCCGCTATCTCTACCGGAGCCACCGGGTCTGCTCCTGCGTACCAAGCGTTAACCAACGGGTTCGTCGCCAGCTCAGCTATCTCGTGAGCTATCACACTTATCATCCCATCTACTCCCACATCACCGTTCGGCGATTTAACCGGTTTTAATCCCGGTATGTACTCCGGTACGGCGAACGGATAAGCACAAACCCCGGGACAAAACTTCGCCGAGTTCCCAACCCAAGCGTACGGCAACGTGTATCCGACGATCGACGGGAACGTGAAGTAGTGAAACCCACAGACCTGGCCGCAAAAATCTTGGACGTAGACGTCATCGGCGGTTAGGAGGAGATACAAACCGCTTTTGGGATTAACCGGTAAGGGGCGGGATCTAGAACCGACGGCGGATTTGATGACGGACTGAATCGATAACCGGGTTAGCGATTTGCCGTGAGAATAAAACCGGTCGTTTTTTTCTTCGCCGAGACGAACCGTACCGGTAATGTTAGATCCGGTTTGGTCAGTGTAGAGCTGTACGGTTTTCCACCAACCGGAGACGGAAGGGTGTTTAGATCCAACGGCTGAGATAGAGTTGATGAACTCGCGGATGATTTTTTTCTGGGATTTTTGCCACGTGCCGTACCAGATTGGGTGGACGGTGATGTTGTTGGTTAGGACAGGACCCATGTGGTAACGGAGGCGGACGAGGTTGGAAGAGCCTTCGAATTTTTTAGAAGAGGCGAAGATTTGATCGGAGCCGTTGGTTTTAGGTGGGTATGGACGGTATCCGATAACTTGCGCCGGTGATGTTAAGAGTACCGTAAGTACGGTGAGGGTGAGGATCACCGGAACTGAATGCATGTTTAAAAAAAAAGGAAAAAAGTAAATAATAATTGGGAATGAAATGAGAGAAAAGAGGAACAAAAAAAAAAATTGAAAATGTTGGAATGGTGGACCGACTTCTCTGAAGAGTAGAGAGATATGGAGTGTCGAGTAGGTGTTTATATAGGGTTATTTAATTCATTATTACATATTTTTATTTATACTATAAAAGATGTAAATTATATAATTTGTTTTGGCTCATTCATCCCAAAATAGAGATTTTAATTTGTTGTTTTAGGACTTATTATCGAAAATTATAATACTAAAATTTATTTTGTTTTTGGGTTTTGGCGTGATTACTATTTGTTATTTACTTTTGTAATTGTTAATTTTCAAACCGTTTGAAATCATAAAATCACATTTTATTAGTTTAGTTGGCTGTTATAAATGTTTAAATAAATTAGATTATAAACAGTCAAACAAATGGTATATATATATATAAGATGTTGTTAAGATATATTGTAGTGAAAATGGAATTTATATTTAAACTACTTGCTTTTGTTAATGAGTAAAAATGGAATTTTGATTAAAAATTGTTGAAAGTGTAAAGTAATAATGCATAGAGAAATGGGTGAAATCAAAAGGGAAATGTAAATGGAGGACAGAGAAGAAGTGAGGTGGACAAGTACAAGTGGCGTCGTTAACAACCGTCCGATTGTTTATTGATCTGACGTCATCAATTAAAACCCTCGTTTTTGATTTTTTTTGGTTCCCCCATTGCGCGGGAAAATCTTTAATCTTTGTTTAGGGGTAAATATGAAGTTTCACTTTCAACTGGTTCTTTTTATTTTTCCTGAGTATGGACCTCACTTTACAAAATTAATATAGAGTTAAAAAAAAAAAAAAAGGGACTAGAGGACCACCACGAGTTTTGAGAACACTCTTCATTTGTAAGAATATTAAAAATCATTGCGAGAAAAAAACGAGAGTTGTGTCATTTGTTATTTGTCGTGTTTGGGCAATTTGAGTACTGACAGAGTCTTGAGAGAGGATAGTAAATATGAATAGGAAGGAGGAATAATATCGTCGTCGTGTAAAAGACACTAATCACTAAAATTGGCTTTTCTGTTTTTAAATAACCCTCGAAAAGTTGTTTTATGTTTTCTAGATTTACTTTTTTCTTTTCATATATAATAATATGGGTTTTTTGTAAGGTGAATTATACAAATAATGACCCATCTATTGTTTAATGTCACTAATGACTAATGAGTAATGACTAATCAACAGCGGATCGAGAGAATGAGTAACTGACTATAATTTTGAAACCAATATGACAAGAGAACCAGCTTTAACTTTTTTTTAGATGATCACTCTCAAATGTGCTTTTTTGTATACTTTTGCTTTGATAGTTGTATTGCATGTAATGGTTTCAAAAACATTATTATCTTTTAAAAACATAAATTTCATTCATTTATTTATGTATATATCATTCGCTATCAGCAAGCATATATGCGAAATCGAAAAAAAATCATGTCACCCAAACAAGTAGGCAGCTATATATCATTCAAATTCACGAGGCTTTTTTCTTTGGCTTCGATCAGCTCATTTTTAGTTTAAGAGTTAGCTATATCAATAGTATAATACGTTTGTAATAAGTAACTATAAATTATGGTACATAAATTTGGATAAGTCAAAAAGAGCAATGGGTCAGAGATAATGTATATTCACGTCGATGTTTCTATTCTATATAATATTATAATGCACAGCCAAAACCCAAATCGGTTAAGGCTACAAACACCAACCATATGAATTCAGTATACAATTAAACTATACAAGAAGAGACAACATCCATATGAATTCAGTATCATAGTTAACCTAAAAGTCTTGAACACTACTAACAACAAAACAAACCTACGTACCTATCTAGACTTATATAGTTTTACTACTAGGTAAAATACAAATGTCCACGACTACAACAAGTTCAGGACTCAACTATTTTAACAAATCTCTCTCTATAAGACATAACGACCAATAGTAGGAGAAAATATGGGGAAACAATTAGCTAAAACCTAACCACGATTTCTCTAGACCATCTCTCTATCTATGAGAGACTATATAATTCCAATCATACTAGTATTAAAAAATGTTACTATATAGTTTATACGTTTTTACTTATTAAAAAGGAAAAAAGAGTTTAATAAAAAAAAGGGACAAATGAGCACGGAAGTTGCAATATACGAGGTGGTGGTGGTGTGTACTGTCTGTGTAGTAGTATCACTGTATCCCATAAGTGCCGTAATTCGCATTTGAAGTTTCCCATATAGAGAATATTTAGTTTTTCGTATTTTTTATATATATATATATTTTATTCTTTTCACACATGAAAAACTATCACACAAATTCATATATATTCGGATAACCCAACAAAGACAATATTTTTTTAAAAATCTGATAATAGCTGTTCATATTATTATAGACATTTTTTATTTAATGTTGATAAAAAGAGAAGAAGACATTTTTATTAATATTATCCAAAAAATTAAAATGGAAAAAGAAGAAAAAAAAGGAAAACAAAACCTGGGGGAAGGATAAGGAGGATGGGGCCGTCTCAATCGCGGAGCGAATTGCGCGGCTCTCTTGTCTATGTTTCCTACATTTTTTTTTTGTATTTTGTTTTTAAAATTATGAAAATAAAATTTGTCTATAAAAAATCCTAAATAAAATTGAATATATATATATAAATATAGAGTCAGCAAAGCAGTAAAAAAGAATCGTACAGCTGAGATTGAAAGCTCTCTGTTCGAAATTGGTCCACTAATTTCCTTTATTTGTTTTTTTGGTTTTGGTTTTGGTTTTGGGACTTCTCTCATCCTTCTCACTTTTACATGTTTACTACACTGACGTTACGGTGACACGGAAGGACAACCACTGACGCCAGACAGGCGCCACCTGTCTTTTTTGTGGATTTATACGCTGACTTGGCACTGTTGTTGACTCCTCCTTTCTTCTTTTCTCATTGACACGTCATCGTTTGTGTGTGAATGAGACATACGTCGCGTTAATTTTGCGGGTCTCAGCGCGTCAACTCTACGCTCCGGTCCATCGTGCATTAAATTGGTTTCATAATGTGTTACTTATGTGTATGTAGTATTTTTATTTACAAGACATTTAGGCTCCCATTGGTAACTTAAGTTATGGGAGTTGTAGTAAATATTTTGATTTGATAGTAACTTGCAGTAAATATTATGTGGTAGGAACAGCTGTTTGATTTAGTAAATCGCTATAAAAATATGATTTATTAATTTTACAAAAATTATTGACTTGTGATATGTTCATTAAATAAGGTTAATTTGATATAATTGATAATTATAATTAATAGTGATTATATTTAATTAAATTATAGAAATATATAAATTTAAAATATATGAATAATTAAATAACTTTAATATATAAAAAGTTAATCAAACTAAAATAAAAATATAATAATTTAAAAAATAAAAAAAATTTAATAATTTGGCAACATATAAGTAATTTACGAAAATATTTAAGAAAAATTATTAAAGAAAATAAAATAGTAAAAGTAATTGTTTTATTGATATATGAGTTAAATAAAAACAGAAAATAAATAAATGCTTGTATAAATAACTGAATTTTCGTTTTTAATTAAAAATTAAGTTTTTGAAAAGGAAAAGCATCATTAATTAAAAATAAATGGATGGATACTCCAATTCTACTACATGGAATTTTTCATGATGTTACATAATCTTTTGAGTTAGCAATTTTTCAAAGAACATAACTCAAACTTGTAATTCAACCATATCACACTGTAACTCAAACTTAACTTCAAGAAAATTAGTTTTATTCTTGATTGGTAACATTTTTGAATAATGTTTGAGTTAAGTCTATAACTTAACTTAACTTAACTCAATGTTAAAGCATGTTACCAATCAAAGCCTTAGATTGTGTTTCATACTACAGTTATTTTGTAACGTGCAAAATGACTTTCTTGACAATGAGATTTTTATTTTCAAGTTTTCACATTCGGTCTATGATTCAGTGAGTAGTGAGTGACCACCATGCAATTTTATTACTTATTTACATAATATGTCAACGATGAATTTTGGAAACTAACTGATCCACATAATATACAATAGATATATATTTTGCTGGATCGGGTTCTTTTATATGATGACTTTTGTTTTCCAGAGATGTATATATATATATATATATACATGTATGTATATAGTTCATAAGTCAACATTTAGACTATTAGTACTACTCTGGTCAGGAAAAATCAAACTATTTATTTGAATAATTTGTGAGTTTTAGTTGTACATTTGCTAGTATTTTTTTTATCAGTACTGCTATTTATTTTGAAAGTTATATATGTCGAAAATGTTGGGATCAATAATTTAAGGTGACAGAGCGTGACCCACATGATGACATGACTGATTGTTTTTTATTTACAGCTTCGGTGAAAACTAATCAAAGTTTTTTTGTTTGCCCATAAGCAATTTGTATAGATGATAATGTACGTATGCAATACCATATATGTATATTCTATAAACCAAGAGTAGACAAATATTAATATGAAAAACTTAGTGATATAATGAAAATTTAAATAACCTTAAACAAGTTCAGTTTACATATACAGTATGAAACTTAGTGATATAACGAAAAATCAAATAATTGAACCTAGTTAAATAGTTCTAGCCACTTCTTTTTTTGAGTTCTCATGTCAAGTTGTTCAGCCATTTTACTGTCAGCCTTTTAAAGCTTTTTTTTTTTTTTTGCATGCACATTTATATTTATAGCCTAGATGTTGCATAACTTCAGTAATATGGTAGAATGCAATTTTTTTTCTAATCGTCTCATAAGTTAGTATTAGCAGAAGATAAACTAAATTAATGTATATAATCATTAAGGAATGAGAAAGTCACATCATTAAAACAAAATAAAGCATGTACAAAATCATATTAGGGTCGTTCCTTTTTTGACTAAGATGGTTCTCTCTTTAATATATATTTTAAAGTCTATGTGCTATGTAATATGTTCATGTCTTCATCATGATCAGGTAGCTCAATACCAATTCCGACGCAGAAACTAGTTTCTTTTTTGGGCTCTCACTAATGGGACTTTTATCATTTCACTAAAGCCCAAATATATACTCGCTCCTTACAATATTTTCTAAAGCCCAATTGAAAGTGATTCTTTGTCGCATGCTTGTTTTTGAGTTTACAATTTGTCTCCCAACTCCATCCACATATCTCTTTTTGTTATAAGATTCGGACTTGCTATTATCTTTTTTCCTAAATGTGTTATCGATCCACATATCTCTTTTTGTTATAAGATTCGGACTTGTTATTATGTTTTCTCCTAAATGTGTTATCTATAGTTGAACGTAACATTTTTAGTGCTACTGGAAGTAGATTTATATAGTTTTACGTCTTGTTATCTTGAGGTTATGGTTATTGTTTTAACTTTAGCATCTTGAATAATTAAACATGGAAGAATAGGAGTCATAGAGTATACATGAGTCATGCATAGGATTAAAGACAGTTCTTTTATCCAGACATTCTCAACTATAGATTTACTGTACTAAATATTTGTCAAATTCAAATTATATTTGTACATGCAATGTACACGGCATTATACTAAACTAAAAAAGAAATCGACAAACTGTTATTATTAAAAATTTATTTAATGGAAAACAAGCGTATATGATATCCCGATAAAATATTTTGTCCATATATTTTTTTTCTCAAGTCATGTTGACCAATAAACATCATTGCATGTTTAGATTCTTCCTATTTCCAAATATAGCAACAACCAATGACCTAGACAAATAAAAGCTACTTTCCCAAATGCTATCATGGAAATTAAGGTTTTGAATGACAGCAGATTTTACTAGTTTTTGGTTTTTGATTCTAAGAAACTAAAAAATTAGTCATTCATGATTTTAGCAAAATTGGATTCCCTACAATTTAGAAAAATCAGATTTTAGTAGATTTTACTTATTCCTCCATAGAATCCAAAAACCAATTTTTGTGGCTTTCTAACAAATATAACATAAATTTTCTTTTTAATTTATTTTTAGAAAATTTTTTTAAAGATTTTGCAAAAACTAAAATCTACAGAAAAAATCAAAAACTAAAAAAAAAAAAAAATCAAAAGCCAAAAACCAAAAACTAAAAACTAAAACCCATTTAAAAATTACAAAACATTCATGGCCTTAGTCTAAAGCCTACAACCATAATTCACTGTTTTAATCAAACTATCTAAGTTGAATGCATGCTATCTTGATTTTTGGCATTTTCCTACATTTTTCAACATTATTAGTTCTTAATTGTTTATGCTTAGTATCTATAATGTGTTTACTTTGTGCATTTAATTTGTTAAGAAACAAATATTATTGTAATTTTGGTTTCAATCGGTCATCAATAGTTTGGGATGTATATGAATCCATAGATCAAGTTTTAAGTATTTCTCTTTCCTCTATGCATTTTTGTGTGTTAGTTAAAAATATAATTTAACCACAGTCACTAATCTTGAAAACTACGATTAACTAGTTGGGTAAATAGCATCACCAAATATGACATCGAAATATATTGATAAATATTAGTGTAAACTTTACCTAAATTTGTTTGTTAGAAATATAGCAATATTATAGCACTTCCAATTCTTAGATACTCATCTTATGAATCTTATATGAATATTATAGTATTTATTTTTTAGTTTTTTAGTTTTTTAGTTAAATTTTAAATTTTAAAAAATAAATAAAAATAAACAAATTTTAATAAGACATGTAGCATTTGAGGTTCTTAAAGAAAAGTTTTAGAACCTGTCTCTATTTTCTTTCCTTCATTGTAATTATCTTTAACTATTTAATTTTAAAACTCACTTAATAATAGAACCCTCAGTTAACATATGGGAGAAATACCCATTTTAAAAAAAAAAAACATATGGGAGAAATATTTGTTTCTGAAGTGCTATCAAGAAAGAAAAGAAAATCTTTTTTTTTTTTTTAAATTTGTAGAGTGTAGTAAATATTAATGATAGAAATATAATTTGAATTTTGGAAAAAGAAGGAACCCGAAAAGAAATAGAATTAAAAATATATATAAATTATAAAACCAAGAGAACATGCATGCCTTCGTCAGAGTGGACCAAGATCATCGAAACAAAATACTATACAAACTAACTTACCATAACTAAAACCATTCTAAGACATCCAACGGTTCGTATTAACAACAGCAACATCGAACGATCAGATTTTAGTCATCTGTGGTATCTCCAAAACAAGAACATACCATACACAAACCACAAACACTCCTTTTGATTTGTGATTTTTCTTTTGTCTGAATGGAAACAAAAGCATGCGACATCTCTGTGTCTTTATCATCTCTCTCTCTCCTCTCCTTGAAAAACTGAAACTTTAAAAGCCAGCGATGAAAGAGAAGAGATAAAGTTCAATTCTTTTTACATCTCCTTTAAGCTTCTTCAACCCCCTGCTTCATATACTCAAGCTCAAAAACCAAACCCTAGAAAGAAGTTAAAACCAAAAATGACGGCGACACAAATGCTGCTTCGTCTTCTACTTCTTCCTCTTCTCTTCGTTGTCTACTTCAGTAACAGAGTCGGAGCAGAGCTCACCGACGAGTTACAGACATTGATGGAGGTCAAAACAGAGCTTGACCCAGAAGACAAACACTTAGCTTCATGGAGCATTAATGGAGATCCGTGTAAAGACTTTGAAGGCGTTGGTTGTGATTGGAAAGGACAAGTTTCTAACATTTCTCTACAAGGGAAAGCTCTGTCTGGTAAAATCTCTCCCAACATTGCAAAGCTTAGACATTTGACGGGTTTGTTCTTGCATTACAATGCTCTTGTCGGAGACATCCCTAGAGAACTTGGTAACTTGTCGGAGCTTACGGATCTTTATCTTAACGTTAATAACCTCTCCGGTGAGATTCCTCCAAACATTGGAAAGATGCAAGGCTTGCAAGGTTAGTTTTTTTCTACTCTAATCTAATTTTAATCTTAAATCATTGATTGAAATTAATAACTATACTATATTTAGCTTTGTTTAGATCTTTGGTTTGTGCAAAGTACTTGTCCCAAGATTCATCAAGGTTCAATTAAGATTTGAAATCTAGATATCCGAGCTCCTTGTTTCAGGGGTTTGAGTTACTTCACTATTATTGAATTAAGTTTTGAAATCATTTGAAATGGTAGATGGCTTTTGTGTTTGGACTTTAATGCTTTTTATGATCTGTCCTCAAAAACGTCATTTTCATGTCTTTTTGATAGGATTTTTCTTTTTGTAATTTTCCTTCAATGAAGAATAGTCAAGAAATTTATTGCTACTTTTAAAAGATACAAACTTTGAACTGGATACCATTATTTGCTTACTGGTCCCAACATGATATGGCCTTCAATTGGAGATACTTGTACTTCTCTTGATTGATAATGTTCATATAGATTATTGATTCAATTACTCCAAAAGGCTTTAAATTTGAGTTTGAATTAGTAGTATGACCAGGTTTCTAATTCTAGACTTCATTCAGTTCTAACTTCTAAGTTGATGTATATTAGAAAATGAGGTAAAACTAAGTTTCAAAATATGTCTTTTGTATTGCTAAACTGATCTTTATTCTTTGTTTGGTCTCCACTGTTTTGTAGTTTTGCAGCTCTGTTACAACAACTTGACAGGGAGCATTCCAAGGGAGCTTGGCTCATTGAGGAAGCTTAGTGTTCTTGCTCTTCAATCTAACAAACTCACGGGAGCTATACCTGCGAGTTTAGGGGATTTAAGTGCTTTAGAGCGGTTAGATTTGAGCTACAATCACTTGTTTGGTTCTGTGCCAGGCAAGTTAGCTAACCCTCCTATGCTTCGAGTTTTCGACATCCGCAACAACTCTCTTACTGGCAATGTACCTCCTGGTAAGACAACTGATTCCCTCATTATTAGAGATAACAGCTTAGAAGAGTGATTCTTATGAAACATTACGCTATATGTATATGTTAAGACTTATTTGTGTAGTGTTTCTCATCATGGACTTATGTTTTTTTTTTTTACTCTTTTGCACCAATTTGACAGTATTGAAGAGACTGAATGAAGGTTTTGCTTTTGATAACAACTTGGGGTTATGTGGAGCTGAGTTCTCGTCTTTGAAATCTTGCAATGGCACAGCTCACGAGGAACCCAAGCCTTACAGTGCCACCGTGACTGGTTTCCCATCCCGGGATATACCAGAATCAGCTAATCTCCGGTTACCTTGTAATGGAACAAACTGTAATGCTCCTCCAAAATCTCACCAAGGTGCAATCCTTATAGGTTTGGTTGTCTCGACCATTGCCTTGTCTGCTGTTAGCATCCTCTTGTTCACGCATTATCGCAGACGCAGACAGAAGCTTTCAACCGCTTATGAAATGTCGGACACCCCTTCCAACACCTTAGGAGGAGGCTTTAGGAAGAACAATGGTTCTCCATTAGCCAGTCTTGAATATACCAATGGTTGGGATCCACTTTCAGACAATAGGAATCTCAGTGTCTTTGCTCAAGAAGTTATCCAGAGCTTTCGATTTAATCTAGAAGAGGTTGAAACTGCTACACAGTACTTCTCAGAAGTGAATTTGCTCGGAAAAAGCAACTTCTCCGCGACTTACAAAGGAATCTTGAGAGATGGTTCGGCTGTAGCGATCAAAAGGTTTAGTAAAACCAGTTGCAAATCCGAAGAACCTGAGTTCTTGAAAGGACTCAACATGTTGGCGTCTCTGAAGCATGAAAACTTGGCAAGACTTAGAGGTTTCTGTTGCTCAAGAGGCCGTGGAGAATGCTTTCTCATCTATGATTTTGCTCCCAATGGAAATCTACTGAGCTATCTCGATCTTAAAGATGGCGATACACATGTTCTTGATTGGTCCACAAGAGTATCTATCGCCAAAGGCATTGCAAAGGGTATGGTTTTATGCCAAGCCAATTTCTTAGTTCTTGATTCTCTCAACTTTGATAGTTTGTTTATGCATTTCATGTTTGTGTTTAGGGATTGCCTATCTACATTCATACAAAGGAAACAAGCTAGCATTGGTTCATCAAAACATCTCAGCAGAGAAAGTCCTAATCGACCATCGATACAATCCACTACTCTCAAACTCAGGCCTCCACACGCTTCTGACAAACGACATTGTCTTCTCTGCACTCAAAGACAGTGCAGCAATGGGATATCTCGCTCCAGAATACACCACAACAGGACGTTTCACCGAGAAAACCGATGTCTACGCTTTCGGGGTCCTTGTGTTTCAGATAATCTCCGGGAAACAGAAGGTTAGGCATCTTGTTAAGCTAGGAACTGAAGCTTGTAGGTTCAATGATTACATCGATCCAAATCTTCAAGGAAGATTCTTTGAATACGAAGCCACAAAGCTAGCCAGAATCGCGTGGCTATGCACTCACGAATCTCCCATCGAAAGACCGTCCGTGGAAGCTGTTGTTCATGAGCTCGGGAACTGTAGTAGCTGTCTCTGAGAACTCTCTCTTGAGGCTAGTTTCTGATGTATCTTAGGAATCAAGGAAGGGTTTGTTAGTCATCTTTTCTTGTGTTTAGGGTGAAGAAAAGGTGCTTTTTTCCCCTTTCCCATTGACGTTTAAGTTCAATGTGTTGTACTTTGTTTTTGTTTTGTGGTATGATCTGTTCTGTCTTAAGCTACTCTTCAGCCTTAGAAGAAGACAAGTAAGTACATTCCTTCCAGATAAATATGGAACTTTTGTCTTTTTAAAAATACTTTCCCACACAATTTTTGTCAAATATATATAAAATCTGACTAAAAGTATAACAAAAGACAATTTTTTTTATTTTAATTTTTGAGATTGAGAATGAATCAATATCAAATTTATAAAGTCACAATTTGGATCTAGATCTGGATACAAAAATTATAAAGTCTATGAAACTTTTCATCTGAATCGATTATAAACGAAATAATTATAATTATAATTTAAAGAGTATATAATTGGAAAACACAGAAAATATAATTTCCTTGGTCAAAAATGGATTATACGAAAATATCTAAACTAGGAAAAATCCTGGTGACGTGGACATAGTATAGCTCACTAATCCTAACCGTCCAAATTCTCTTAAACCGCTTGATCGGACGGTAGCTAAAAAAGACATTGATCATTATTATATGCACAGAGATTTATAAACCAGGGACTTGGTCTTCTTCTTCATTTTTTGAGTGCCGCGTAGAGATGGGGAACGCGTATTGTATCCTCGGTGGTTGTATCGATCAGGCGAGCGTTGGTGTGGTCGAACGTTGGGGTCGATTCGAGCATATAGCTGAGCCAGGGTGCCATTTCTTTAACCCTCTCGCTGGTCAATGGCTCGCCGGAGTTTTATCGACCAGGATCAACTCTCTTGATGTCAAGATTGAAACCAAAACTAAGGTTTCAGATCAGTTTATTTCGAATCTTTGGGGATTTTTGGTTTATTATGTGTTGTGAATTCTTGTAAATTAGGTGTTTTTGTTTTGTTTGTTGTTGTGTAGGATAATGTGTTTGTGCAGCTGGTTTGTTCGATTCAGTATCGTGTAGTGAAAGCTAGTGCTGATGATGCTTTTTATGAGCTACAAAACCCTAGGGAGCAGATCCAAGCTTATGTCTTTGATGGTAATTTTTTAGCTTGATATCTTTTTTTTTGGTTGGTTGTGGAATCAGCTCTCTTTTGATTCTTGATTTCGTTTGTTGTGTTTGTTTTTTTGAATCATAGTGGTTAGAGCTTTGGTTCCAATGATGACGCTAGATGCTCTATTTGAGCAAAAGGGTGAAGTTGCCAAGTCTGTTCTTGAGGAGCTTGAGAAGGTATAACTTGTTGTTCCTTTTATTATCTCATTCATTTGTGTATGTTTAGAGACTCTTTGTTCATAATAAGATAGAGATTTCAGTATCGTGATCCTCCATTTGTTAAGCTAACTAATGGGTGAATTCTGACCCTTTATAAAGTGGTGATCAAGTAGACATGTTTTGATTTCATATAGAAAAGTTACAAACATTTAGTGTTTGTTTGGTTCTGTTCGAGACTCTGTATTCATGGCAATATATAGGTACCAGTTTGTGAGACACTTGATGTTTTATCGTGATCCTAAGTTTTGAGCTAACTAATGGGTGGAACTTGAGCCTTAGAAAGTGTTCTCATAGGTATGTGTGATTTGTGTATTGCATAGAGAAAACTAGAAAAGTAATAACATATATTCGAGGGTAGCGTGCTTTCGGGACTGGTGTAGAGTTCTGTAATGGTCATGATTGGAATTGTCTCTGCAGGTGATGGGGGCTTATGGATACAGCATTGAGCACATTCTAATGGTTGACATTCTTCCCGATCCCTCTGTACGTAAGGCAATGAACGAAATCAATGCAGGTAAAGTTTAGTTTTTCACATTGAAGCATAGAAAAATTTATACATTTTATGATGAGAGGACTCTGTCTATTAGTATGTTTTGTCAAAGTTGTAAATGTTTGGTTAATTTACAGTTTGTGGACTTCATTTCTATTTTTTGCTTCTTAAATACATTATGCTTAAATGTAGCACAAAGACTCCAGCTGGCTAGTGTTTACAAAGGAGAAGCAGAGAAGATTCTCCAAGTGAAGAGAGCTGAGGCAGAAGCGGAAGCCAAATACTTAGGCGGTGTGGGAGTGGCTAGACAGAGGCAAGCAATCACTGATGGATTGAGGGAGAACATATTGAACTTCTCTGACAAAGTAACAGGCACATCAGCCAAAGAAGTAATGGACTTGATCATGATCACACAGTACTTTGACACTATAAGAGACCTTGGAAACTCTTCAAAGAACACAACAGTGTTTCTTCCTCACGGTCCTGGACATGTGAGGGACATCAGCGACCAGATACGCAACGGTTTGATGGAGGCGGCTAGTGCTCAGGTCAACGATGACTAAAGGAGGATTCACTTGGGGGTTGTGAATTGAATTTGTTTCTTTGGATTTCTCAGACTATGTTTTAAATTTATATAACTAGTGTGAATTTGTTGGATTTTGTCTCTTTTTATGTTTCAATGGGTTTCATCCATGGTGATATTGTTGTTATTACGGTACATATATAATAACACAAAGTACTTTGAATTCTTATGAAGAGGAATAAAAGCGAATTTTACCTTTGTTTCTTTTGATCTTGACAACGATTTTTTTTTTTTTTTTTTTTTTTTTTGTCATCAAAAATCTTGACAACGATTTATAAACATACAGTATATATATATTTTGTTTATGATATGTAGGAGAAAATACGACGCACTATTAGGGAAAAAGAAAGAAATCTTTATATTTTGAATAGACAATCATCTTTTGTAATAAACAAATTGTAAAATCATTGTTGAAAGTTGAAACCAATGAATAAATAAATAAATAAAATCTTATTCACAAATCACAGTCATATTTTAATATTAAGGGAAAAAAAAAACCCATGTGTATACAGTAAGCAGTATATTTGATTTATAATGTAGTAATTATAAATAATTGAATTAAGAAAGACCCATGTGTTGTTATAAAAAGACTTAAATTAGTTGTTAGGGACTTACTTATTATGTGCAACTTAGCTGGCAAGGAGTTTGATATTAATCACTTATAGTTGTTTTAAATAAAAATGTTGTTATTAAAAAATAAGATACCAACAACTTTAGTCAGCAGTCTTTGTCATCATAGAACTTGTCTTAGAAGTCTCTCTTCCTCAATTTAAACCTCTTTTTTGAAGCCAGTCTCTTTCCCTCAAAACACCAACCAACCCTTTCTTCTTCTTCTTCAATCTCTCAATTTCTCTGTGTTTTTTTTTTCTCTGATTTAAAGAAGATGATAGATTCAGTTTTTGAGCTTGTCAACAAGACTACTTCCAATTCTTTATTCATGTTCCTTTTTTGCAACTTCATCATCATCTTGATCCTCATGGGAAATTATAAACCGGGTTCTCAAGACGAATCGAATCCCGGTTCTCGGAAATCCGCAATGTTTCCTGACTCGGTTCTCTCCTCCAACCCCGGTTTTGAGAAATCCGTGTTGATATCCGACTCGGTTCTTTCTCCCAATCCCGGTTTTGTAACATCTGAGTCGAATGTCTCTCCTAAATGCGGTCTTGAGAAACCTGTGTTGATATATGAATCAGTTCCCTCTTCTAAACCCGGTTTGATATCTAAGTCGGTTAACTCTTCTAAACCCGGTTTTCAAAAATCTGTTTTGGTGACTAAGTCGAATCTCATCTCTAAGACCGGTTTACAAGAACCCGGGTTGATATCTAAGTCAACTAGTCTCTCCTCCAAACCAGCCGGTTCTGATAAATCGTTAACCAAAAAACCCGGTTTGAGACCCGGTTCAAGTTTATCGGAGAAGGACGAGAAAGGGAGCTTAGTAGTAGTAGTAGAAGAAGAAGAAGAAGAAGAGAATGAGAGCGAAATGGAACGTGTGCTTCGAAGAAGAGTTGAAGAGTTTATTCGTAAAGTTAATACTCAATGGAAATCAGAGAACACTAAGAGACCTGTAATTATCTCTTACACTAATTAATCAGAGTTTTCTGTTTATACTTATGGTAACAATGTGTTCTTAATACTATATGAAGACAACATAATTGTAATTTTCTTCTAATGAATTAAAACTAAAAGTAAATTTGTAAGGAAACCAGATTAAAATCAAATCACAGTTGGTTACTTGTAATTTTTACTATCAAACAAAGTTACAAACGAAACAAATAGAAAACGACACTCAAAAAAATCAAATTAAAGAACAAATCATATATTTCCTGATCCGATTCAACCAGGATTTTGTATACATGTGGATAATTTTGTAGCCATGGTTTTCCAAGAAAATAAAAATTAATACGCCTAATCCTCTTGCAACCAGCCAAAAAGATTATTGTACCAAATGAAAAAAATGAAAATACTAATATATTCATGAGTAGAGTAAATATGTGTAGATGCAAGTATAACATATTTGGTAGGTTGAAAATTACAATTTATTATTGTGGTTTGTTCGACTCTTCGACAGAGAGGAAAAAGCATATTTCTAGTTAAAATCAAATCCATAAGTCTATTTACAAAAAAAAAAAAAAGAGAATAAGCTAACATATGAATAAATCCGACAAAGATGATGTGATTATCTTCTAGATCAAATTTGGATTTATTATATAGATTATTTGAAAACACTTGCCAACTAAGGAAGATATCTAACATTTTCAATTATTTGGTTGAATGAAATTGCAATTTCTCTTCATTATAAATTCTTTTTAAAAAAAATTGGTAAATATAATATTATGTGACTCATTATGCGAAATGCCAAATTTTGGAGGCTTGTATATGAATTTTCTTGTGCTATTTTTCTGAATACTTTTATTTATTTATTTTCTCTTCTTCCTTATTGTCATTGTCAGCCACCATATGAGCCTTTATCAAATTGATAAATTAGCAAAATGTCTACAAAATTATTCATTCACTAGCTTAGAAAAACAAATTCGAATACAACACCCTATTTAGAAAAAGAAGATTCCATTATCAAATGTGTAAAAGTTTGCGATTTGAGAAAAAATGTGTCACGACCCACGCAAGAAAAAAAGTTGTAAACCTAAAAGTACTATTTAATTACATCTAAGATAAAAATATTTGATAAATGCTCAAACTACATCTAAGATAAAAATATTTAACACTATTTTTATTTTTTACAACACTAAAGAAATTAAAGTAGCATAGATAGACATAATAAATTTTGTTCAAAGAAAAAAAATATATACATTAAAAAGTTTTTTAAAATGTCAAATTCAATGAACGGAACAGTAGAGTTGAGTTTCAGTTGGGTTTCAAAATGAAGTCATTGTCGGGAGAGACTGTATCCAAACCAACTTTTTAAATTCTCAAATTAAATTGCAACTTTTTTTTTTTTTTTTTTTTTTTTGACAACTTCTCTTCAACAAATCATTTTTATATTCAGTTTCTGAAATATTTTTACAAGCGAAGAAAAATTAAACGTGAAATATTATTGTAAATTAAGAAACTCTATATGGAACCATGAGGTCTTTATAACTACACTTGAATACAAGTAAGTTTTAAACTTTAAATATGAATCACATGATAAATGTAAATTTGTCATTTCAATGAACACATTGTTATTAAATCGAGTAGTTGTAAACAGTATATAGATTCTATAAAGAAGAATCAATGAAGTTTAGTTGAGTATTTAAAACGAACCCATTGAAGAGTTGATTGAAGAAGAGAATTTGAACTGAACACACAACTTCTACAACCACTTGGGGTAAGAAAATAAGAAACAAGTCAAAGAACCCCAAAGACCTACACACTCTAGTAAACTAACACAAGTATCTACTTCTTAATCCATTAGGTATTTATAACTTGGTAGAATACAACTACTAGTGTGTTTACCAAACTTTAAAGTAACATATATACACAAAATCTTGATTCAATGAACACACATATTTATGAATGGGACAGTTGTAGGATGTACTATGTTAGATAGATTGCATAAAAGATGAATCAATCAAATTAAGGGTAGTTTCATAATGAAGTCATTGAAGAGTTGATTGAAGAACACACACTAAAGTTTTGCACTTCTACAACAACCCACTTGGGGATAATAAGGAATGAAACAAGTCAAAGAACCCTAAAGATTACATCCTCTAATAAACCCTAACTTTTAGTGAAATATCTTTTGTTTAAGAAAACAACTACAATCTGAAGCAAAAAAAAAAATACCGTTACACTCTCTAAACAAATCTCAGATATAAAAAGCCGCAGCAACTCAAGATCATGGTTGTTGATCAATGTCATCGATCATCAGCTTGGAACCTCGGTGTCAGATTCGCTATGGCCTCCAAATTCTTCATCATCTTCACCTTCTAAATCCTCATCTTCTTCTTCATCATCTTCTCCTGGGAGGGAAGAGAAGAGATCCTTGATATGGTTAGCTGTGTTATTTGCATAGTAACCGTGGACTGTGTTAGTACTTGGCTCATGCGAAAAGGTCACTGGTGGTGTTGGCGCGGTTGGTGGCTGAATAACAACAGGCTTGTTGATCCCGTATCTAGCCTTTGGATCTTCCGCTGAGCCACCGAATGAGATGTTAGACGCTTGTGTTGTTGTCGGGATCCCGAGTCTTTCCCTTCTTTGCTTCTTTATCTGCTGGTGCTGCTGCTGTGATTCCTCCTGACCCGCTACAAAACTCCCTACCATCACCTGAACAATATACATCGGTTCCAAAAACAAAAATGCTTAAAACGATATACAAACACTCGAGTCCATTAAAGAGATCAACACCTCATCAGGTTCTAAGTTATTTACCTGAACAGGTCCAGCGGCTATAAAGAGACCGGCAAGTCCACCACCAAAGACACGACCATCTGGTCCAGCAAGAGACACACTCATCCCGCCAGCTCTGCTTCTGGTTCCTCCACTCTCGCTTGGTATAAATGAACCAGTCAAAGAAAGTATCTCAAAATGACCCTGACCACAAATTGTTAGCTATAATTCAGTAAAAAGAAAAAAAAAAACTTGGAAGCTAAGACAGGGCGAAGAGAGAGAGAGAGAGAGAGCAGACCTCATAAGTGAGAGTACCACCAGATGTCATAGATTGACGAAGTGTAACATTGGAAATGGGACCGTTGGCCGAAAGAACGCAGATAGCACGAGAGCCTTGTTGAGAGAAGGTCATTATCTTCATTGTCACATCCTGTTAGAACCAGTGGGCCAAAAAGAGTAAGAAATCGAAACGACTTAGTCAAGATTAACAAGCTTAGTAAATTATCATAGTGACAATCTGTTCATATTAAGGTCACTAAACTGACATTTATACTAACGTATATTCAGTAAATGAGAACAAGTAAAAGAGAATTACTCAGGACATACCTCACCGGCATTTACTGTGAGCACATGAGGTGTAAAACTTGGACTGACAAATTCTGCAGGTCCTCCACCTGCAAAAGTTAACATCAAAATGAATCAGTAAAAACAGCAAAAAAAACACACAAAATCTAACCAAGAAAAAGATCTCTAGTAAGATGGAATCTTGAGTTGTTAGTTGCCAAACAGAAGAATTGCTAAAACCAAAACAGCAAGCAGGTCAAGTGAAAGCCCTTATGTAAACAAGACCAGTGCCTACAAATTAATCGAGATATTACATAAATGTATATTCTTAATCACACACATCAAAGAATCCTAACTAGTTTCCCTAAACTGCTTCTTCTTCTTCATCTACTCTTAAGGGCATTTTCCTTTTAATTCAACCCTTTTCAGATTTGACACAAAATCCAGTTTACTGGACAGTAACATTCCTTTTGCTTTACAGGACCAATGTTGTCCTTTGTCCTTATTCCAATTCCTTTTTTACAAGTCAAACCAAAAGACAAAGGAGATCCAATATAGCATACGATCCATTTAAAAAGCCATCTATTGATTCCAAGAGAGACCAATGTATATAGAGACAGTTGTGAGATAGAGACATTACCAGAACTAGGACTGTTGTCGAATTCGAACATCTGAGGACTCTTGTGCCAATTGTTATTGTTGTTGGGCTCTCCACTACCACTTACACTTCCTCTTCCTCTACCTCTTCCTCTTCCTCTCCCTCTCCCTCGTCCTCTACCTCGTTTACGAGACCCGAACTCCGACGTCAACGGAACAGAGGAGGAGATAGGCATCGGAGAGAGAGTCACGGCGAGAGAGCCGTCAGGGTTATACTTCCTCGGTCTCCCTCTCCTCTTCTTCAACTCAGAAGACGAATTCTCCACCGGCATTGTCAAGCTAAAAGGAGGAGCAGCATTCTCAGAAGCTTTCACCGCCGTAGAGGCAGTGCTGGATTGACCCACCGGAAAAAGATTAGGGTTTTCAGACCGTGGTGGTTCCATGTGGAAACCACCACCATCACCAGAAGGAGGAGCTTCATGTAGATGTTGTTTCAGACCAAAACCGGTAGTGATGTTGTTGTTGTTGTTGTTAGTTCCTTCTCTCTCCTCCATCCCAAAGATTCTGATTCCGAGAATTAAGGAAGAAGAAGACCCAACAAAAAAGAAACAAACTTTAAAAGACAAGAGAAGTCGAATATAGTTTGATCACGACAGATTCAAGCTTCTTCAGACAGACACTTAAAGTATAGACAATATAGATAGAGAAAGAAAAAGAGAGAGAGAAGAAAGATCCAGAGAACGTAAGATTCAGAGAAAAGGGGAAGAATAAAAATCAAGTTTTTATTTCTTTCTTTTTTCGGAAGAGTATTTGTTTGAAATTAAGTAGAAAAAAAAAACTAGTGAAGAAGAAGAGAAAGATCAAAAGCTTCCATGGCGGAATCTTAATTTCAGAAAAATTTCTCCTAAAACATTCATAATTACCAGTAGTTTTTTTTTTTTTTTCTCTTTTTCTTTTTTTTTTCTACGAGTTGGGTTAAGTTTTAGGCAGAAATAAATTTCTTTACAAAAGATGTGAGAAATTAGGGTTTTGGGGAGAATGGAAAGAGATCAAAAAGAAATTATATAAATATAGGAAAAAATATATAAATCAAAGGAGCGGATATTATTTATTATTACATTCCTACATTTTGAATTTATAAGTTTTTTTTTACAAAAAGGAGAGAGAAACGAGAAAAGTGTAATTCTTTTTAAAAAATTGTAATAATGGGGATTAATTAGAAAATTCAAAAAAAATTACACTCTTTTTTCTAACAAGTCTTGGAGTTTGGGATACAGCTAAAGACTTTAATTACTTTAATAAAAAAATGAGTAGGGGGCTAAATATTTTTTAATCACACTATACGAATTGGACTTTTGAATTTGAGATTGTTTTCCACATTTTATTTTAAAAAATATATATATAAAAAGGTTTGAGACATTTCTGTCACCTAATATTATTCATGGTTGACTCTATATACCAAAACAAGTTGACCAATATTTAGCCTTCTTCTAAATCCTCCCAGCTAACTAACATAATCTCTTGTCCTAATCCCTGATATTAGGAGTTTAGTTGGTAATGGCTCCGTACCAAAAACTATCTATTTTTGTCAATTGGGTTATTTAGTCGCCACCAAGAAAGCCTAATCTATAGTTATTATAGTGAATTAAATGTAACTATATATGTAAATCATGATCGTTGTTGGGGGTGATTAACATACAATGATACAAATTGCACAATATAGTTCAGTCGTTGATTTGGTCTCCTATGTTATAACTTATAAGACTAGACCTAAGTATCGATCTAACAACTTTGATTATGAATTGTATATATGATAATATATTTCGTTTAGAGACTTTTAATTTCCCCATTCTAGGAGCAAAACTTTTATATTTTACAAACAACAGACATTTCATAACCAAGCCACTTTGTCTCTTTCCGTAAAAATCAGATTTTATGATAATTATATTCTTCAGTTATAACCTGAACGATGAATTTTATTGGATAAATCCATTTAGCTTATAAAACTTTGAAAAGTATATCTAAAAAACTCAAACTCTCAAACCTTTTAAACTAAGAATTAGCTGTAAAATAAGCTTTAAATTCAAAAGATTTGACTTATTTACACATGTCCAATAATATTGTTACTATTTGTACAGTTGAAAATATCGGAGGATACAGTAAAACCTCTATAAATTAATAATGTTGGGACCATGAAAATCTATTAATTTATAGAGATATTAATTTATAGATAAATTACTAATTATTAATTTATAGAGAGATTTTCCTAATTTAGAAAGTTTTTTCAAAAAAAATTTAAAAATAAGATTTAATCATGATAATTAGTATTTCATATAATCAGTTACAGAGAAAAATGAATTATTATGTATTGAAAAAGAATGCTAACAATTTTTGATATAATAAAATATTAGAATTAAACTCTAACAAAAACTGATGTGTCTATATATACATATATATTGAAAATTTTACCTAATTATTAATTTATAATATCGATGAGACCATATATTTATAAAAGATTTTCAAAAAAAATATTATCTTATTATTTTATCGAAATGTGTCTAAAATTACACTGGTCCCAAATTGGAACCGGAAAAATTTATTAATTTATAGAAATTATTAATTTATCGAGTATTAATTTATAGAGGTTTTACTTTTCGTTACATTATAGGCAATCCGCAATTAGTACTATTTTTGCCAAGAAAAACCAAAGAAAAAAAATTTAGATATGCAAATAATCATCCAAATAAAATGTGATCTAGTGATGTTTTGCTAAATAACCATCCAAATGCCTTCCAAATAAATGTTATACAAGTATCCAAAGATGATGAATGCTTGTATCCTATTGAACATACTAAATTCTGAACTATCCATATAATTAAAACAGTTTGGTTTAGAAAATATAATTACTGTGAATCTTAAGTAACAAAAATAGGCAACGCAAGACATTAACTATGGAAGTATCTTTGTGTAAGGTAAATTATAAAGTTGATTATATCTTGTGTCACCCACAAGCTTGTTTGAACTCTTCTTACATGGAGACGAAAAAGTGGTCAATGCATCAGTAGATTAAAGATTAAACAAACAAATAAAGCCACAACAAACTTATGACAAGTCAGGTAATAATAATTTGTGGGATTTTCGAATAATAATGTGAAGTGGTCAATACAAATTAGGTTGACTAGATTTTTTTTTTTTTTTAATTTTTCTTCTTCTCAGTCTCGAAGAAACCATACGTGTATTTTGATTACTTAAAAGAAAAAGCCAATTATATAATTGACCTTTTTACAAACCAAACCACGTTCAAATTGGAGTTTTACATATAAAAGAACTTAAGATTGAAACCAAAGGATGGTCAATCAAACCAAACCACATTCAGACTGTAGCATGAAGGCGAGTCTTCGTTCCTCAAACGAGTACTCTACGACCTCAGGCTTTTCAGACATCAACCTTGCATTGTTGGTGTATGGTGTTGGTGCCGTATGCATTGGCACAGAGATTGTTGCTGGTGTCGATGGGACTGGAATCATTGCAGCAACGTTCTTTGGTGTTTGCATCATCATAGTCATCATCTTCTCTTCTTCCAGATTCCTAAGAATGTTGTTCTTGACAGGAGTTGCAAATGATGACATCTCATTTACTGCGTTGTTCTTCGGAAGTTGTTGTTGTTGTGTCGTTGCTATGTTGGCCTTTGATGCAACCACCGTGGTCGGAATGGGGGAGAATGGTTTGCGAACTAATGGAGTTTGCAACAGTTCAGAAGGATTCATTGACTGTTTCCTTGTGGAAAGCCCTGCAATATCAAGCCCTCTTCTTCCTGCAAGATTCAGATTCATTCACCAATGCTATTAAGAAATCTACTCAGTACTATGTTGATAACCAATGGTTTCATTATATTACCATTTGATAAAGCTCCATCATTATGTCGGTGATCTGCTTTCTTGTTAGGCTTAGGAGTCTGATGCATTCCTGCTCCTAAGGAGAGTCTTCGGTTAGTTGCACCACCGGTCGACATTCTTGGAGCCTTTTTACCACCAAGGGGTTTAGATGGGCTTGGTTTGGACCCGTAGAGCGCCTCTTGTTCTGCTATGAGCTGTCCTTGAAGCTTCTTCTGATCCTTTAATTTGTAGAAAACAGTTCATAGAGTTGGATTAGGAGGATGATATTGGTCAAAAGTTTCTGATCGAAACAAAAAGGAGAAGGACTTGTACATACCCGTTGGCGACGGTGTTCTTCTTCTCTTTCCTGCCTCAGCAAGTTATACTCTTCAAGCATAGAAAGAAGACGGATCTAGACACACAGAATGAGAATTACAAATGGTCAGCTATGACATAATGAATAATAGTCAACTGAAACAATAGCGGATTTGTAGAGAATTCATACACCATCATAGAGAAATTCAATCCCCTTTTCTTGTTCCCAAACTATAGTCTTGGAGGCCAATGCTTCAACCATTCCTGAATTAATGAATGCATATTACACGATACTACCTTCATAATCCATTCGGACTTCAGAGCATAAACATGTATGATATATCGAAAGCAAAAAGTAACTTACCTGGAAGCTTGTTAACAAGACTACGAGCTTTCTCAGCACGCTTGAGAGTAAGATGAGCTCCTCTTCCAGCATTGTATCGGTTATCATCCTGTAGATTGAAAATTATCAGAATGCTTAAACGAACTTTTGCAACTTTATAAAAGTTTTTATGATTTCGACTCTAACCCTGTTGTATTCTTCAAGCCAACTTTCTTCATCGCAGGCAGATAACCATTTCTCAACCCTTTCAAGTATCTCTTTTCGGCTTAAAGCTTCCTCTTTGATCTTAGAAATATGTTGCTCAAGATGCTCCAGGACCATTGTCGCATCCACGATACCAGATTCTATTGCCGCTATAGTTTGATCTATAGCACTGTCTGATACTGGCAACAAGTGGGTTTTCCTACATATCTCCTCTAGTTCTGACCTTTTCTTCAAAACAAGTTCTTTCATTTTGCTTGTTTTGACCGCGTCCAATCGAACAACTTCTGCCTCAACCTGTATATTGCAATGGAAGTCAGGTTATAAGTTACAAAGATGGACATCAAAAAGCTTCACTCAGGTTTGGTCGTAGAATTTATAGAACGATATAACCATATAAAAAATATCATATCCACAGCTTACATATTTAATGAAGTCTTCAGAGAGACTGTTGGCTTCAGTTATTTCATGTTCTGATGCAGCTATATTGCAGGTAATATGCTGATACTCTTGTTGCTCTTCTATGGGTGTATCCATCAAATTCCAGAGCTCCAACATGGTTGTTGCTAGATCTTGAAGCTTCATCAAATAAAATAGGCAACTATTAAGCAACAACAAAGAAGAAAATTATAGATAACTCGTCAAATTAAGTCATCATTTACCCTCTGCATTCTCTGTATCTTGATCTCCCTAAGCTTTTGAACTGCATTCCCCAATTTCTCAATCGTATGATCGCTTAAGCTTCTTGGTCCTTCTGGATCACTCAATGTAGGATTCACTTGGCCAACAACCTCATTGAAGTCCATTCCAAGTACTGAACAATGGGAATACAAAGTACACAAGTGCTTCCTTATCGTTTCCACACGATCACTCTGAGGGAAACAACACCACAAAAGGAGTAAATACATATCTAACGGTTTAGATAATCAAAGAAAAACAAAGAAGCAAATTACGCAAGTTCAAATCAAATCTCACCTTTTCCTTCTGAAGTGCTTGTAGCTGGCAGTGTAACTCTTCAAGCTTTCTCATAGACAAGTCAGTCTCATTGATAAGTGGTTTCGAGTGAGCATGTTCTCCTTGACCTTTAACATCATTAGTAATACTATCTATTTCCTCCAGGACAACTATGAACTGGTTTCTTCTTTCAATTTTCCTCTTTTGCATCTCTTCCAGTTCAGGAAGAATCGTTCCAAGCTCTTGCTTCAAGCTCCCAACACTTTGATCAGACTAACACATACCAAAAAGGTTAAATTTGAAAACTACATAATCATAGACTAAGTAAATCACTATCATACATTACAAAATTATAACCCACCTGTCTAATATGCACAGGACGTTCCCCCATTGCAGAGCAGATAGAAGCTAGTTCTGCTTCAGCATCAGCTATTGCTTGTCTTAGCTGAGCTCTACATCGATTAGCTTGGTCAACTTTTCTTCTATAAACTTCCAAACACTCCCGCTCAAGCTCAAGCAACATCTTATCCCTATCAGTTTCTGTTTCTCCAACTTCATCCCAAATAATCTATTGCACAAATCAAACAAGATCTCATAAAGACTCCACACAGAACACAGAACAGTATCAAATATATAAAAGACGCTTGATCTCCCAAAAACCTGGAGTTCGTATAAGAGAGATCCACAAGTTGTCTCTAATTGAAGAATCGGATCCTTTTGAACACTAGCCATTTCGAAATGCTTCAGCCTGTAACAGAGAAAAAAAAAAAAAAACCCTAACAATGTCAATCTCGAAACTAGCAGCTAATTCGAAGCAAATTGATTGAAGACCTAACTAATTTTGACATTGCGAAGCAACAAATTTCAAATTGAATCGAGAGAAACTAAAACACTTGCCTGAAAATGGAGATTTCTCTAAGGTTTTCCAGAACTGATGATTGATTTCGAAGTTTGATGGATCGAATCAGTCACTGAAACTGTGCTGAGTATCTATGAAGAAGAAGAAGAAGATTCAGATGAAGGAGATAGAGAACCAAATTTAGAAACCTAGATCGAGATAGAGAATAGAGGAGAGAAATAGGAGCCGTTACGAAGATGTAAAGGTTTTGGGGTTGAGAGAGAGAGAGAGAAAGAGAGATTGAGAGTGATGATGATGAGATTGGGAATTTCGTCCGTTACTCGAACCAGCTCTTTTCCAATTTTTGTATAATTTAGGATTTTTTTTTACTTTTTTCGAACTTTTGAATTTCAAAAAATCTGACTAGAGTGGGTTATGATCTAGCGCATCGCGCTATCAGTAGGCGAATAGATATTAACCGTTGAGATATTCTTGTTCATTATTAACGGTTGAGATCTCACAAAAGAAAATTTCCAAACATTGTGTTTGTTAGCCGACTCTTTTGTTTTGAGAAGAACCGGTCTGATTTCAATGATTTCGGTCTAATATTCATACCAAATCAAAATTTATCAATTTTCTCCATCGATCAAATTCATATACTCCCCTGCAATCATAGACCTCCTCTGAATATATTGACTTTTTACGTAGTAATCTGAATATATTGGCTTTTTTTTTTTTTCATGTACCTTATTGACATGAAGAGCTCTATGGTCATTGGCCCAGTAGGTTGTAAACAAATACCAATATATCTGTAAACGCGACCTTGTAAAATACTTTATTCTCAATGGTTTAAAGAAGGGAAGATGGATTACTTTACATAGCAATCAAGAGATGTCTCTTCACATTTTGGTGTTATTAATAAGTGGTTGGTAAATTCTGTCAATGAACTATAAATAACCACAAAAGTGTTAATTAAAAACTAGGAAGACAGAACAAATTAGCTTTGGAATTGGAGTACTTAATAAGAAGTAGAGATTGCTCTGTTTCAATAAAAAAAATTTTGGGTGTAAAGTAAGAAGTAGACAGTAAACAGAGAATGCTCTGTTTCAAAGCAGAACATGAAGTAAAGGTTTTGTCTAATCAAAGGACAAGTGCGACGACTCTAGATGCAAAGCAAAAAGAGAGTCCTCTTCAAAGGAAAAATGAGACGAATACAGAAAACTGAAGCAGAGCTGGCTGATATATTATTAGACCAAATAAAACTCAGAAGCAAACCCTTTGATTAACATTAGGATCCGGGATGAATGTAGTAAGGGGCCGGGTACGTGGCAAACGTTCGAGCATTATCATTCATAACGAGATTGACTATTCCCATTTCGTTGTTGTCTACGTAATAGACGCAGTTTTTAACTAGGCCATACAAGCTAGCTTTGCTAGATCATTTATTTGTGTCTCTTCTCAAACCATTTGTATATATATATCGGGGAACAAACACCAAATTGGGTAAGAGAATAAAAATCATGTGTCTCATATGTTTTGTGGTGTAGTTTCTTTCACTTCTTTAAAGTTCTAACATTATTGACTTGTGGATGTGGTAGGTGTTAATAAAGGATGAAAAGATCCAAAGCATAGTAAAGTTGGGGTGGTAACAACAGACCAACTGCGCAAAATTGCAGAAGAAAAGATGCCTGATCTGAATAGCAAAACCATCGTATCAGCTATGAGAACCATTGCAGGAACTGCAGCTAACATGGGGATAGACATCGACCCTCCTATTCTTGAACCTAAGAAGAAAGTAGCTTTGTAGTCAAAGCCTAACATATACATGGGGAAATTTCATTATGAAATTTATACTTGTAGTAGTATTTTAACTGATAATAACAACATTGAAGTTGATCAAGGAGTAAAAGTAGAAAATCGAATTTAAATAACACAAGTAAATATTTTCCAAAAAGTAAAAAGTAATTTCGTAAAGAGTACTGTTGTTTTCATTTTTCTGAAAAAAAACTAGAATTAAAAGCCGAGGGTTTAAACTCAAGGATTGATTTTTTTTAATGTTCATAAAATCCAAAAACCTAATTGCGCTCACTTTACACTACTTCTCTCAATCTCTATATCTCTCTAGTTCAATTTCAATTCTCAAACTCCATTTCTGAAAATTTCTAATCTGTTAAGAGAAGATGAGTTTCGCGGCCTTCAAGATGATGCATTGGCCGACCGGCGTCGAGAACTGTGCTTCCGGCTATATCACCCTCTCTCTCTCCGATTCAACGCTACAGATTCCGATTGTTTCCGCCGATGATGATGATCTTGAAGCCGAGTTGTCTAATAATACTAAGCGAGGTATCGCTCCATTGCCCAACGTCGTTATAACCGCCGGAAATATCCTTGAGGTGTACGTGGTTAGGGCTCAAGAGGAAGGAAATACTCAGGAGCTTAGGAATCCCAAGCAGCTTGTTAAGCGTGGTGGAGTTATGGATGGTCTCTCTGGTGTTTCCCTCGAGCTCGTGTGTCATTATAGGTACGTCTTTGTTCACCTAAGTCACTTCAATCTGGGGGACTTTGATTTCCAATGTGACGACGATGCCGTTTGTGTTGGATTGTAGGTTGCACGGTAACGTTGAGTCAATTGCGGTTCTACCTATGGGAGGTGGGAATTCTTCTAAAGGGAGAGATTCAATCGTACTGACATTTCGTGACGCCAAAATCTCTGTTCTTGAGTTTGATGATTCAATTCACGGCCTTAGAATGACGTAAGTGTCTTCTTCTTCTAATGGGAGAGATTTAATCAGCTTTAGTTTCAGCTCTGGATTGCATTTGCTTACTTGATTGCATCCGGATTGACCTATATACTAGATGTTCTGTGGTTGGATACGTCTCAAATTTTAGTCTTAAGCTGAAGCAGTGTTATTGTTTCTAGCAATGCAAGTTATGTAGGCTCCTATACTGAAGCATTCTTATTGTCTTTGTCTAATTGTTTCTTTTCAGTTCAATGCATTGTTTTGAGGGTCCAGACTGGCTTCATTTGAAAAAAGGAAGAGAGTCTTTTCCACGAGGGCCCTTGGTAAAAGTGGATCCTCAAGGCAGGTGTGGTGGCGTTCTTGTTTATGGTTTGCAGATGGTCATACTTAAGGCTTCTCAGGTTTAATTTTTTGGCATCCTTGATCAATTTCAGTTTAACTGTCACTTCATCTGCTACAAATTTCCAACCTCCTATCTTTTCTTTTACTAGCTTTGTGCTTTGTGTTTAGGTTGGCTCTGGACTAGTTGGAGATGATGATGCGTTCAGCTCTGGAGGGACAGTCTCTGCCCGAGTTGAATCATCTTACATAATCAACTTGCGCGATTTGGAAATGAAACACGTCAAAGATTTTGTTTTTCTACATGGTAGGTTTAGCAAGCAAGGTTTCTCCATGGAGTTCTCGTTATATCTCTTAATAAGTAGTGAATCATATTATGATGATTGTTTATTAGCTGTTCAACTTTCATTTAAAATTGCATTGAATCTTGTTACCTTGAATGGATCTAGCTTACTAAGTTGTTGGTTATAAATTCAATACGATAGCAAATGTATTTTGGTCATGATGATGGTTTGAAACAAGAGTAAATGTATTGTTTATTTGATTTTGCGATAGCTAGCTGTCTGAAATTTTAGGTATTCTGGTTTTCCTAGTATGCATTATGTGAAAAAAAAATAGTGGTGCTTCCTCTTATAATTATGTGTTTTTGCATCTTGTGTCTTGTTCAGGTTATATTGAGCCTGTGATTGTCATCCTTCAGGAAGAAGAGCATACTTGGGCTGGGCGAGTTTCATGGAAGCACCATACTTGCATGCTTTCTGCCCTTAGTATCAACACAACATTAAAACAACACCCAGTCATCTGGTCAGCTATTGTATGTTCTTAGCTTCCTCTTTCTATCTTAAAATAAATTTCTTCCCAAGAATTCAAATATTTGAGTTGCTCTACTAATCTATGTAAGTTGAGAGCAGAAATGAAAGTTGTATTAAAGGTAATTTTATATTCACTGTTTTACATGACTAGGCTTTTCAATAAGCTGTCTTTTCGTCTCTGTTCTTTGTTTAGAATGCTTAAAGGGTTGGCTAATCTTTCTTTAGGACATAACAAGCTATTTTATGCATACTGGAAAGATGGTCATACTGAAAAATCCTTTTGGCAGACTTAAGTCCCTGATCATGCTTATTCTTATTCTTTTGTTTTTTTTCAGAATTTGCCCCATGATGCCTACAAACTACTTGCAGTACCATCTCCGATTGGAGGTGTTCTTGTGTTGTGTGCAAATACAATCCATTATCATAGTCAGGTAGGTTAATATTACTTAGCTTTTTTGTTGTTTTTTGTTGTTTGCAATTCAATATATTCCAGCAACTTCAACCACGTTTGATATTTATTTTATTGAAGAATAAGTTCGATAATTACTTACACATCTGAGATACCTTTATTTTTTGTAGTCAGCCTCCTGTGCTCTGGCACTGAACAATTATGCCTCCTCAGCTGATAGCAGGTACATTTTATCGCTCACTCTCTACTCTTCAAAACATGTTTTCTGCTTGTGGATATAATCTTGTTACCAGTTTAGAATCCTATAGCTTAGAATGAACTTTTAACAATTGTAAAGCTCCGTTTATATTGTTAACCATATTTCGTTCTCTTTATGTGTCTGATTTCTTTCAGTCAAGAACTGCCTGCATCGAATTTCAGTGTGGAACTCGATGCTGCCCATGGAACCTGGATATCAAACGATGTGGCCCTATTGTCAACAAAATCTGGGGAATTGTTACTTCTGACTCTTATATATGATGGGCGGTAATATTTTGATCTTCTTTAAATAATTCTGCTGACGCTTGTAAATCTGCCTGCAACTTATGTTGTTTATAATTTGTGAAACTGACTGCTACTTTCCTTCTTGAAGTGCTGTACAGAGACTTGATCTTTCCAAATCAAAAGCCTCTGTGCTTGCTTCGGTTAGTCAATATGTTCTTTCAGATACTTGTGCTTCAGTTTGGATTCAGTTCGGTTAGAGATTCCCTATGATAATATACCACATTTCTTGCAGGACATTACCAGTGTTGGAAATTCCCTTTTCTTTTTAGGTAGCCGGTTGGGTGACAGTTTACTGGTGCAATTTTCCTGTAGATCTGGGCCTGCAGCATCATTACCTGGGTTGAGAGATGAGGTGATAATTCAAACTTTCTTAGGCTCGTCAAAGTAACTTCTTTTTTCTAATGTTTATTCAGAACTTGAAAATTTCCTTAATTTATGCAGGATGAAGACATTGAAGGTGAGGGTCATCAAGCAAAACGTTTGCGGATATCTTCTGATAGTTTTCAAGATACAATTGGAAATGAGGAGCTTTCACTGTTTGGTTCAACTCCAAACAACTCCGATTCAGCACAGGTAGCAAGTTCTGCCTTGGTTAGAGTTTTGTAGAATTTTCTGTTGAGGTTCATATTCTTCTCCATCATTAGATGGCACTACTATGTTAATTGGGCTTCTTTTCCAGTATTCTCCATATCTCTATCTGTGTGTGCTTTCAGTAGCAATCATTCAGTCTAAAAAATCTCATATTGAACGGAATATGACTTAGGTAGTTTAATTACTGAAGAAAGAGTTTGCCTTTGTGCAGCATGTATTATATCAATTAAAGTTAGATATCCTATGTTCTCTTCTCCATGAAGTTTCTCATCTTTTCTTTTCCAATAAATGCAGAAATCGTTTTCATTTGCAGTGAGAGATTCACTAGTTAATGTTGGTCCAGTGAAAGATTTTGCTTATGGATTAAGGATTAATGCTGATGCAAATGCCACTGGGGTTTCCAAACAGAGCAACCATGAATTGGTGAGCCGTTTGTTTTGAAATTCTTATATTATACTAGCCTTGGAAATGATTTACACAAAGTATAACTTGCTTAGGGTCGTTATTTACTGTTGTCGATTTTTGAAGTATTCATTTACTTAACAACGAAATCCTTTATTTCACAACTTTAGTGTTGACATGCTTGCCGTGTTTCTCCAAAAACTGTAAATGCCAAACTAAATATCTGTATTTTGGCATTTAGGTGTGCTGCTCTGGTCATGGGAAGAATGGTTCTTTATGTGTTCTTCGGCAGTCAATTAGACCGGAAATGATTACTGAGGTATGCCTATATCTCAAATTGTTTCTGGTATATGAGAAGAATGGGAATTTTCCAGTTTTTGGGATTTTAGTTTAAAAACCCTTACTCCCGTTACTGTGGCATAGACCATGATTTCATATATATTGTATTAGTTAGTGTGCTCTGAAGGGAAGACATTATTTTGATAGTCTCGTCTCGTGGGGTTATATCTTTCACAATTATATCCACCACTGAAGTAATTATCTGTTTAGTAGTAATACAGAAAAGAAAAGTGAAAATTATTGTGTGAAAAGTACAGTTTAAAACTTACGGGGACCTCACTTAGTAATTCTCTGTATGTGACCTAGTCTCTTCAATCCTAAGCACTCTATTCCGCTTGTTGTTGTGGGGTAGGTTGAACTTCCAGGCTGCAAAGGAATATGGACAGTTTATCACAAGAGCTCCCGTGGTCATAATGTTGATTCTTCTAAAATGGCTGCTGATGAAGATGAATATCATGCCTATTTGATTATAAGTTTGGAGGCTCGCACGATGGTATATTTTGCTTCTGTGTTTTGGTCGTATTTCATTAGATCCTTCTGTTGTCCGTAGAAACAACTTTATTGTTTGGCTTTTCAGGTACTTGAAACTGCTGACCTTCTCACAGAAGTCACTGAGAGTGTTGACTATTATGTTCAGGGAAGAACAATTGCTGCTGGAAATCTATTTGGAAGGTAAGATGACATATTATGTTTTTGCTGCATCTTTTGAGATATGTTTGTTATAGAAGCATTTTTCCTCTTTACATTTATCTATTTCTATTATTATTCCCGTATGATGTCTAGTAAGCTCTATCCATGGCTTTTCAGTCATTGAGTTGTTTTTACTACATGCAGCTGTAGGAGATACTAAATAGTGTAATATTAATTTCCATTTTTCTTTTTCAGACGTCGGGTAATACAGGTGTTTGAGCATGGTGCCCGTATCCTGGATGGTTCTTTTATGAATCAAGAATTAAGCTTTGGAGCTCCTAACTCAGAATCCAATTCCGGTTCTGAAAGTTCCACTGTGTCATCTGTTTCAATCGCTGATCCATATGTTTTACTTAGAATGACAGATGACAGTATTCGTCTGCTTGTTGGAGGTATGTATGGAAAGATGTATCTTATTGCAATAGTTGATCGTGTATTCTTATAACTGGAGCATCTTGAAATATTTTACTCAAGCAGTCAATTATGAAACTTTGAATTACAGATCCGTCGACTTGCACAGTTTCCATAAGTAGTCCATCTGTACTTGAAGGCTCTAAACGGAAAATATCAGCCTGTACTTTGTACCATGATAAAGGACCAGAACCATGGCTAAGGAAATGTAGCACTGATGCATGGCTTTCGTCAGGTGTTGGAGAGGCTGTTGATAGTACTGATGGTGGACCTCAAGATCAGGGAGACATATTCTGTGTTCTCTGTTACGAAAGTGGTGCCCTTGAGATATTTGATGTGCCTAGTTTTAATTGTGTGTTCTCTGTTGATAAATTTGCGTCTGGAAGACGCCACCTCTCTGATATGCCTATTCATGAGTTAGAGTATGAACTCAACAAAAGCTCCGAGAATAATTCTTCGTCAAGGAATGAAGAGATAAAGGACACAAAGGTCGTTGAGTTAGCTATGCAAAGATGGTCTGGGCAACATACACGCCCATTTCTCTTTGCAGTATTGGCTGATGGCACAATTCTTTGTTACCATGCGTACCTATTTGAAGGTGTTGATAGTATCAAAGCAGAGAATAGTGTATCTTCAGAACATCCTGCTGCTTTAAATTCCTCTGGTAGTTCTAAGCTTAGGAATCTGAAATTTCTACGTATCCCCTTGGACACCTCTACAAGAGAGGGGACTTCAGATGGAGTTGCATCCAAAAGAATTACCATGTTCAAAAATATTAGTGGCCACCAGGGTTTTTTTCTTTCTGGCTCAAGGCCAGGGTGGTGTATGTTGTTCAGAGAGCGGCTTCGGTTTCACTCACAGGTATGATACACTCACCTAGAGAGGATTTTTGTATTCTTGTGTCTCAAAGAACTGAAGCAATGGTTACTATTATTCTAATCTGTTTGTTTTTTAGTTTTTCTGAATCAAGTTTCTCCATTTCATGCTATCAATTTTTCAGCTGTGCGATGGATCAATTGCGGCCTTTACTGTTCTTCACAATGTGAATTGCAATCATGGGTTCATATATGTCACTTCACAGGTTTAATAATGTGTCTACACCACATTTCTATGGTTACTTTTCTGTTCTTATTATTGTGGCATCTAGACTATCAATTCCTTTGGGAAGATAATTCATATTCACTTGTATCAGGGGGTTTTGAAGATTTGCCAATTACCGTCAGCATCAATCTACGATAATTATTGGCCAGTGCAGAAGGTAAATTCTAGTTTTTAAATCAGCTCTAAGTACTGTGGTCGCATGTTAATTATATGGAAAATAAAGTGCGTAAGGACTGATCACATTGATTGCCTGATATATATATATTTTTTCTAGATCCCTCTGAAGGCCACGCCTCACCAAGTTACCTACTACGCGGAGAAGAACTTGTACCCGCTGATAGTATCATATCCGGTGAGCGCGTTTGCATGATAATATATTCTAATTGTTTTACCTGATCCGAATTGCATATCTTTGGTTGCCTGCAACGAATTTAGAACTCTTTTGAGGTTGAGATGGCTACCTAGCTCCCCCGTTTTTCCTCTTTTAACTATCTCAATTTGTTCTTAATTCATATTTTCAACTACCCTTCGCAAATTGATTCAACTGGATGCCTCTCTGAATTTCTTTCATTAATATCAAAGAAATTGGTTGACTTTCTTGGCTGCAGTAATATTAGTAGATCATACTTCTTTGTTTTTCTTATAGATAAACACCTGAACTAATGCTATGTTTGCATGCTTATTTAGTCATTTTCTTTTTGTTGAGAAGAAAGAAAGTTCTCTGCCAATTATGCATTACCCGTCTATTTATTTGACCAGCATTGTTTGATATTAATTTTTCTATCTTACTAACCCAAGCAATGTCATTTCCCTCTCCCTTTTGAAGGTCAGCAAGCCATTAAATCAAGTTCTTTCTTCACTAGTTGATCAAGAAGCGGGTCAGCAGATTGACAACCACAATCTCAGCTCAGATGATCTCCAACGGACATACACCGTAGAAGAATTTGAAATCCGAATTTTGGAACCAGAAAGATCTGGTGGCCCCTGGGAAACTAAAGCCACTATCCCAATGCAGAGCTCAGAACATGCACTGACCGTGCGAGTTGTCACACTTCTTGTGAGTTAGCTACTAACTCGCGTAATGTCATATAATTGCTCTCTGCCTCCATGAATAATGTTGAGCTTCTCTATCTTTATGACATGATGATCAAAAGACTATTGCTGTGATCAGATCTAGGGATCAAATCTATCAAATCTCTTTGTTTTAATTGCAATAACCGAGCCACATTCTCTTACTCCATGTGGTGTTTCAGAATGCAAGCACAGGGGAGAATGAAACACTTCTTGCTGTTGGAACAGCCTATGTCCAAGGGGAGGATGTTGCTGCAAGGGGCCGTGTGCTTCTTTTCTCTTTTGGAAAAAATGGCGATAATTCCCCAAACGTGGTATATTTAGTTGGGCCTACAATCTGGTGAATCTTTTTCTTTGCTTTCATTTTCATCTTGGATATTCTATTTATTGTATAGGAACTTTTCTGTAGGTTACCGAAGTCTACTCAAAGGAGCTAAAAGGTGCTATATCAGCTGTAGCTTCCATTCAGGGTCATCTTCTAATATCATCTGGTCCTAAAATCATCTTGCACAAATGGACTGGCACCGAATTAAATGGGGTTGCCTTCTTTGATGCTCCGCCGCTCTATGTAGTCAGCATGAATGTTGTACGTTTTACTTTCTTGGCCAGTTGGCCTAGTGCTGTGTTGCTTTTATGAGCTTACTTCACTAAACTGACATGACTTGGCTCTGAGGATCAGTTTTCTTCTGCGTGATCTGACTTTGGTAATTTTCTTTTACTTGCAGGTAAAGAATTTCATCCTTCTTGGTGATGTTCACAAAAGCATATACTTTCTTAGCTGGAAGGAACAAGGGTCCCAACTTAGCTTACTAGCCAAAGATTTTGGATCCCTCGATTGTTTTGCTACAGAGTTCTTGATTGATGGAAGTACGCTTAGCCTGGCTGTCTCCGATGAACAAAAGAATGTCCAGGTTAGCATCTCTCTCTTATCCCCTTTAGTGTACGTGATGGTATCAGGCCTTACTTATATGTACCGATCCCCAACAGCCATTTTCTATTCCACCTAAAATTAAGGTTAGCAAGTTATCATCTCTCTTATCGCCTAGTGTGTACGTGATGAGATCAGGCCTTACTTATGGACGTGATGTTATAATGTGAAATACCCTAACTCGTAAATTGACTTTGTATTGATCCCCAACAGATATTCTATTTTGCACCAAAGATGGCTGAGAGCTGGAAGGGTCAGAAACTTCTTTCAAGAGCGGAATTTCACGTTGGTGCCCATGTGACAAAGTTCCAACGTCTGCAGATGGTTTCTTCTGGCTCGGATAAAACAAATCGCTATGCTTCGTTATTTGGTACCCTAGACGGCAGTTTTGGTTGCATTGCTCCACTCGATGAAGTCACATTCCGGAGGTTACAATCTCTCCAGAAAAAGCTCGTGGATGCCGTTCCTCATGTTGCGGGTCTGAACCCACGCTCTTTCCGTCAATTTTGCTCAAGTGGGAAGGCTCGACGATCTGGGCCTGACAGCATAATCGACTGCGAGTTACTATGCCAGTAAGTTTTCTTGGCCGTAGAACAAATGGACTTCAAAGCAGAGATGAGAGAGCGCATAGGATAATACTCGAAAATCACATAATAGAACAATCATAGACGCATATCCTTATGGTTTTGAAATCTTTTTGCAGTTACGAGATTCTTCCATTGGAGGAACAGCTTGAACTAGCTCACCAGGTTGGGACAACCCGATCTCTGATTTTAGACAATTTAGTTGATCTCTCTGTCGGAACCAGCTTCTTGTGAAAGAAGAAAGAAAAAAGGCAGATCGTAATGCGTTGTTCATCCATGGACCGACAAAGAAAGCAAAAAAGGCAGAGTTGCTTATGTTGTACAAATGGTGTAACTGTAACACAATCATGAATTTTGATGTTTTGTAACATTTTTAGATTATGTTAAGATTCTTCTTCACTCTAATTGTTTGTTTCATGTCTCCTTTGAATCCTTAGTTACGTAAGATCTGGACAGTTAATTACTCAACTCTTGTCTAATTTTGAGTATTTTATAATTTGTCAAATTGATCTTTTCTCACTTTTTTTTTAAAAAAGAAGAAAGCAATCTGAATGGTAATTTCTAACTTGCAATTGGGGTTAGTGAAAATGAAAGTATAAAAGTGGTACAAAACAAAACAAAAGGTCAGGCTTGTTAAGGGATTGATCATTGTGTCCATCACAGAGAGAGCATAGACGTGCACACATACTCACTCACCACTCCACACTCAAAATGGTACAACAAAAATCAAAAGTAGATTAGAAAAGTTTCGAGTTTAAAGAATAAAAAATAACGAAACACAATCATAGTAACATGTTGTCTCTTTGTACCACCAATCTTCTTTTGTTTTCACTTTAGAATGTCTAACAAAGTAACATCATTTTACTTACACAACCTTTTCTTTTGTTCCTTTTTACTACAACTCCCTTTTCTCTTTCAAGAATCTCTCTATTCGGTTATTGAAATTTGATTTTGTGAGAAATTATCGATCAATCCCATAAAACAAAAAACACACTCCACCGGTTTGGAATACTGTAAACTCGACACGTTTCAATACACTTCACACCTCAAAAAATTGATAGAGAGATCTCAAAATGCCAAACAAGTGTTTATACAACATCTTTTTGCCAATCTATCCCTCGTTGGCCATTTAACAACTCTATCTTTATTATGCATCAGAATTTAGAATTGTATATTGTTTTATTTTCATATCATAAAAGTTGATCGGTTCTACATAGGATCATATCGAAATAAACAACATTGTCACATTAGTTTTTGAGGTGTTCAAAAAGATAGCATAAAAAATATGATTGGAAGAAGAAATAATAATTGGAGTCAGAAGGAGAATGTTGGTGATATGCTTAGCAGCGTGACTGCGTCTGGTACTCTGCTGCTGTTTGCAAGTCAGCGTTTTCTCCTTTTGCTCCCTTTCTCTTTACATCATTTTTTATGATTGGATTTGAATCTTTTTTTTTTTACCTCTTCTCTTCATATGTATACGTAATTTTCAGTAATGCATCTTATGACATTATGACATATATGATATGACAAATATAAGTTATAGTACTTTATTAGTTAGTTCATATTATCAGAAACCATAGTTATCGCATTAAATAATTGGCAAACGTTACTAACATTGGTCACCAAAAATCTCCGCAAGAACACAGTCCACTTTCAAAATGATGAAATCTATTGGCATCTCTCATCACAATGTCTCGTCTGAATAACTCAGAGACCAGCTTACAAAAAATATGGCAATCTCTACACACACGTAAATTTTTTGTGATCCGAAGACATGTTCTGTCAGGTGTTCTGAGCAGACCATAAGCAATTGCTAGCCTCTCACTGTGTCCTTGCAGCATCTGAACCTTCTCCCTTTCATCTACATTATGCAGAACAAACTTTGTATCGGCTTGATAACCTGCTTCCTCTTCCAACTTCCTAGTAACCTCGGACAATTTCTCATATATCTCTTTGGTCTCTGGGTGAGACTTGTCTCTTGCTGTAAATTTATGAACCTTTCCGTCAATCTCAATCCAACTACATCCAGGGTGTTTCTCCAGTCTGCTTGCTTTCATTTTTTCCCTCACTCTTTCTACATCGTCCCATCTTCCTTGTTCCGCAAAGACATTAGATACAAGAACAAGATTTCCCGGGTTCATAGGTTCTAGCTCAAGGAGCCTCTGAGCTGCTATCGCTCCAATCTCTTTCTCTGAATGAGATCGGCATGCGGCAAGGAGTGCACACCACACTTCTGTGGTCGGTTCTGTCTTCATCATTTTAACGAATTCAAAGGCTTCCACAACACAATTAGCACGACCCAGCATGTCAACCAGACACACGTAATGCTCAGGCCATGGTTCCAATTTATATTCATGCTCCATGATCTTCAGAAACCCTCTACCCTCATCAAGTAGACCAGCATGGCTGCACGCATTAAGAAGAGCCAGAAATGAAATGTGATCAGGCGAGATGTTTTCATGCCTCATTTTATTGAACAACTCAACAGATGTTTTTCCACGGCCGTGCATTCCATATGCATTGATCATACTTGTGTATTGCAGTAAACTTTTCCTTTCTATCCGATCAAAGACAACCTTTGCACTCTGTAAATCTCCACAGCATGCATACATATCAACAACTGCAACTGCAATGGACTCCTCTAGTAAAAAACCCTTCCTGAGTAAGTAGCCATGAATTTCTCTCCCTTTCTTGAGGGCAGATAAACTTGCGGCAGCAGACAGTATACACAACAAAGCCACAGAATCAACTAACAAACCAGTTTCAACCATGCGTCGAAAGATATCAACAGCCTCGTTTTTGTTACCATTAAGAGCACTAGAGGAAATCATGCTTGTCCAAGAGACAACATCTTTACCTTTAATTGATTCAAATATTCGAGTAGCATAGCCCATGTTCCTGCATTTTCCGTAAACATCCACCAACTCATTCTGTATCACAGTATCCAGTAAGCCTTTTCTCAAGATGTGACAATGAAGCTCTTTGACAATGAGCACGGATTTCAGCAAACTACAAGCTCGAAGGATGCTTCCCAGCATCAATTCATCAATTTCCATCCTCTCCTTAGCAACATCCCGGAAGAGTTCTAAGGCTTCTACATGACAATCATTCTGGGCATAACCAGCAATGACTGTAGTCCATGAAATAAGATCTTTTTCATGCATCCTAAGAAAGGCACGGCGCATATAACATGTGCTGTTGCACTTAGAGTACATATCTATTAACGTGTTTCCAACCTGCAAATTAGAATCCCAGCCACGTTTAATGACGTAAGAGTGCAATTCCATTCCTGCCAACAGATTGCTTAATCTTCCTGACGCTGCAATGACACTGGTAACTGAAACCTCATCGGGTTTATGGCCAGAAGCGATCATATGACAAAAGAATCCTAATGCCTCCTTGTACATGGAATTCTGTACATATCCCTTAATCAGGGAATTCCATGTCACAACATCAGCATTGTCCATCTGACGAAGGATCCTTCCTGCCTCAAGCATTTTACCGCACCTAGTATACATAGCAATCAAGGCATTGCACACGTATATATCAAAAGAAAGAGTAGATTTTTTCAGGACAGCAGCGTGAATCTCTTTGCCTAGCTTTGCATATGAAACACCTTCACAAGCTGTAAGAGCCGAAACAAAAGTGTAGCTGTTGGAGGCAGGACCACTCATCTGCATTTCTCTGAACAACTCCAAAGTCTCGAAAGATTGACCAGACAAGGAATACGAAGACATAATAGAATTCCACAGAACAGCATCACCTCCTTTATCTTGGGATCCATCGAACAGACGCCTTGCTGCGCATAGGTCATCATTCTTAGCATACATGGAAAGCAACGCATTGACAATAAAATCTGTTGAACTGTGGCCAAGTTTAACGAGAAGACAATGAATCTCAATCCCACTCCGGAAATCTCTAAGCTTGCCGCAAGCTTTAAGCAAGACAGGAAAGGAGTGAAGATGGAGAGGAACGCCCTGTACCCGCATTTTGTAGTACAGAGCAAGAGCAGAAGCAGGGTCATTATTGGAAAGATAGGCTCCAATCATCGCGTTCCATGCAAAATCCGTTCTTTGAGGCATTTCGTCAAACACTTTCTCTGCGTCATCCACGGAACCACACTTACCGTACATGAACACAAGCTTACCAGCCAAAAAGTCTGATTCAGGAAAAGTCTTGAAAATGCGGGAATGAAGCTGGCGACCTTGAGAGAGTGCTCTGAATTTGCCACAGAGCTCAAGAACGTCCGCATAGGTTTCCATGGAAAGGTTCTCATCGTCGATGAAGTCCAAACGTTGAAAAGCTTCATCGAAACAAGAGAGGTTCAGAGAAGAGACGACTTGGACAGGCTTTACAGGGTAACTGAGATATGGGGTTGTCCGAATCGGGAGACTAGCATGGAGACGAAACGTGGCACTGGAACTCGCCGCAGCAGAGTAGAGTAGCTTCATTTTACAGCATAGCTCTTGTTCACTCTTGTGTTAGTTCAGATAAGGTTCTGATATGGGCCAGGCCCATTTAAATACATTCTCGGGCCCGTTTCGTGTAACTGGTGATACGATAAGAAGGACACGTGGCCGACCAAGTCAAAGAAACCAAAAACATCGAAATCATTAAGGTTGGCAAATACATCACACAGAAGAGAAGATGAACTAATTTATTCGCAAGTTGGCTTTGGTGTTGCGGGTTTTAAGCTCACACAGATATATAAAATAATGGAACAAGAGACGGAGATGGTGTGTCTCGCACGTCATCGATTAGGTATGACATATAAATCATGTTCATTGACATCTCTCTTAATTTGTTGTAGGCTTGTAGCTATATAGCAAGCAGAACCCCTCGTTAGAGTCAACGAAAACATGGGGAAGAAGATGATAAACTTCTCAACTATTATCATCGTATCGATGATCCTATTGGTTTCCACAGGTTAGTAACATATACATACTCGATAGATCCACTTACAACTATGTACGTCTCATATAACATGTTGTTGTGATTTGTCTATTACACTTAATATGCATATAGGATTAATGGAGCAAGGAGAAGCGCAAGCACAAGGATCATGTGAGTGGGAATGCGAGCACCTACCAAACTTCCCGTGTTGGTTAAAAGGTGTCGGAGAACGCCTTTGCCACGACTTGTGCATGTCCGAAGGAGCCATTGCCGGCTTTTGTGTCTCTGACCCTCACCACCGCTGCCTCTGTCGCAAGCCCGGCTGCTCCTGATTTTATATACCCTCATTCGCCATATTATATTCAACCAGCCGTTTGTTTTACGTACGCAAGAAAACCATATATATATTGTAGCTCTGATGTTGTCTTCTGTACGTGATCGAGTGCTATATATATGGAATTATGGATTGTGATATTAATAAAATTATGATGGTGTAAGCTAGGTAACTCCTAATCATCATACACATCTCGTTCATTTTGTTGGATCTTCGTATTCATCTGCTTTGATTTATCGATCCTAATGCTAGTACCTTCATCAATAACTATTCCAAGAACCCGTCCATATGTATAAAAAAGTGAACGTGGTACGTAGAATAATGACGAAGTTGTTAAATATATATAAAAAAGTTAAATAATATATTTTCTGAAATCGGTGTGTAGAATAAGAGACTCACTTTTAATAATGGTATATAAAATCGTAAATCGTATATAAGATTTGCGGCGTGTGGAGACTGTTTTGGATGAAACACGTTTTGATTCAAAATTGTTTTTTCTTTGTCTTGTACGTTAAATTTTCCACTTATAGATATAAACAATATGGCAGACAAAAGATTACTTGAGATGATCAAAGAAGGTCTAAGGGCAAGATTATTGGTAGTATTTAAGGGGTATCTTAGGAGAAGATACCCTTCACAAAGTATCTTGTGCAACATACTTTGTGAAGGGTATTTTCTCCTAAGATACCCCTTAAATACTACCAATAATGTTGGTCTAAGAATCGTGAATCGATCGGGTCAAAAGCAAACAAAAATGCCGTCGTTTTGGGATGTGCGTCGACCTCAAATCTCATAACCAAAATCTATATATATGTCTGACGAAGCTTCCTTCTCTTCTCATATTCAACTCCGTAATTTCAAAGTATGAAAGTATTCAATTGACCATTTTATGTACATTTTGTAAGATTGATTAAGCAAGTGGGGTTGATATATATGTCTACAAGATATGCTGTGTATATTAATGCATACACACATTTTAATGTAATGTGTAATTTTGTGTTTACGGGGGTTTTCATGCTAATTTGACGGGATGTCTCTTTCTCCAATCACTACAAATCCCGGTGCATCAGCAGGATTATATACAATTTTAATTTGTTTTTTCATTATAAAATAAGTTCATGCAAGTATTAGTGATTTACAAGTGGATGTGTCCATTGGTGTAAGCACTAATCTTTTGTAACGTATACTAATTAATGGACTATATATACAAATATCACAAGACAAGTCTTATAATAACAGATCTATTCGTGTTTAAGTTGTAACCTGCTTGTCGTGTAAATTATAAGACTGATCGATATGAATGTTGTAGAATTGTAGATCATGATGCATGCATTTTACTTTGAAAGGTATATTCATGAGAGACATAATTGTTGATTGAGACAATTATTAAAATATGAACATGCATGCATCTATATAAATAGTTTGTCTGAAAACGCATATGCATGTTTATACTTTCTATGTTTATAGGCAAATTTAGATAAAATCTTCACACATCATGAGAAAATTAATTGTAAGTTTCTGCCTCTTTTTGACGTGTAGTAGATAAAATTTATATGATAGATTTTGAGTACAGAATAATATATTACTCTCGTACGTAAGACTTATAATCATCTTTTAACATATTTCAAGTTTGTAGGTCGAAGCTGAAATCAGCATTAGTACAAAGAAGAAAATATGAAGGTGATCATAAAAGAACACACATATATGTTGATGTCTGAGTTAGAGATTAGTCTGGTTTTAGTATAATCAAAGTTAGAGATTTTAGAAGTCTAGTCAAAAGTTAGAGATTAGTCTGAGTAGGAGATTTCAAATACAATATATATAGATCAAAAGTTAATCAGGTTATATAGGATAGGAGAATGAATATATCTTGTTTATTGCAAAAGTCAAATTGTCATTAGGAGACTTGGCGAATATCGATATATACACAATTGATACGGTGATGAGATTTATTTTATTTGCAAATGAAACAGAAGAGTCCTAAACTGAGATTTATGCTTTTTTCTTTGTTGGAAGACTACTGCTGGAGAAAAATGAGAATTTGGTCTTCTAAAAATCTAATTTAGCTAGGAAGAAAACGTTAGAATATATTTTGACTACATGATTAAACGAACAAAACCATTAGAACAAAACAACACAAAATTTCAAGAATGCAATTGACATATTTTCAACATTTTTGTATTTCGAGTCTATTAGTTTCGGTTCGTTGAAACAAAAAATTTAATTTTTATATCATCCGAAAAATTCGTAAACATCCAAATCCATGTGTTTAACAAAAGGAACAAAAAAAAATTTACAATATATGCAATTTCTTTTTTAGGGTAGTATTAGTAACTAACCTTTTATTAAGTTAGGAAATTCATTAGGAAAACAAAAATTCATGCTCTAATAAGAATCCTACTAGGAAAAATGTAAAAATAGTTTTAATTTTTTGATTTATAACAAAAGAAAAAAAAACAATAACGAATTCCAAAATAATCATTTTTACTATTTTAGCTTCGATTTATAATCGTACCAAAATTTTCAGTGTAAATTCTTTGAAAACAAAAACATTGATTTCTTTCAAAAGAATAAAAATAAAATTTGATTTCTATCAAATTTCTTGTAACAAAAGAATATAAAAAAATACTCAATAACAAATTCCAAAAAATCATTTTCAGGATTTTAGCTTCGATTTATAATTTTACCAAAAATTATCGATGTAAGTTCCTGGAAAAAAAAATGGTGTCTTTCATCCAAATGAAAAGAAAAAGAAAATACCAAAATCAAAGTATAAAGAAAAGAAAATATAACAGCAACAATTTTTTGGGATAATTTATAAAAGTAAAATATAAAAACATGAGAGAGAGAATAAAGAATGAAGGCATGGGATGTTGCCTCTCCATTTAACGACAATACTTTTGTCTTCCTCACAAAATGGTTTTGCCTTAGCCTTACCATTTCGTATTCGCATGCATCCTCCAATCTTTTTTTTTTAATTATTAGTTGTCGTTTATAATATATATTAAACTATATAGAAACCTCTCATTATGATTCTCGTAATGCTTTTGTTACGCCTTTATTTGCTCCTCATGTGCCTTATTACCACTACTCTACTTGATTCATTATTCTTTGATACATATTAGTGTAATTGTCATCAAACATTTTCAAGAATTTACATAAATTTGATGTATTTTTTTACAATGCTATATTATCTTATATTTTATCTTTTATAGATCTTTGTTAAAAGAAACAAAGTTTGCATAAAATTATAGGTCACACTCACTGACAAAAAAATGTATGTGTTTACATTTTACAATATGGATAATGAGAAAAAAATAAGAATTGGTTTTAGAGGATTCTAGTTGTAGTTGACATACACATCTTTTTACATTCCTAGCTCCCAATCATTTAAATAATGTAAACGAATAACAAAACGCATTATTTCCATAAATTATATAAATTCTTGATATACCAAAGTTTTTTAAAAGAAAAATCTAAAAGTGTAATGATGGATTGAACACCCCACGAGCCATTCACACACTTTCAACTTTTTTAGTCCCCTAGAAAGAAAGAAACATTACATTACATTATATATCTCTCATTATCTCTCACACTATCTCCATTTTACTTCTTCTTCTTCAAAGTTCTCAAATCAATCATTCCTTTGCTTTGCTCTCCTAAACCACCACTAATGGCTCTCGAAACTTTCCTAATTAAACTCAAAAACGCTATTTCATCCCAACCTTCTTCTCGGACTCGACCTCTCCGTTCATCACCTCCGATCACTACCACTACCACCACTTCCTCTGTTGGAGTTTTATCGTTCGAGGGGGCTCGTGTCATGACCAAACTCCTTCACCTTACTCACTCTCTCACCGACTCTAATCTCCTTACTCTTCGAGACCACTCTCTCTCCTTAGAAGGTCTCGCCAAAATCGTCACCGGAGATGAAACATTCCACCTCAGCCTAGTCTGTGCTGAGCTCGCAGATAGTTTAGCCCACTCAGCTAACTCTGTTTCAAGGCTGAGCAGTCGCTGTACCACGGCCAGCCTACGTTCTTTCCACCGCTTATTCCATGAGTTCGCTGACATGGGTCGTGACCCTCATGGCTGGGTCATGAGTTCTAAAGACAGCGAAGCTAAGAACAAGAAAATCGAAAGGTAAAACCAAATCTCTTTACTCTAAACATACAAAAACAGAGCAAAACAGAGCAAAAGCAGAGTATCAACAGAGAGACTGATTGAAAAATTGTTTCTTTGTTTTGTTAATGAAATAGATACGTGAGTGTGACAACAGCTTTGTATAGAGAGATGGAAGAGATGACGATACTAGAGAACTCTCTGAGAAAACAAAGTTTACAGATTGGGATCGAATTCGAAGAAGAAGACGACGAGAACAAGAAAGATGTAATGAAAGTGATAGATCTGCAGAGCAAGATTGAGAGACAGAAGCAACATGTCAAGTATCTGAAAGATCGATCTCTTTGGAACAAAAGCTTCGACACCGTCGTGTTGATCCTCGCCAGATCGGTATTCACAGCACTCGCTAGACTCAAATCCGTCTTCTCCTCCGCCGCAGCCTCTAGCTACATGGGTCCAACGGTCGTGTCTTCTCTCCCTCGTTCTCTCTCTTCTTCTTCTTCCTCTATGAATCTTGTCCACCCGAGCCCAAACGACGAGGAGAAAGTCAAAACGCCGTCGTCCTCTGCGTTTCTTGAAGAAAGCTCAAGACTTTTGAAACCCCCGGAGACAACTCTCGGCGGAGCTGGCGTGGCGCTTCACTACGCGAATCTGATAGTCGTGATGGAGAAAATGATAAAGCAACCTCAGCTTGTAGGTCTTGACGCGAGAGACGATCTGTATTCAATGTTACCGGCGAGCGTGAGATCATCGCTCAGATCGAGGCTAAAAGGAGTTGGTTTCACGGCGACAGACGGTGGTTTAGCGACGGAGTGGAAGGCGGCGTTAGGTCGGATATTACGGTGGTTGTTACCATTGGCGCAGAATATGATAAGGTGGCAGAGTGAAAGAAGCTTCGAGCAGCAACACATGGCGACATCAGGAAATAGCCAGAACAGAGTGATGTTAGTTCAGACACTTGTGTTTGCAGATAAAGTTAAGACAGAAGCAGCAATAACAGAGCTTCTTGTTGGGTTGAACTACATCTGGAGATTCGAAAGAGAGATGACTGCTAAAGCTCTGTTCAATCTACAGTCTCCTCTTACTACTACTACTACTACTCATATAAAGTCATAATCACAGCTAATTTTTACTGTAGAGTTTTGTCCTTTTTTGTTTTGATTCTTGTTTGGTGGGTTGATTTTGATTTTTTTTTTCTTGGGGTTTAGTTTGATAATACGAGTTATGAAAATGATAAAAGTGGATTGGGTTGGGTTTATTTTTTCTTGACTTGAGAGACAAATATATATAAGAAGATGTGATGTGATGTGTTACAATGTAGATATTGGATTATTTTTGAGTGATTATTTTCTGTAAGATGTTATTACAAAGGTTATCAATGAGTTTACTCATGGGAAAACTGTGTTTTCACTAAACCGGCTCTTTCAAATGAAGGTTTTGGAGCATAACCTGATGGTTAAATTAGGTTGGTAAAGTTGAATTTGCTCTTTGCTTCTTTATTTTGAAAGGAGCCGAAATTATAAAGGAAATATAAAATTTAAGAAAAAGGTTGTATATATGAATAATTTGATGATATGAATCTAGAGAATAGAATTAGATGTCGAATATATTAAGTGCACCTAAAATGCTTTTAAAATTTGTTTTGACTTTACATTAGAAAGTACTAATCAAATAGTTAAGATGGGTCCAGCTCATGCTAGAGATCAAGAGTCAACTAAGTTTTGTGTTTTCATAATTACTTTGATGGATTTGTTATAGGCAAATTGAGCTGTATAGCCATTCTATAAATGTTTAAAGATGACATTATATGCTAAATGTTAAGGTTAAGGTTAACCCGTTAAGAAAGTGTTTCAAAAACAAAAAAAACATAGTCGTAAATGAATGTAGACGTAAAATTTTATTCGGTATATATAAGTAGAAGGTTTTAATATATATTCCTTTGTTGTGGATTTGACGACCTAAGTGTATAATTCTATATATTGTTCTCTGCATGGTATTTTTCTTTCCTAAGATTACCTTGAGACTTAATCCACAATTTAAAGGTGTTATCGAAATTATTTTCTAGTTAGTTTTAAATTTAAAAACTTACATATCTTGTAACTCAGAGATCTACATACCTCATTGCTAGTAATGTTTTTTTTTTTTAAATCACTAGAAGACAGTAGTGTTTGTTTTTTTAGTTTTTAAGTGTACAATTCGTTAATTCTTAAAGATAGTAATTTAATTGGCATGATAGTAATTTAAGTTAGTTAGATTCTAACAATGGATCGACGAGATCGGTCCAGAAGAAAACTAATATAAATGTTTGCCGTTGGGTGTTTTAAAATGACGACGACACGCTGTTTAGTCAGCGTAGCACAAACACGGCATGGAGTGCGTGTAGGAGAAGTTAGAACGGCAGCGAACAGTAGAGAGCTTTGGAAACTTAACTGAGTAGTATAAGAGGGAGACTTGTGGTGGGATTGAGTAGAGTACTTACCTAGACGGACGGGGTCAACACATGATCACGAAGACGAGTGGCCTAGGCTAGTGACTTCGCATCTTCCTCTAAATATAGTTTTGGAATTTATAAAACATATTTAGATTTCCTTTTGTATTTTCTACAGAGTTTGTTTTATTCTTTTCAGGATTCTATCTACTTTCATTTCCAATCATTCTTCACCTCTGTATTCATTGGTATTATCGGTTGTTATCTTGCAACAAATTCTGAAATTTCATGTGGGGGTCATATGGACGAACGTATACTGTAAAGAAACGGTGACCATTGATTCATTGATTTTTTTTTGTTTTCTTTGGCTCGCCTCTCTTAATGGGTTGGTGAATGTGTATATGAAAGAATCACTTGATTTGAATGATTTATGATTGAACTAAAAAGAAAAAACAATATGAAGCTAAGCTAGTGTTCCAAATGAGAAATCAAATTTGGGTTTGGACTTGTGAGAAATCATATGAAGCTAGTGTTACCATTATGTATTTTTATGTTCATACTCTCCATCCATAGAAAAAACTCCAAATGTTGTTGACATGACAAGAGTTATATCAACTGAATTAATTTTATGAAGATAAGATTTAGTGGATTAGATTGTGAGTTTAAGTGGAACAGACAATGATGACATAACATAAAAGAAGTTTATAAAGTCAGCATGAAGTGGATCTACAAGTTTGGTGACACGACACCAAATGGTTTAGGTGAATCTTCATAACAAAAAAAAAGTTGGCCTTAAACACGCATACTTTGTTTGAACCAAAGTGGTTTTAGTAACACAACATCACGTTGACTAATCGGACTCGTAAAAGCTATAAATAAACAAGACTTGTGTAATAGAGACCAAACAAATGTTTGAAAATGGAACCCAAAGAAACAGAGCCACCTCGAAAACAATTGAGACAGCCTCCTTCTGTTCCTTTCATATGGGAAGAAAGGCCTGGCTACCCTAAGAAGGATTGGCAACCTTCGTTAGCCACCTTCGTGCCGTCTCCTCCTCCGCTTCCGCCACCTGTTCCAGTCCCGGTTAAGTTGGTTACATCAGTTCCTTTCCGTTGGGAAGAAACGCCTGGAAAACCTCTCCCTGCTTCCTCAAACAACCAACCTCAGCTTCCACATCCACCATTGGAAACCGCTACGACGACTTCATTACCACCTCCGGTTCCTGTTCCGGTTAAGCTGGTTACTTCGGTTCCGTTCGATTGGGAAGAAACCCCTGGACAACCATACCCTTGTTTTGTTGATTTTAATCCACGTGAGCCGTTGGATCAACCGCTGCCACCTCCTCCCATGTACGGTGAGGTTGAAACCAACAGCGATATTTTTGACGACGCAAGCAGTGATTCCTTCAGCTCTGTGCCGTCTCTATTAGCAACAAACCGCTCGGTCTCGATATCCAATACTGTGGTCGCAATGGATGAATTTGATGACAAACAGCATAGAGAGACAAGCTCAACGCCATCGTCACCAACTTATGAATCTGATGACAGTACGAGCAGTTACATGACTGGAGCTTCCAGTCTTGTGGGAGCTTCGTTCTTGGAAAAGCTATTTCCACGTCTCCTTCCAGCAGAAAAGGTCAAAGCTGCTGATTCTGAGGACGTTCAGGTTCCTACTCATCCGTTGAATGAAGAAGGAAAGCTTACTACAGAATCTGACAACATGAGTATTGGCTTTCCTGTGAGGATGCCACAGACACTTGGGGAGCTGATAATGATGAGCCGAAGGAGAAGCTATATGAGAAGAGCTGTTGAAATGAGAAAGCAGAATCCTTACAAGGTAAAACCCTCAAATATTTTTTTTCATTGCCTCTTTCAAAGCCAAATACACAGTAACAGTATATCACGCTCATACCTAAATTCAATCGCGAGAAAAGATTCTGAAATGTTAACACTTGCCTGGATAAACTAGCAGGAATTTACAAAGAATGGAGCTGATAGCTGCTGCCTCTTTGTGCCGGGCATCAAAATGATAGAAGGACTTGAGTGGAAAAAATACCAACCGAGGTTGAAGCTCATTTAGAAGAAAATTCTTATAAAGATCCTCACAATTTGCATAGAAAATTTCAGAAGTCGTTTTCTCTTTTAAAGACAAGAAACTTGTAAATGTAGTACTGTAAGATTGAATGCCAGACTCCTTCTGCTGCAGAACAAGCAACTCATATCATTGATCTCTTTCTTATCTTCTAAATCTCTAACAACTTCCAAAACAATGTCTATCAATAAAAAAAGAGCACCGCACTAACCCAAAATCTGGTTTTACCTCAAGATTTAGATGATTCAGCAAGCTGTCTGATCCGTTCCATAGTCACTGGGATATCTTCATCAGCTAAAGCAGTAAAACAACACCTAAACCAACCCGGTTCTATACAATAACAAGCTGTTCCAGGAGTGGCATTAATCTTAGCAACAGTTAATAGCTTCTCAAATAACTCGAGTTCTCCTTTCTCACTGTAAGATGTCAGTAAGCTTCTCATGTCAACCCAACAATACAACCCGCCACCACTCTCAGCACAAGGAATTCCTAATTGCTTCAAACCTTCCACAAACCGAATATGCTTATCCCGGATCCTTTGCTTGTGCGCTTTCATGTATTCCTCAATAAATCTTACGTCCGATAGCAGAGAGATTAGTATCCTTTGGACTGGAACTGACATTGATGAAAATCTCATCAGCTTCTTCGCGGCATTTACTACGTCTTCATGAAAGGAATAGATGAGTCCAGCTCTAAAACCAGGAATTGAAAGGTCTTTTGATAATCCATAGATTATATGAACCCTACTCTTATCAAATTCCCCTAACTCAGCAATCTCTGCCATGCTAACAAACTCTTTGTCCCCGTAAACAGAACCAGCAAAGATTTCATCAGAAATAACATGGATATTTTTCTCTTGAGCAAATCTCAAAATATCATGAAGCGTCTCCCTTGATAGTATGTTTCCAACAGGATTTGATGGGTTTGAAAATAGGATGCCAGAAACCTTGCTTCCTCGTTTTCTAGCCTGATTCAAAGCTTGTTCCAACGCGGAAACCGTTACAGTAAAATTGTCAGAGCTACGGCAGTGTACTGGTATAAGCTCCACTCCTGTCCGAAATTTAATATCCCTATCAAAGCTGCAAATTCAATTTCCTTAAGTATATCACATAGAATGAGAAAACTGGTGGATGAATCAAGCACTTTTCATCAGATATACATTGGTTTGAGAAGTCTATACTAAAATTACCCTGGATAATATGGCGTCGGAATTAGAAAAGCATTTCCATGATCTGCCAAGCAGAAGGCCAATACTTCCATAGCTGGAGTCCCACCGGCTGTTATTACCATATTTGATGGGTCAAATGACACATTACCTCCCATTATTCGTGACATGAAATCAGCAAAAGCCTGATAGTTCCAAAAATAGAAATTAGACTAGGCAGTGAAGAGGATAGAAGAAATATGATTTCTCCATACAATGTTCTGAAAACATACGCCATCAAGCAAAGGCCAAAGAACTAAATCCACAAGTTTGAAGAGACATCAATCAAAAAACCTCTAATACAGTTTTATAGTCAAAGCAAAGAGCACTAAATGTTTACTACAAAATGGTTATCTATACTTACCACTCTGAGTTCGAGCAATCCTTCAAAAGGTTTATACATGGCGATACTACTAATATCGAATTCACCATCATCAGATTGCATTATCGAGTCCATCAGATTCTCAGACATCCATCTCTGGAGCAAGTCAAAGCACAGCTACAAAACTCGCAAAACGCAATTCCCATGAATAAGTTTCTATAAACAATCACAAAGAATAGAAAAATTTACACAACACTCACCGTACTCTCAGCCAATCCAAGCTGCATAATCCCATCAGTATTCGTAATCCGATCGTACGGATCCGTCTTGACTCTCTCCAATCCAATGTAATAAGGAGAATCAGAAGGTTTCGCCACAGGAACTGCTCGAGAGGAGACTCGAACTCGTCCGATCGAGTTCCCGCGGGAGAAGAGATTAGACAGTGAAGATGTTCTCGGTAACTCCGTCGGGTCGGAGGGAGGAGGACGGCGTCGTTTCAGGTAAAGCTGGAGAAAGTAGAAGAGACAACAAGGGATGAGAGAGCCGACGAAGAGACCACCACGGCCTTGGATTACGCCACGGAGAGGTACTATCAGCCTCATCGGAAACTACTCCGCCGAGTTGCCTCCGGCGTTGAAGAGATTCGAACCGTTCGTTGAGAGTAACGAAGTGGAAGGAGAGAGAGAGAAACAAAAATGTGTGGCAAAGTGTTGAATAAATACAAAAGTTTTGAGATAAATTGGCGAATTATTTTTGCATATTACCAATTTGTCTCTTACGTTTGAAAAGTTGGATAAATAGCCCTTTCAATATTGGTGAAAATATTCAAAGATCTTTTAAGTTTTGGAAATAACAATCAAACCCCTAATCATGATCCAAATCCAAAACTTCTTCATCCAAATTTTAGCATTCAAACCACAGTACATGAGCACTTTTTTAACCAGTACATATATAATCTGACAATTGAAAGGTTCTATATCAAACTAAAAAGGACATGAAAACACATTTATAAAAGGAGATAAAACTTTGGTATTGAAATCCTCAGGAAAAAAATATAATATCAGACGGCCTGACCGGGGCTGCTGCTATGCCAACCTTTAGCGCAAGGCGGTATTTCCATGAACTCGTCAAACTCATTCACGTGAACATCGCAGCATTTCCACTGCACAAAGAAAACATTGATAAAATTCAACACAAACTCAAAAAAAGGGTCAAAGAAGCTGACTGAGCAACGATAGGCGTTACTCACTCCTTTCACTCTGTCATGGAAGACGGGAGGACCTGGATGATAGCTACATGCAGTCTCGTGATTGTCTCTCTCTTTGAATGTTTTGCCACATCCTTTGTTGTTGCAGACTTGCGGTTGATTAATGTCTATAACAACCTTTTTAATAGGAGGTGCTAATGATTCAATCTTTTCTTCTTCTGCTTGTACCGGTGTGTTCAAGGTCTGCCTGATCTGTTCTTTGGGTTGGGAGCCTGTGTGATAAGGATACAATGTCATATATTCTTTTGAATTCACCAATGTATAACGAGAATTTAAAACCAGAGAGAGTGAAGATACCAACCATGGTCTGAGCAGAAGAAGCCTTGCCGGCATCTGGGGCAAGAGTCTTTTGATGCTGGATTGACAACTGGAGATGAAGTAGGAACCGTGACAGGTTGTTTAGGAGCCGGCTTAGCCAGGACTGGTTTCTCAGTTGTGTGTTTACCTGTTTTACATCTTCATTGCAAAAAAAAGTATCAGTGTTTTGCAATAAAACCACAACCTGCATAATATGAAAGATAAAGCATAGCTTATAAGATGAGGAGGTATTATTTATTATTACCCAGGAATTTCCAAGAACAAACTGAAATCATGACTTCGTTGCTTGCAGCAGCTCCACTCTTTCATTCCATCATGAAAAAACGGCTGCGAGTTTAAAAACATTCATAGCTTTAATTCTCAGAGCATACGAGTCTGAAACAAAAAAAAAAACAAACATAAACAGTTGAAAAGTAAATTTGACTTACTCCCTGATTGAACAAAAACGGGTAGTCAGTGAAAAGACCAGCCCAAGCCACACCGGAAAAAACAAAATAGTAAAAGAACATGAATTCCTATAAAAGCTCAAAGCAATAGATGAATATGAAATAAACAAAGGCCAAATGCATATGCAGCAAAGCATAGGTTAGTTAAGCTACTAAACGAAGCCAAAAGATCCAACAAAGACACACAATCATACTTTTGTTTCCTTCTATCAGTTTGCTCACTAAATTCAAAGGGTTGCAGAGAGTTTTGAATTTGACAATTAGAGAATCAAAGCAGTTTTCAAGGCTTTATTTACTTACATCTATATGAATCTACATGTAATCAGCTAATCAAAAAGTTCAAAACCTAATTAACCATTCATCTTCTCAAGCTCAAAAGTTCATTAAAAATCCACAATTCTTCAAAAACACATTCTCCAAATTGAAAAGCTAGCTCCCAAATAAAATTCGGATAAAAAAAACCCAAAATTGATCCGAATTGAAGAATAAGAAGGAGGACTAATCAATCAAAAAGGGTTTGAGTAGCAGAAACTTAAACTAAGACTTGGAGAAAGAAAGAGAGAGAGACGTACAGAAGCATGAAATTGACAAGAACCTTCAGGATTATCGTCATCGGTGAACATGGCGTTGCAGCCAATACGTTGGCACTGAAGCTTCTTCGTTGCAGATCTTACTTCCATTCTCTCTCTTTCTCTCTTGCTCGTGAAATTGTGCAGAAATCGCAGTGGACGACGAATTCGTGAGAAAAAGTTTTTGGGAGTATGTAAAACTAAAGGGGCTTTTTCGTCTTTAGCATAATCTTGACTTTTAAGAAATCAACGGAGCCACGGTCCACGGAAGGTGTATATACAAAAATTCATAATTAATCTTAATTATCTTTATTTATGTAAAAAAAAAAAAGTAAAAATTTCATAACTCGAAGAAGCCCTAATATTACTTTTTTTTTTTTTTGTTAACAGAAGCTTAAGGTTATAATAATAGCAGAACTAGTTAAAACTTAAAATATACCCCCCCCCCCCCCCTCCATTTTCTAAATAATGTCATTTTAACATATTTTACACTAATTAATAATGGAAAGCTAGAGACAACTTAGTTTGTATTGTCGTTGGATAAATGTAAGCTACAAGACATTTTAAATGGTTTCGATTGATCAAAATAAAATTGAGTACGCTTTTGAAAAATAATAATAAAAAAGAGAGATGGATTCAAAAGCATGCATACAAGGCTCTAATATCATTACAACTTACACCAAATAAACAAGCTATATAAGTCGCTTGAACTACACAAGAAGAGGTACTGATTACTACTAGATAGATATATACCATATTACAAAGGAATATGATTTAAGAAACTAGAAAAAAAAGCGAGTCCTGGATCTGATTTGGTCAGTTTTAAATTGTTTTTTGAGCTTCCGGTTTGAGATCAAAATTTGTTTTCCTTTCTTAAATCTTCTTCAGTCAATGTATAAAAGAGACATCACTTGGTTCTGTTATGTACTTCTATCAATGATGCTTTCTCCTGCAAATTCTATAAACAAAACTATTTCCCTTAAGATGATTACTCATTTCATTTTATCAATACATCTATTTAGCTCTGGAAAAGAGTAGGGAATGACCTCGTTCTGGGAACTGTTCTCAGAAGGGAACCATCGAAGGAGGACACCGAGGTTCATTGCACTCGGTATTAACTTGAACAGCAATGGAGTCGTTACCTGTAACATTCCGCATTTGCAGGTGTAAATAAGCTTTTCAGTATAATATTATTTCAAGTATGTTCTCCTGGAATGGGAAGAGGCTTATTTGTACGTTGAGGTAACTTACCAGACTTAGAGCTGTTGTGCCCAAGAGGAGGAGATACATTTTCCCCTACATTGTCATTCATTTTAACAAGAAGTCACAAAGTTAAGTAAGAAGCAAATGGTAAAGGGTGTGTTGAATTACAAAAGCATAAAAGTGTTACCTCGATAACGTGTAGGTTTGACGCTCGGCTTAGAAGCACAAAGGCGAATTCTCCAATCTGAGCAAGTAATACCCCGACCTGTTCAATTAGAGACAACAGATTTACGTGGATTGTTCAGTGACGGGTTTCGATATGAAGGAACTCATAGAAGATTTAGAAGGAGAGGCCAAAAACTCACGTGGAAAGATATCCTCATGTTGTACCTAAAAGCCTTAACAACTACTGCTGCAATTGCTGTCTTAATAACTATCACTAGAATCACCGACGCCAAAAGGATATCCACGTGGTTCCATAGAAAGTGAACATTAATGAGCATCCCGATACTGGATAGAAAGAGAGCGGCAAACAAATTACGAATTGGTTCCACCTACATCACAAAGTAAGGGAGATTTCAGAAATATCAATAACCTGACCTTGAGACTTCACTTTTGTACCAAGTATTTGCAACGTAAAAACAACAACGAGTTCAAAATCAGTACCTGCTCTAGTGTATGTTGAGCAAATTCTGTCGTAGACAACATAACACCAGCCACAAATGATCCCAACTCAAGACTAAGACCCAGCTTGTCACTGCACTGAAAAAGTTTTGCAAGGAACCAACACTAAAGTTAAGAAATTGAAATTACATCAATACGCTATTATACTTGAATACTCCCGTGTCTATTGTAATCATCATTGTTTTCTCTGTAGTCTATTAGTAAGATGCAGCTCAGGTACCAATTTACTCAGATGTTATAATGCACCAAAAGGGATCAAAAACCAAAGCAAAGAAATGATAGAATTACTAACCCATGCAGATAGCAAGCAGAATGCCACAGCAGCTAATTGGTAAAGTTCATTTGTCTGCATTATATAATGAGAGACATTGGCAATAATTCGGATCCCATTTGAAGAAAGAAAGGACGATAGTCAAAGTAATGTCTGGGAAAATACTTCATGTAAAACTTACTTGAGATGACAACTGAATCATTAACTTCAGAAAGCGGGGTACAAATGACCATGTTAGCAAAGATGCCACGGTTAGGTATATGGACAATATCAGGAGCCTAAAATTACAACAATAAAATGTTAAATGTCAGATACGGTAACAAGGATATATAAGAGGTTCCTGGACAATAGTTTTACTATGGAACCCCACTTACAGCTTTCCCATTGATATAATTCCTTGTAGTAAACCACTGTTACCACCCAAAACTGGAAGCAAGGCGAATAGTAAACCAACAACACAGTCCTGAAAATTCAAGATGAAGGAAGAAAATAGCTAAAGGAAACAAAAACTTCATATAACGAAATATTCAGTTTGTAAGTATAGTGTTATGAGTGAAACCTGAAAGATAAGTATCCCTATTGTAACTTGACCATGAAGAGAACTTGTACTATTCCGTTCTACCAAAAACTTCACTACCTGTTCAAATTGACAAGTAGATAATAAACAGAAACTCTGAGATGAAACGGGGGAAAAAGAGTTGCTTTTGTAGAAAATTGAGAAGATTAAAGAAAAGAAAATGTACCACTGCAGTTGATGACATAGATAAAAAGGCACCAACAAAAATCCCCTCTGACAACCTTGCTCCACACAACTGCACATGTCATAAGATATAAATTTCAAAAATAATTTCAAGATTGCAGTATATGCACATATACTGAGCTGTTTGACCATACCAAGGCAGTTACACCACACAAAAACATGAGTAATATAATTTGAAGAAGCCCTCCAAGGACAGCAACTGGGCCAACGACTTTCAGCTGCAGCATTAACAAAAGAACAAGAGATTATCAGAGTGATATTGAAAAGTAGACATGAAATTCTATTCAAGTTACAGTAAACAGTATGTAGATACCCACCTTAGTCATTGAGAATTCCAAGCCCAAAGCAAAAAGAAGGAAAACAACACCAAACTGAGCTACGGTTTCAACCTGCCATAGCATCAGAAGAGGAAACACCGAAACTATGAATACCAGAATAGTTTTTCCGTATGAATGTGGGGATCCAAGTTACCCTTTTATACCCATACTGATGGCTTGAACTCAAACGAGAAGAACAAATTTCAATGCTGAAGCCTTAACATGTTCAGCAAGAAGCAAAAAGTTTATCCAAACATCTAATTGTTATACAGTAGAAGAATTCTATTTCCAACAAACCTTAATTGTAAGAGAACGAAAAGCGAGATCAGTATATAGAACATGTGACAACAGCCCTGAAACTTAAGTGGTCTACTAAGGTCCTCTTACACTAAAATTTGCATGGCGTTGTCTAAAATAACAACCAAAATATGTCTTCCGATTCTGATAATACCTGAACCATTTCACTAATGAATTTCAGTCCTCCTGGCCCAATAATTGACCCCGCAAGAAGATATCCAACAATGACCTAAGGCACATAAAGATAGAATAACATAACATTAGAATAGATAATTGACTTAGAGATACTACGATCCTAATATCAGATGTATTTCATGCTATTATGTAAGGTTGCATACCGGTTGTCCAAGACAAGAGAAGACGATCCCACCAATAGCAGCAAAAACAATAATGACAACCAAATCTGATATCAGTCTGAAAAAATTGTCAAAACCTATTCATCACAAGTCTGAAACAGTGTATGTACCAAAATGCTCCAATACAGAAGAAAAGAGAGAGAGAGAGACCAACCTCAAATCTACTTGAAGTATCGGATACTTAGATTTCTTGTTTGACATGACAAAAACATTATTCTGCATAGTAGCATAAGAAGAACATTAGCTGCAACTATATAAAAATGGTGAGATCAAGTATTAAAATGTTGCTTAGTCTTCCAAAAAACCTTTTTGTCAATAAGAGTCATATCATCAGAATCTTCATTTTCCAGGGAAAAGACATCTTGAAGTTGAAACGGTCTCGTACCACTAGACACATTAGGGAAAAAAAAAAAAAAAAACAAGTCATAAACCCTCACTGAACCACTAATTAACATGGCTATATTCAACAATTACAACAAGCTTCTGCGTACTTATTTTCTTGTGTATCATTCCTTTTGCCCTTCTCATGCGTTACTTTAGCAACAGTCTCTATTTCAGCCTGGCAAACACAATGATAAAATTCTGAATACAGAGCTCAAGAACATTAAAAACTCAAACTCAAAAACTATAACAAGTAACTAAAACCTACTTGTTGATCAGCAACACTGCTGTTAAAGCTAGCTCCATCCGATCCTAAGCAAAAACAAAGAAGATGTTAAGCTTCTTCATCATCCACCAAACGAAATACAAATCACAATCACAAACACTAGAAATACTAACTCTGCTATAATCATCGCACAAAACTATTATTGTTTTTATTTTCTTCACATTCAACCAAAGGAGATCGAAGAAGAAGAAACCTAACCTTCAGGAGAATCGTTTTCGGAAAACTCTTTTTCCAGAACCCGATCGAACATTTTAGCGATACTTCCTTCGCCGTTTCCCGGCGCCGTCGAGTTGACAAGGTTGCCGTAAAACCGCTCCCGCGTTTCTTCATCAGATCTCGCTGATAAAGACGAACCAAGTAGAAGGAAGAACGTAAATCCAATCACTACGAATCTCGCCATTGATCCCAGAGATTTGGGAATCGCCGCGAATCGAATTGCTTTAGAAATCAGATTGATTCCTTCTTTTTGTTTTCTATTCTGTTTTTGTTTTTTTCCTTCTTAGATCCAAAATTTTGAAATTAAATCAATGGAAAAAAGTTTTTCGTAATGAATGGTTGTTAATATTTGTTAATTGTCAAATACGTGCGATTACAATTTGGTTTGGTTCTTCTTTATAATTAAACAAGTCTCGTGACAGAACCAGTCCTTTTCTCACGACACCAATAAAATAACATTATAGTGGTGTGTTCAATAACAAATCCAAATCATAATGGCCACAAAAAACACACTTTACGACATCGTTTAGTAAAGAGAGCGTGATGACCACAAGCTCTTGTCTCCCTTTATACACTTCACATATCTTCTTTCTTACTCCATAAACAAATCACGACCACATAGAGAGTAAGAGAAAGAGAGAGAGAGCTAGATTTTCCAATGGCTACCCTCGCAAGCACGTTATGCACGGGGATAAGTTACGCCGGACAGGTTCCGGTCAAGCGTGCCGGAGAGGTGGGACGTAAGAAGCAGAGAGTGGTGGTGGTGAGAGCAGAAGGAGGAGGAGGAATCAATCCAGAGATCAGAAAGAATGAAGAGAAGGTGGTTGACTCTGTAGTCGTCACCGAGCTTTCCAAGAACATAACTCCCTATTGCAGGTTTTTCACATAGATATATATAGTTAACTCCTAGGATATTTTGTGTGCATATGTATATAAAAAAGAACGAGCTTTGCATGGTGATGGATTTGATATGATGTGTTTAGGTGTTGGAGGTCGGGGACGTTTCCATTGTGTGATGGGAGTCATGTGAAGCACAACAAAGCTAATGGAGATAACGTTGGCCCTCTTCTTCTCAAGAAACAGTAGTTGTTCGATTGTGTCTTGTTTCCCCTTTGCATGATGCAGTAGCTTTCTCTTTTTTTGTTTGGGTGATGTATTGATTGACACTTGTCTTATTGAATAAAAAGATTATATTATCTAGTGAAACGGTCTTGTTTATGTCTAGCTTTTTATATGTGGGTACGTGGTGTTGTTGTTCTTACACTTTATCGGGTGATTTGTATATGCGCAATCTTTCAAAGAAGATGTGGACTATGCCAATGGCAATGTGGATTCTATCATAGAAGATGTGGAGGATACTATCAGAGATGAGGTGGATTCTATCATAGAAGATGTGGACTCTGTCAAAGACGATGTACATTCTATCAAAGAAGAGGTGGCTTCTATCAAAGCAACTATAACCTCTTTGAAATCAACACTTGATTTGCTGCCCACGAATTGAGGATTTACTTGCTTTTTTTACCTCTTTCCAAGTATACAAATCTCTCTTCTTAGATCACTTGTTTTTGCATATAAAAATTTATATTGAATTTTTTTTTATTGGACAAGTTACTTGTGATAACGTATTAAAACTATCAAAGTCTTTGATTTAAACTTTTAAATTTATTCTTCTAAATTTTACAAATTTATCCCATATAAAAACGTTAATAAAATTCATCTCGTATCTCTGACACCAATTGGCATGTTGTGTTGTTTTGATCAAGTATTCTGTATTCCATTATATTTTTCACAAGATTTTGTTCATCATATAAATATGACATTATACCCTATATATAGATAGAGGAAATTTGGAAAAATGTCCTGTGTTCTAATATGTAAAATGACTTAATTTACCAAATTAAAAATCAATAATTTTTTTTAAATTACATTTAAAAATATAAAATCGATTTTGAATTATAGGTAATAATTTTGTGATTTTTTTTTTTCACAAAATTTGTATCTAACTATCTATTCTAAAGATGTTTTACACAAATATTTCTTAAAATAGGAATAAATATGTTTTACACAAATATTTTCTTAAAATGATAATAAATATTATGTTATTAAAAATAAATAAATAAATTCACAATGTAAAAGATATAAACAAACTTTTTTTTTATTATGATTAGCTCATAAACATTTATAAAAACTTAAAAACTTCTGAAGAAGACAAAAAATAAGTTATGCATTTATGTTATAATTGTTTTTAGAGAAGTAGACTCAATTTTGGAAATTTGATTTGAATTTTGATATAAGCATGATGAATATTCAACTAAAATTTTTATAATATTTTGAAAAAAAATCTTTATCTTAAAAAAAATAATTAATATATATTTCAAATTTAAACTATTTTCTAATCTAAATTGTAAATTTAATTTTGATTTTTTAAATATAAATCTTTTCATTTAAATCATGACAAATCGATCATTCTATATATGTAAAATATATATTTTATTTAAAATAGCAATAGATTTTTTTTTTATCTAAAACAGAAATATGGTATTTTTTCAAACTAAATTTAGATATATAATTAGATTTGGGTTATTTTCGAGTATCGGTCCCAAAGTTTTTGGATTTAGAATTTAGAGGGTTTAGAATTTTGTTGATCCCGGCTGAGATTTTATATTTTCATCGCCATCTTCTCGGGTCCAGACTCCAGACTCCCTCTCGAATACCCTAGCTAGCACTCTCGCTCTCAATGGCAAAATCTATCACCGAAGTAATCTTCTTCTCTGTTTTTATATGTCTCTTTCTCTGTTAACAATGGTAAATTTTTATACAAAATTTAAACGGACTTTGCTCTTTTCTCTTTTCGATTTTCAGGATGAAGCTTCTCCTTCTCCAGGTTAGAATTTCGTTTTCCGGCAGCTTAGTATTTTCCTTACTAAACACGGGATGATTTGTCTCCTTGTCTCGCTTATGAGTCTAGCTCTGAATTGTTTTTTACACTTTATCGGGTCTGTAGATGTGAGTTCCATGGATCCTCTCGAAGTAGCTGCGGGCTCTCTCAAAGAAGAAGATGTGGATTCTTTCAAAGATTGTGTGGCTTTTGTCAAAGATTATGTGGAATATATTAGAGGATATGTGGCTTCTTTCAAAGAAGAGGTGGCTTATGTCAAAGAATATGTGGATTCTTTCAAAGAATATGTGGACTCTGTCAAAGGCGATCTGCGTTTTATCAAAGAAGAGGTGGCTTCTATCAAAGCAACTGTGAAATCAACAATTGATTTGTTGCCGACCAAGAAGGATTTACCTGCTTTTTCGACCTCATTCAAAGTATATAAAATCTCTCTTCTTGTTCACTTATTGTGCTTAGTTATTGTGTTTTGCACTAAGTTTGATTTGGTTGATTTTGGCAGAAACGTGATGAAGGTGAAGAGCCTGCCAAGAAAAAGTTAAGCATATTTAATCTTCTATATTATTTTTTTTCTTATGTAACTGTAAGTGCCAATTAACACAAATCGTATTCTGTTTATATGTATGTACAGGCTAAAGCAGACACCAATACTCCTAACATAGAGAGCAGTAGTAATGTTTCTAGCAAGGAATCTGCTGTAGTAACCCCAGAACTAATATTTCGTCCTGGCACTGCTGAACCTCATCCTCTTGAAAAGACTGCTAAGGTAGGCGAGAGAGTCGTATTCAAGCCAGAAACTGGGGCGAGGTAAAATTGATTATACAAGTTTTGGAGACATGTGTTCTTTTGTGTTGATTATATTCTCTCCTGCAAGTCATTGCACTGATGACACTGGTGCATGGTAAATTCAGATATGATAGTGGCACGATTTTCGTAAAGGGATATGATTCTTCGCTTTCTGAGGATGATATCGCGAGAGCAATGCTTGAGCATTTCAGTCCATGTGGAATGGTCAGAAGAATATACTTTTACACAGATGGAACCTCAGCTATCTTGAGGTCTATGTGACTGCTTTCTTACTCCAATTTTGTGATGAACTAATTAAAGTTAAAAATGCTAATATGTTTTCCCGTTCTTTTGACAGACATGTTTTCATTGAAATGTTACAAGGCACAGAGGCCGCTTTAAAACTTAATGGAAGTGACCTGGGAGGATGCAAACTTGAAGTTCATGATGCGAAAAAGAGAGAGGAATACTATGGCCTTCGTGATGTGAATATTCCTTATATCCCGGTTCGTCGTAATCAGCATGTGGATCCAAGAATGTACGCAAGCGCAAGGTACACACACAAATTTTGTTCTTGATAAATTTATTCTAGTCTCTTGACAACAAAGTGTCATTGAATTGTGATTTTTGTTTTTTGGTCTTTTAGAGAATGCCCTCCTGTGTATGGCATTGTCAGTTCTAGCAAGATGAACAAGTCATAGAGACCAGCTGCAGCTACTGCTGATGTGACTTGTTTCTCGACCAGCTCACATTTAAAATTTTAATAATATTATGTCTGTGTTTATATCTATTTATATAAGAATAGTGGCCTAATGATAATGTTATGAAACTGCGTTCATGTATTTCACTATTTGGTTTAGCTACTTTAGCCTTAGGACAACCTTTGTAAGCTTGGATATATAGATCCTGAGAGATGTTCAATCCTAAGATTGAGACCTTTATATGGGGTTTCTTGCATGTAGGCTATACACTTGGATCCCATTCTGTTAAGGAGTCTTCAACCTCACACAAATCTTCTCAGCACTTGCTTCAACTTCAGCTTTTCTGCGTTCCTTCATCCCTCTTATCAGTTCAGTGATTTGGTGAGTGATGATGATAAACGATGATGATGATTGAGAGAGTAGAGGACCCAAGAAGAAGAAGAAGATGTTATTTACTCTTCAACCGAAATAAGCGTTGAGAAGGACAAACCACTTGGTTCAACACACGTAAACCTACTAAATACAAATTGAATTAACTAAAACCAAATGATTGATTGAACCGGAATTCATAAAAACAGATGAGAGTAACATAGAAGAAATTCAAAGTGTGTGATAGTAGTGGCTTGTTCTTATCAGAACTACTGGTCACTTGGCGTTTTGAACGACTGGTTTAACGTTTAAAAATAAGTGTGTTTGCGGGGAGGTTTGTGACTGGTTGACCAGTAGGTGCAATAGCGGTTAAATTAAAAAATATAAACGGTATAAAAACCCAAATAGTACATTTCATGATAAAACATTTTATGAAAAGGTGCAAAAATGTTAAACATAATTAATAATAAAAACCATAAGTAATTACTAATTATAAATACTAAATAATTATTTAAATATAAAATAATATAGTGAAACACAAAAAGTAATTTTTAATATTGGAAAATGAAATTAGTGAATGATTATTATTTGAGAATTAATGTGAATGATTATTAGTGAATGATTATTATATATATATATATATATATATATATATATATATATATATGTTGATTTCAGAGCTTGTGGTTCCCTATGACGGATGCAATGACTCAGTTGCTGCATCATTTATTAGGAAATGCACTAAAACAATGGGAAAACTATCGCAGCTAAGCTTCTTGATGATCCATTCTTTAATGGAATATCATGTGATGACAAAGAAGAAGAAGTTAACAAAGCCATTCCGCAGATGATTAGTTGAACATTGCTAATTGGACATATTTGGTGCATTCATTTTTGTTTATTACCTTATCATTTCTAATATTTTATTTTCTCAGAGCCAATCCTCTTAGAGCTGGAGGATGAAGATACCGTACATACCTAATACGCCTTTCACTCAATTGAAGGTAATTTGTGTATATATTTATAGATTTACACATATATTTGGATAAATTTCAACATTTTGTGCCTTTTTGATAAATTTTAAATAAAGAGGTATTTTTGAAAAATAGTATCTGAAAAGGAGTAATATTCATCTCGCAAATAATGCGTCTTGCACATAATATTCATATGTTGATAAATCATCCACATATTTGGATAAATTTCAACATTTTGTGGCGTTTTTGATAAATTTTAAATAAAGAGGTACTTTTGAAAAGTAGTATTTGAAAAGGGGTAATATTCATCTCGCAAATAATGCGTCTTGCACATATTAATCATACATTGATAAATCATCTGAGCTGTAAGGACTCCATAGTGTCTTGGCAGAAGGTTCTTTGGATGAATCCAGAATTGCATGTACATACTCCTTTGATGACAGCAAAGCAATCAATGTTTTGATAAAAGCAACAAACAAGTTTAATTGGACTTACAATTGCTGAATTAGCCGTCAAACCGACATGTTATTTATGAAATTAGATCATTTCTAAACCGAATTTAAAGACGAACATTTCTTTTCATCCTCCTCTCTCACATTATAAAACTAAATATTGTACTCGCACGAGATTTTAGTTTAAAAGATTTACCAATATGAATTGTTGAATAATTTATGGGCTTTACATAACTGGGAAAGAATTAATCAACAATAACATTTTGTTCTGTTTTTAAGATCCATTCTCCACATCATTACCACACAAAAAAAACACATAAATTATATGAGTGAAACTGTAAAGTTGTGATATAAACTTAAAATTATCTGAATTGGTTAAATATTACCATAAATATATAATTTTATATCACAATCATTAAACCATATGACATCATAACATACTATACTATCTTTTTCATCTAGTCAATTTTGTAACAAATGTAGTTAAGTTCATAGCTTTGTCCACCAACAAATTTACTACAGTAGTATTAAATTTCATTCACTCGAAACCAGGTTTTATCTCGGTTTATTTATTTTTCCGGTTATTAAGCAACTTATACCGGATACAACCGAATAAAAACCCCCCTTTCTTTCTCCTTCTTCTTCTTTCTCGAACGTTCGCCAAAAAAATTTCCTCTCACATTGTAAAGTTTTAGCTTTGATCCGCAAATTTCTTCACCGAATTGCTTCTTCAAGCTCCGTTCACAGCTGCAATGTCATGGTACCGAAGATCAAAACTTGCGTTCGATACCTTGCGACGTAACATAAATCCGAAGAGTCTACCTCGATCTCATGTCCCTTCGAGAATCAATCCAGCTGGGTCTTCTAATCCCACAACTAATTTTTCTGGGTTCTCTTCAATTCCTTCGAGAGAACTGGGGTTAAGATCATACACATCTCTTGGGCAAAACTCGAATAGAATCGCGTATAACCCGTTTCTGAGTGTGCCCAAGAGACATTACTACGTTGATCGATACCAAGTTCGTCATTTCAAGCCACGAGGACCAAGACGATGGTTTCAAAACCCTAGAGCAGTGTTGACGGTGACGCTGGTTGGTTCTGCTGCTCTGGTCACTTTGTATTTTGGGAATTTAGAAACGGTTCCTTACACAAAGAGAACACATTTCATTCTATTGTCGAAATCTATGGAGAAATTACTAGGGGAAAATCAGTTTGAGGAGATTAAAAAGCAGTACAAGGGAAAGATTCTTCCTGCTATTCATCCCGAGAGTATTAGGGTTAGATTGATATCTAAAGAGATCATTGATGCGTTGCAGAGAGGTTTGAGTAATGAGCGTGTGTGGACTGATTTAGGGTATGCTTCTACGGAGACTACTTTGGGTGGTAGTGATAAGGGAACGAAGGAGACTGCAATGGCTATGAGTGGTGAAGATACAATGACTGATATGAAATGGTCTAAAGAAGATCAGGTTCTTGATGATAAATGGATTCAACAAAGCAGGAAGAAAGATTTACATGCTCATGCTGCCACTTCTCATCTTGAAGGGCTTAATTGGGAGGTTCTTGTGGTTAATCAGCCTGATGTTAACGCGTTTTGCATGCCTGGTGGGAAGATTGTGGTGTTCACTGGCCTGCTTAATCACTTCAAGTCAGATGCTGAAGTTGCCACTGTGATTGGGCATGAGGTATGAAACCTTCGATTGTTTTCATTTTGTAGATGTGCTTTGTTTTCTGTTAGGCTGCTTGTTGATCTGAAAATGATTAGGTGAGTTGCTAGTGGAACGAAAGCATGGTTTTTTTTCTTCTTCTGATTTGTTCTGTTTATGGGATTAGGTTGGTCATGCGGTGGCCCGACATATAGCTGAGGGAATAACGAAGAATTTGTGGTTTGCAATCCTTCAATTGGTGCTCTATCAGTTTGTCATGCCCGATCTTGTGAACACGATGTCTGCCCTTTTCTTGAGGCTTCCTTTCTCCAGAAAGTATTTCCTCTTCCTTTCTTCCCATCAAACATTATCTACTCTCTTTTACTGTCAATCCTTTGTTTTTTACTGCAATAGCTCTTTAGTTCTCAAATAGCTCATGAGGTCTATATTGAGGAAAAATAGCTTTTTGGGAAGTTTTTGGTTCAAATTTTCACATTCTTTTGCAAATGATCAGGAACAACAGTTCGGAACTTCAATATATTGTAAGAAACTAATCACTTGGTTAACGTTAGAAGGTGCTGGTGTAGTTAGGCATGGTAGGAGAAGAAGCGAATAAGGACAGTTTGAGAATTAGTTTTTCACATTCTTTTTCGAAATATATCAGGAGCAACAATTGGTAAGATTGGATGTATTTTAAACAAACTAATCATCTAGTGAACCATTCTGCTCCAATAGCTAATGTTTTAAGTAGCTGTTATTGTAGTTAGGGTAATGGGAGGAGAAATGTAGCAGAAAATGAAAGATGCGTATGGGTGTGAGGGAGGAAAACAAGTTCTGATGCATTCAGATTCTTTTTTTGTGTGTTACATTATAGGATGGAGATGGAAGCGGATTACATTGGTTTGTTGTTGCTTGCATCTGCGGGATATGATCCACGAGTAGCTCCCTCAGTTTATGAGAAGCTGGGTAAGCTCGGTGGAGACACACTAGGAGACTATCTATCAACACATCCCTCGGGGAAAACGAGATCAAAGCTTTTGGCTCAAGCCCATGTGATGGAAGAAGCACTAATGATCTATAGAGAAGTCCAATCAGGTCGCCAAGGCATTGAAGGCTTTCTATAGCCTTTCTCCACTCATCTCTCAGCTTGCATCTGTACGTTATTTACTCTCCAGCTTTTCTTTTTATACATGTTACATGTTATGTTAGTATGTTCTCGTTGATGCAATAAAGTGATTATGACTGAGACATATAGTTGGAATATAGATGAACATTTTAGACATTGATAATGCAAATGGTGGGAATAGGAAAAGAACATCCAATCGAATAATTCATAAACACTGAATTGAATACATCTATTGATTCAATGAATCATAATTGATCTATTGATACAAGTCATTTCAGAAATATCAAAAGTTTCTTTGCTTCTTTTGGGATAATAGCTTGAGAGTGAAAAAAAGTGGTCCATTTTGCTCATGAGCTTTAAATGTTGTAATAGACCGTTGAGCTGACCACTGCTATTCTCAGTAAATTCAATTCCATTGAAAGAGATAGAAACTCTATTTTACACAAAATTATTGTATGTCACAAAACCTTATTTTCAATTGAACTTATGACCAAAGAAGATAGCATTATACTCAACATTTGTGTAAGTTTAGCTTTTAATACCATTTAAGATACGGCAACACGGATCCACCGCATTGTATTGAAGCGTTAAAAGACTCATTTAAGGAGGTACGAATGATTCAGTCTACCAAAGAGAATCCTACAGACTCATGTCTCAAACTTTTAAATAACAATACTTGCTTATATATTCTCACCTCACAAAATTCCAAAGCAAATGAGAAAAGCTTGATGTGACTTATTTTGTTTTCTACGTAAAATGAGAATAGAGAAAGTGATAAATCAAAGAACATGCTCCTAGACTCCAAAGACTCAACTTATATTAATCTTTCATGCCTTCATAGTTTATACATCAGAGCAATGCTAACACTAACCTCAAAATACTCAAAACAAAGAAGCATAAAATAATTGAATTCGATACTGAGTCATAAATTCTCAAACCTAACGGTACTAATATTTGCATAGAAGTAGGAGAAGGAAGCATGAGGTCATTAATTACTCTTCTCTGCCAATACCAACCACTTGTTAGTAATTGTGCACACAGAACATGTATGGAAACCACCTCTGCCTTCACCTTTATTACCTTCTCCATCCAAGTAACAACAACAACACTCTTCTCTGTATCTCTTTTATCTTCTCCAGAGAGATAGAGAGAAGAATCTCTTACTAGTCTCCACTCCAACAATGGCTAACAAAAACCCTCTTCAAAAATGCTTTCTTTTCATTATCTTGTCCATCAATCTCATCTTTGTTCAAGCAGAAACTGTTCAAATCTCTCAGAAGAAGACTTATGTTGTCCACATGGATAGATCAGCCATGCCTTCACCTTACACTAATCACTTACAATGGTACTCTTCCAAGATAAACTCTGTAACACAACACAAATCTCAACAAGGAGAACAAGGTGACGACCGGATACTCTACACTTACCAGACTGCCTTTCACGGTTTAGCTGCTCAGCTTACTGAAGAAGAAGCAGAGAGGCTCGAAGAAGAAGATGGTGTTGTAGCTGTGATTCCTGAGACAAGATACGAGCTTCACACGACAAGAAGTCCAACATTTCTCGGGTTAGAAAGACAAGAGAGTGAGAGAGTTTGGGCTGAGAGAGTCACCGACCATGATGTGATAGTTGGTGTTTTAGACACTGGGATTTGGCCTGAGAGTGAGAGCTTCAACGACACGGGTATGTCCCCTGTTCCTTCTAATTGGAGAGGAGCTTGTGAAACAGGAAAAAGGTTCTTGAAACGTAGTTGCAATAGAAAGATCGTTGGTGCTAGAGTTTTCTACAAAGGCTATGAGGCTGCAACGGGGAAGATCGAGGAAGAGCTTGAATACAAATCACCAAGAGATAAAGATGGTCATGGGACACACACTGCAGCTACTGTAGCTGGCTCACCTGTTAAAGGAGCTAATCTTTTTGGATTCGCTTATGGTACGGCTCGAGGGATGGCTCCAAAGGCAAGAGTGGCTGCTTACAAAGTCTGTTGGGTAGGAGGATGTTTCAGCTCAGACATTCTGTCAGCTGTTGATCAAGCTGTTGCTGATGGAGTCCACGTCCTCTCTATATCATTAGGTGGTGGGATCTCAACTTATTCCAGAGACAGTTTGTCTATAGCAACGTTTGGAGCAATGGAGATGGGAGTTTTCGTTTCGTGTTCAGCTGGTAATGGAGGTCCTGATCCTCTTAGCCTTACTAATGTTTCTCCATGGATCACAACAGTTGGTGCAAGTACCATGGACAGAGATTTTCCAGCAACAGTGAAGCTAGGAACTATGAGAACATTCAAAGGAGTGTCCCTTTACAAAGGCAGAGCAGTTTTGTCTAAGAACAAACAGTATCCTCTTGTTTACTTAGGAAGGAACGCTAGTAGTCCTGATCCTACTTCGTTCTGTTTAGACGGTGCTCTTGATCGGAGCCATGTAGTAGGAAAGATCGTGATATGCGACCGTGGTGTTACTCCACGCGTGCAAAAGGGTCAAGTTGTTAAAAAAGCAGGTGGAATTGGGATGATTTTGACCAACACTGCAACAAATGGTGAAGAGCTTGTTGCAGATTCTCATTTGCTTCCAGCAGTTGCTGTTGGAGAGAAAGAAGGTAAACTGATCAAACAGTACGCGATGACTAGTAAAAAAGCTACGGCGACACTAGAGATTCTTGGAACAAGAATTGGAATCAAACCTTCACCAGTTGTAGCAGCATTCTCATCAAGAGGACCAAATTTCTTGTCACTAGAGATTTTGAAACCGGACTTGGTGGCTCCAGGAGTTAACATCCTTGCAGCTTGGACTGGTGACTTGGCGCCATCGAGTTTATCATCTGATCCAAGGAGGGTTAAGTTCAATATACTGTCTGGAACTTCAATGTCATGTCCTCATGTGAGTGGTGTGGCTGCTTTGATAAGATCAAGGCATCCAGATTGGAGCCCTGCAGCAGTCAAATCAGCTCTCATGACAACTGCTTATGTTCACGACAACACACTAAAACCTCTTTCGGATGCATCAGGAGCAGCTCCTTCATCGCCTTATGATCACGGTGCAGGACATATAGATCCATTAAAAGCTATGGATCCTGGTTTGGTCTACGACATTGGACCTCAAGATTACTTTGAATTCCTCTGCACTCAAGATTTAAGTCCTTCACAGCTTAAGGTGTTCACAAAACATTCAAACAGAACCTGCAAACACACTCTTGCCAAGAATCCTGGAAACTTGAACTACCCGGCGATCTCAGCTTTGTTCCCGGAGAACACACGTGTTAAATCCATGACACTTAGAAGAACTGTGATCAACGTTGGTCCTCATATTTCAAGCTACAAGGTTTTTGTCTCGCCTTTCAAAGGCGCATCCGTCACTGTCCAGCCTAAAACACTCAACTTCACTTCGAAACACCAGAAGCTATCCTACACGGTTACTTTCAGGACAAGAATGCGGATGAATAGGCCTGAGTTTGGTGGTCTTGTGTGGAAGAGCACGACACATAAAGTTCGTAGTCCGGTTATAATCACGTGGTTGCCTCCTCTGTAGACAACAACCACTGTTTGAATAATTTTAATGTTTCCATTAGTTCCACGAATAAAATTTCCTAATGTAATGAGAGCTCTTCTCTAGATCAATGCTTTAAAACCTGAATAGAATTGTTCTTTGTCATTATAATTCACAACCATACGCTTCTTTTGTCACAATGGGAACACTTAAGAAAAAGCCTAAGTTATCTTTCTTATTTAATAAACTACAAAGGGAAGTTAGGATTCGTGTGTTGCGAGAAGGGTGTGGAGATTTGGGTTATGGATGAGACACAAGGTTGGTCCAAGATTGTGTTTGGTAAGATATTATCGACGATGGACGGTTCTTACTATTGGAATAGCATTGGTGTTACTCGTGCTATAGTGAGATCGTTTTTGTTAAGTGTAAGTACCGTACTCAAGATGTGTTACGTGTCTTATATTATCATCCGAAGCGACATAGGAAGAGGTATGTTGACCTCGAAGGCATTTATCCCAAGGAACGTAACAAAGGCGTACCGATTGTGTAATCTGGGCTGTTCCGGATTATGTTGAGAACACTATGCGTTTGTATTAGTTAAGAATTTTCCAAATAGAGCTTATACATACATATATGGTTCATTCTTTATTTTATTTAGCTCCATCAATTTAATTCCCTCGCCTAAATATTTCTATTTTAATTACAAAGTAGTATTTTTAAATATGGGAAATATTGTCGTGAAGAATGAGACTACTTATTAAAATATCTAGACCTTGTGTACTAAAACTTAGCCTAGAATAAAACTGATACTTCGTAACTAAACAACCTTTAGTTTATTGTATTGCCGTACATGTTCCCTTTTAAGTTGTCCTTTCAAGATACGGAGTCTTATAAGGAATAAGAAAAGTCGGTTACAGTCCATGAACCCAAGCTATATAGTTTAAGAGAACATGCCAAAAACGAGTAGATAATACTTCGAAACTATTATATATGGTTTGAAACGATATGGTTTAACAAGACCCAGCTAGATCGATATGCTTTGACACAGATCTCAATCCCTAGTAACAAAATTCTACATTAGAAAAATATAAAACAAATGTTGTGTAGTATAAGTTGATATATAGTGGAAGATGAGAACAAAGTAAAAGGGAGCTTCGAGTAGCTTCTATTTTTGGAAAATCCAAAACAGAAACAAAGAGATGTGTGATGCAAAAGCGGCAAGTCATTGGAAATAAGGATGTGTGATCTCTTGACTTGCCCCTTGGTTCCCATTTAGGGCCTGGACGGTGCATGGCCTTGCAGCTTAGAAAACTCCCATACGACCACGTGTATTTTGAAATTGTCGACTGTTTATCTCAAATGAGTAAGCATGAAAAAAATACGAACATTTTGTTGACAATGATTTGATTTGGTTCGAATGGAACATTTTTTGTTATTCAAATTTATTTATAATCTTTAATCATATGTATTTTCTAATTTCGTTTATAATGTCTTAATTTAAAGATGTTAATTATAAAAGTAATGACACATGAAAACATATCTATGTTGTACATAAAACAATAATTAACTCGCAGTCATTAGAAAATCAAAATACGTAAAAGCATCATATAAATAACTTAAAATCTACAGTCCTCATATTTGGGAATTCTGCTACAAAAGCAATACAACTAAGGTTCATGACATCACTTGAGTTCTCTATATTTACCTGGTCGTCAAAATTCTCTGTTCTATCTGATATATATTAGTTTGAGAAAAATAAAAATAAAAATAAATCTATATAATATCTATATATATATATATATATATATTTGTTTATAAAAACAACTTCCTCCTTCAATCTAATTCGAGTCGATCTCATCAAATTTAAGCTTTTTTTTTTTGCTTGCTAAAAATACTTTTCTTATCAAAGAAACCAATCTCATCAAAGAAACCAATTTTCTTACTTTTTACATACAGTCCTAAAAATTCGTTGAGTTATGTCATGAAAAAAAATTCTTTACACTTGCCTCAAAACTTATTTTTTTTTTATAGTTAATTTAATTTCGATTAAATTTTTCCATAAAATATACTGACTTGAGTGTCATAGAGTCTTGTAAAAACAATTCATAGGTATTTCCCATGCTTCAACACATTATTTTCTTTTCATTTTTTGCAGGAGATTTAGAAATTGGATTTTTTTTAGGATTTTCGAAGTCCCTTCCTTAGGCATATTCATCTATTCACAGCAGTCAAATCTCGATAAAAAAAAAACCATACACACAAAATTTAAATAATTTGTTTTTGTAAACAATTCACAAAAATTGAATTAATAATTTAAACATCAATGTCATTTGACTATGTGTTCAATCTAGTTACTATTTATACATTTGAAAAGAGAGCGATGGACGTAAGCACCTTCAACCACATTCATCTTTACACCAGCTTTTGCCACTTTCATTGATAGAGAGCATTTTGTTCACGCCTCATATCATTACACTGCCGAAGCTAATCAAAGTTAAGTAGATTGTTGCCAATATATATATATATGGAAATCCTCACATAGTTCAAAACTCATCGTTCTGTTCTTATTTTTATGTATATCAAAATGATTCTACAAATGTGTGATAAGCTCATAGCTCCCATGAAACTTTTTGTTTCAACAATTTTTTTTTGGTAAAATTAACAACCTCTGTTGATAATAATTAAATTAACATTCACCAAAACAAAAAAATTTTAAAAACTTACACATATCTCAATATTAGTTTTCTTATTTGAACAATATTTTTGACTAATTATCATATGTATTTTTAATCATTCATTTAAAGACGACCATTTTTATTCTACTCGTATTAAGCAATTACTATGAGGATTGATCCTTATATTTCAACTTCACCCGCTTTGAAAGACCTCAAAGAAGTTGTAAACATTGATCACACTGTTTTCTTAACTATTGAGAAATATGAAAAACCATCACATGATTCTTCTATATTGTATAAGTATTAGATTTAAAAAAAAAAAAAAGAACAAATCAAATCTGTTAGCAAAAAAATAAATAAATCTCGCCGTTTTTCTTCCTTTGTAGGAAACCAAAATAAAGAATAAAAGGAATATGGCACTGATGGACTAAACTGGCATAAACTATGCTACGTGTTTAACTGCTACAAGTCGCTAAACCTGAGGAATCGAGAAGTTGTAGATGATCGCTATGTGACATCTGTTGCACCGAAAAAAAGAGTTACTTGTGACGATTGACGATTCGTCAACCTTTTCTCTCCGGCGATATCTCCAACTTTTTGGTTTATCCCATGATTTGGTTTAAGTATACTGTTCAAGTCTACTATACAAAAAAATCTTGAGATTTGAAACGATCGATCAGAAACTGTTATTCCAGAGTTTGATTTAGTTGAACATATTTTCAAGATAATGGGTTTCATAAGTTATATAGTTCGTTTTAAATTTGGTTACATGCATAGTCATTTGTTTTTATATTAAATTTTTAGATAGTACTCCTTTGTTTCATAAAAAATATTTTTTTGACACATTTCACACAAATTCAGAAAGTATTAAAATATATATATATATATATATGTTTCTATTACATAAATGGTTAGTGATTTAGTTAATTATAGATTAATTTGGAAATTTTACGTAAAAAATACAACGAAAATGTAAATGACACTTTTTATGTAACAAATTTTTTTTTATGTAAAATGACATTTTTTGTAAAATAGAGTAATGATATTTTTTGTGAAACAAAGAAAATAATAAAAAGAAATTTAGATGTGATGTTCGCTATCTAATTGGTAACTGCAAACTGATATTTTGGTTTATTTAGTTGATTAACATATAATTAGTTGATTACAGAAGTCAATTAATCTAATTTAAGTGATCTAAAAATTAGCATTGAATGATAGTATGAACATGTGGCCGTAAGTTATACGACTAAACTACGTAAGAGGTAGTAATAAATTTACATACATATTATTATTTTCAAACCTTAACCTCTAAATCCTAAAATATAAAACCGAATCAAACTATTTAGTATCTTATAAACGTATTTAACTATCACACACAATTTTTTTTTTTTTGTCCTACGATTATACTTTGTTAATTGTTCATCAGTACAGACACTTTGTAAACGAATCAAACTATTTTGTAGTAAAGTGATATATTAGCTTCCGGCTCATGGTTTCAAGTAAAGGAAGGAGAACGAGAAAGAAGCTAAAGAGCCTAAAGATCGAGCAATCTTTAAAACCAACGAGAAAGAAAAGAAAAAAAAGATCTCAAAACCGGATGCGTTTTAACATAAAACCGAAGGCGTCTCCACGTGGACAACAACTTAACACCTGAGCCTAACACGCGAACACATCGAAGCCCCGACACGTGTTCTGTCTTCCTCGTAAGCTGCTTATGTTCAAAGTGGAGTTCCTCTCTTTCCCTCGTCCCTATGTATATAAAGCGGTGCTCACTTGATCCACCGAGACGAATGTTGAAAACATGACTGAAATCTACAGAACTATCTCAACCGGACGTGGCGACGACGTTTCCCCGACTAAATGCCGTGAACGTCGGAGGAGGAGGATCGAGATGCGGCGGCAAGCGGCGGTTTTCGGCGATCCTAGTTCGTCTTCGTCATCGACGACTAGGAATCGTGATCGGCCTGACATGGAAGTTTACTCAAGTTTTGACGTTCCGTTGAAGAAACAAGCTCGGAGGTCGGAGATCGGTGGTCTTCCGACGGATATCGGAGGTTTCTTCACGTCTCCGACTCCTTCTTCCCACCATAAATTGGAAACGCCGGTGACGTGGAAGGGAGAAGAAACAGAGGATGAGCCGTTGTACGGATTTGTTTCGGTTATGGGAAGATCTCGTAAGATGGAAGATTCGGTTACTGTTAAACCGAGTTTGTGTAAACCGGAAATTAACCAGAATAGACCGGTTCATTTCTTCGGTGTCTACGATGGCCATGGCGGTTCTCAGGTAAGCCAAAACGAGAGATCCGAGTATTATATGTTATGTACCAGGGGTGTTTTGGTTATTTAATATGAAAGAGGCTGATGTGATGTGTGTGGACAGGTGTCAACATTGTGCAGCACGACGATGCACACGTTAGTTAAGGAGGAACTAGAGCAAAGGCTCGAAGAGGAGGAAGCAGGTAGCGAAGATAACGTCTTGGAGAAGTTATGGCGACGAGTGATGAATAGGAGTTTCAAGAGGATGGATGAGATGGCAACGAGGACATGTGTGTGTGGGACTAGTGTACCTTTGTGTAACTGCGATCCTAGGGAAGCTGCGATTTCGGGTTCTACAGCTGTTGCGGCCGTTCTAACGCAAGATCATATCGTTGTAGCCAATACTGGTGACTCACGTGCGGTGTTGTGTCGAAATGGGATGGCTATTCCTCTGAGCAACGATCACAAGGTGGTTTTCTTGATTTGTAGAGTTAGTACTACTACTACTCTGTTTTAGCTCATATAAGAGGGTTGAGGATATTAGAGTCTCTGTGGCTGAAGTTGTCGAGTTTTTATGCAGCCGGATAGACCAGACGAGCGTGCGAGGATCGAAGCAGCTGGTGGTCGAGTTTTAGTAGTGGATGGAGCTAGAGTTGAAGGAATTCTAGCCACGTCAAGGGCCATAGGTATATATATTTCTCCATTCTTTGATTTTGGTAATTGAGTGTCTTGAGAGTCTTGATATATATAGAGCCTACAAAGGCTTCAAAAAATAGTAAATAATATGAAACCGAAGGTACTATATAGTCTATTTTTTTTTTATCAAAGTTCTATATAGTCTATATGCTGATAAATTTTCATTTCATTTTAGTTAATATTCCAAAAACAAAAAAAAAATATCTTCAGTATATGTAAAGTTCTATTTTAAAGATAAGATTATGTGTACAAATTTATACTTGTTATTTGTTGTATTCAATAAAACAGAAATTTTTGAATCATTTTACTAAAATATAGAATGAGTGGCCATTCAAACAAACCATCTTCTTCTTAATTTCAAAATAAGTTGAGTTTGTTCTGTGAATTTTTTTTTCAGTGCTTGGTCATTTAACCAGATTTGAAGTTATTTCAGTTTATTAATTAGACGAAAAAACAAGTTGGCATTAGAATATCCCACACATCACATATATATTACCCAAGGATCTATCTCACTATGGGTGTGGGATATTCTAATAGTTGGGTCAAGTGTAACTATAAATATTGTGTTGTGTAACATACATTCCTTGGTGCAGGGGATAGGTATCTAAAACCAATGGTAGCATGGGAACCAGAAGTGACATTCATGAGAAGGGAAACTGGAGATGAATGCTTAATATTAGCAAGCGACGGGCTTTGGGATGTGCTTTCAAGTCAGCTAGCATGTGAAATAGCTAGGTTCTGTCTCCGCGAAGAAGCTTCCTCGAGCCTAGACTTGAACAGAATGGCTCAAGATGACGATAGTGGTGGAGAAGAGAATCCTTCAAGGAGTGTATTAGCTGCAACGTTGCTTACGCGGTTGGCTTTGGGTCGACAAAGCAGTGACAATATAAGTGTGATTGTCATTGATCTCAAGAATAGTTCTTGACAAAACGGGTTTTTAGGTGGTGGTTGTGATTAAAACGTTAAAGCCGAGAGAGAATAAGATGTGGATATAGCGATGAGCCTTGATTAGCTTTAGGGTTTAGCGCTTTGTCTCTTTGTTTTTGTTATGATTGGGGTTATACTTGCCAATACATTAACAACGGCCAATGTGAAAAGAAAAATGAGGAGTTCGGACATGGGCTCGAAAAGTTTATTTGGTTATTTTGGACAGGATGGGCTACAAGGTTGATTTGGTAGTTTGAGTAATAAAATGAGAGTTACACTAAATATTTGTTCTCTAATTGTGTGTGTTGATGTGTTTATGCGACCACATTTTTAAGTATGTAACGTATGTATTAAACATATAAACTAAAGATGTAGTACTTGGTCCAACCAACAATGTATAGGCTTTTGGACCAAATTGTCTTTAAGCTTTTACAAAGAATAAATACATATACAAAAGAAAGAGATGGAGAACAATTTTGAAAGGAAAAAAAAAAAGTAACACTCTTAGTTCAATGAAACAATTCAAACGAACTTAAAACGAGTATCACCGGAGTTTTGGGGTCCTAAAACGCAGTTCAAGAATCAAGAACTGTCTTTGAAGTTAAAAAGCATAAAGAGATGAAGAATGTTCCTATGAACAATTCCCAAATCTCTTTTTGTTCTTTTTTCTTTTTTCTTCGGTCATTATCAATCGTTTGTCTCAGTGTTTGTGTCTCACTTTTCTTTGAATCATAATTGTATTTGTGGGCCTTTTAGCTTCTCCCTACGTCTTGTTTAGTTTCCAAGATTGGTCCACTAAAAGAAGTGAGAATCAAGAATCTTCTTCTTTTTTTGTATTTTTGTTTAATAATTTACTTAAAAACAGGAGTAAAGGAGATGATAAATTTTGAACTACCAAATCAGTCTTTTTGTCCCAAATTGTTGATGATGTTGAAGATTTGGGGATTTTTGCTTTACCCTCTAATTTTGTATTATTATAAATGGTCTAGGATGCTGAATTTAGTAAGTGATTTTCTTGAATAAGTCGATTCTGAAATTAACAACTAAAGTGATAGATTTGTCAAAAAGAGAAGAAATCTAACTAATCACTTATGTGGTTTTAATTAGCTACCTAACATAATATGGTTAAACTAACTCACATTCATGCTAAAGGTGTAAAATCTAAGATCAAAGTCTAAATATTATTTCTGAGTAGATTTATATATCTCAGCTGCTATGGACTTTTAGTACATACCTCTTAACAAGTGATTCTAGATTAAAAGAAAAAAGTAGTAAATACTCTCTAAATTTTGTTATTTTTTAAAAAAATTGTATTTTGATATTTTCTGTTTCACAAAAGAATACTATAAACATTTCAACTTCCAAGTGACCATAATTCTTATTAAACAAGTCATCCAAAGACATTCTATAGAGTTATTTAACTTGTAGGTATATATCAAAGGTGATTAACAAAACCATTACTCAAGGATTCCAATTCTATATGTCAATAATCATGTAGTAAGGCTTCACGTCAAATCACACTAAAAGCTTGGAAATCTACACATACATACATAATCAGTAATCCATAAATCAGTCTTCCGAGCTACATTTACTTACATTTTATGCTAAATACGTATTACGTATAATGGATCTAGAGTATACGAAAAGAAAAACTCTAAAAATTTCACTAATCACGTCAAAAAATTTGAACAAAGTCCATGCAATCTAAATTATCTCCAAAACCATATTTGTAGTGTATATGACTCACTACATTCCACCAAATTTTGTATCCACATTAAAAATAGGGCAATTATCATATAATTTTTTTCCCAAAAACACTATTAGTTTTATTTTTCAACATTACTATGAAAATATTTTTTTTTCCAAAAATATCACAAAACTAAAACTAATTTAACATTTAAAACTAAATCCTAAATCCTAAATATTAAACCCTACCCTTAAAAATTACATCCTAAATTTAAAATCGTTAATTTAAACCTAAAACAAATGAAAATTACACCTTTTAAATCAATTTTTATGTTTGTAGTATTTTAGAAAAAAAAAATTGTAGTATTAAAAAAAAGAAGCTAATTAATAGCGATATTTTTGTTCCTCAACAATATAATTTTTCTGAATTAAGATTAGATTTTCTGAATTATTATACGTCATCCACTGACCTACATAACATAAACATAAGTGATTATTATACTTCCTCCGATTACAGAACATACTAAGTGATAATAACATACTAAATTACTGTTGATACAAAAAATACAGTAGAATATAATATATACTTTTGCTACAGAGTGTCAACTGTCAAACTTTAATTATAGTCTTTGCGTGATGTAATAAAAATATCATTAAATGTGTTGAAAAAGTCATTAACTACTGTGTGTGACCACAAATCACAATTTTTAGTAACAACAGCTCATCTTCTTCAAAGTTTTGTATTCACCAAAAAAAAAAAAAAAAACATTTTTAATTTATTTTCTAATGCCGTCGCGAACACTCCCGTCGCCGGCACCGGTAAATTCACCGTTCTCTTCCTCCGTTACACCTCACCATGAAAGAAGCACCACCACACGCATCATCATCATCTCTCCACTTACAGTCGTTGGTTTCTCTTTCTTCGTAACCCTCTCCCTCTGTTTCTGCAAATTCAACCGTAAAAAACGCCGATCTCCCGCCGCCGTGACCTCTTCCTCTTCTCCGCCGCAGAAACCTCCGTTACAAGAGTTCTCTTACTCGTCTCTCCGTAAAGCCACCGACTTTTTCTCACCGGAGAATCGGCTAGGTCAAGGCGGGTTCGGCTCTGTTTTCCGTGGAACTCTGTCTCCGTCCTCCGGTGGTAATGTAGCCGTTAAAGTGATGGACTCAGGTTCACTCCAAGGAGAAAGAGAGTTTCAGAACGAGCTTTTCTTCTCCGGTAAGATTGATTCACCTCATGTAGTTTCCGTTATTGGCTTCTCCAAAGATCGAAGACGACGCCGTTTGATTCTTGTCTACGAGCTTATGGACAATGGGAATCTCCAAGATGCTCTTCTTCATCGTAGATCACCTGAACTTATGGTATGGAAACAAAGGTTTCTTGTTGCGGTTGATATAGCTAAAGGGCTTGAACATTTACATGGTTTGTGTCCTGCTGTGATTCATGGTGATTTAAAACCTAGTAATGTGTTGTTGGATCGTTTCTTCTCTGCTAAGATCTCTGATTTTGGTTTAGCTAGGTTGAAATCAGAACAAGTTGAAGTTGTAGTTGCATCTGAGAGTGATGATGTTAAGTTAGAAGTAGAGGACTGTGGATCTGTAGTTGAGGAAGTTGAGAGTGTGGTTACTAATAATACTGGCTATGATGAATCTAACTTTGGATTTACTGATCAGTCTCCGGTTAGTGTTTATAAGGTTCCGCTTTCATCTCCTGAGACAGGACATGTACCTATGACTTCGCCTGAGACGGCTGTTTCTGTTTCGCCGGAGATGGTGGAGAAAGTTGTTGGCTTGGAGGTTGGTAATGTGGGGAAGAGTAAAGATTGGTGGTGGAAGCAAGAAGGGAATGTTGGAAGAGGGAAAGGGAAGGATTATGTGATGCAATGGATTGGTTCTGAGGTGAAGAAAGAGAGACCGAGTAGTGATTGGATTGCTGAGAGGGCGGAAGCAGCTAAAAAGATTGAGAAGAAGAAGAGTAGCAAGAGATTAGAATGGTGGCTTTCGTTGGATGAAGAGAAGGAGAAGGAGAAGAAGAAGAAGAAGCGGATGGTGAGAGAGTGGTGGAAGGACGAGTATCGGAAAGAACTAGCTAAGAAAATGAAGAAGAAGAAGAAGAAGAAAACTTTGGAATCTGAGTTTTATAGTGATGATATGAGTGGAAGTGTGGATCAAAGGCGGCATGGGGATGAAGAGTTGTATAGGAAGAAAAGAAGAGGTAGTAGTAGTAGCATAGGAAGTAGCATAGACTGGTGGTTAGATGGGCTTAGTGGTGAACAATGGAGAGCGCGGCGCAGAAACAGTCAAGATTCAGTTAAGAGCTGTGGAGTCAGTAGCACGCCGAGCATGAGAGGAACTATGTGCTACGTTGCCCCTGAGTGTTGCGGTAATAACGTAGATGATGTGTCTGAAAAATGTGATGTGTATAGCTACGGAGTTTTGCTGTTAGTCCTGGTTTCAGGGCGGCGTCCGCTGGAAGTAACTGGACCAGCGTCTGAGATCATGCAGCGTGCGAATCTCATGTCGTGGGCGAGGAAGCTGGCGAGAAGAGGGAGACTTGGTGATCTAGTAGACATAAAGTTGCAGTCTTTAGACCAAGAACAAGCGATTCTGTGCATTAAGGTGGCTCTGCAGTGTCTGCAAAGATCCCCGGTTTCACGACCTTCCATGAAAGAGGTTTTAGAGATGCTTACAGGAGCGATGAGCCCGCCTGAGTTGCCAACAGAGTTCTCACCATCACCGCAGTCTCGAATCCCGTTCAAGACACGAAGGAAGCAGAATAGATAGAGAAGTGTTTTTTTCATGTGGTAGATGTGTTTGCTGGATGGTTTAGAGCACTTGTCCTACAACACTGTCTTTGATACTAGTGATGTTTAGTTTTCGAGCAACTTGATTAGTTCGCACAAACGCTGTTTTTAGCTTGGGAAATCTAATTATAACTAATTTATGTAGTCTATGATCTCTCTCATAGATTTATGCGGAATTTGTATAATTGTACTAAGCCATATGCAAATGCAGTGCAGGCATCTTGAGATTAATCTGATATTTCGGTGATTAACCTTGCAAATCTAAAAAAATACATGATCCTTGTGATTGGGCCTAACAGAAAATTTTAGTGGCTTTATACAGTCTTGTTAATTGGGCTAGCCCTAACTGGAATGTCAATATAAATTTGGTTTATTGGGCTTTGTTAAAGAGTATTATAATTTCTATTGACTCCAAAGTTCAACAGAACTTACATTTGGACTGATTACATTATAGTTATAACAAAGAGAAATAGAGATGAAAAAAATGAATAGTGAAATTTTTACACAAAAAAATTATCAAACTTTTAGTGAACAATTTGATAATATCTCAACACAAACACTTCTAGAGTCCTTAACTACTATACTATTATGGGAAACTTTTACACATAACGTTTTTAAGGCTGCATGACAACAATATCTTGCTCGTTTAGTTTTAGCTTTGGGATCTATAACTTCAAAAACGAATATATGAAAATGATAGGAGAGTGAAAGCTAATATAAACGAAGAAATTGATTTATATAATTCGAATATCGGCTGTAATTTTAAAAATAAAACTACATAACTAATTGAATATTTTGTAATGAAAAAAATGTAACAAGTATATAATAGTGTTGTATCAATAGTTAAATATATGGAATCTTAATATAGAAGAACATATATCATATTTGATTATATTTTTTATTGAAGAAGAGCTGATCAGTGATATATAAATATATGTTGAAGAAGAAGAGAGTGTCATCACCGCGTGCGTACCCTAACGAATGTGAATATTAAAAAAACTCTATATCTGATACGTCTAACCAACGTATCTTCTTCTCAATTAAATAATACGTATTACCAAGAAAAATGTTTTTTAATTTATTTAATAATTATGTTGCGCTCAAGACACTGCAATAATTTTTATTCAGCTTTACAACAAAGCCCTGAGCTGTTCTTGTAAAAGAGAGGACTAATAAGATCAAACCCCAGATCACAAAATCCGCAGAGGATCAGATCTCGCTGTCTCATCAAGATAAGCAGAATCTTCTAAAGGAATTTATATACTTTATTTTAACAAGACCAGACAACAGCTTTTTAGATGGACGATTGTCGGGAGAAGAGAAGAAGAAGGTGTCCGAAGCTGACATGTAGTACAGATCATAACAACAACAACATGGAGAAGATGATGCATAGAGAAACTGAGAGACTAAGGAGACAAGAAATGGCTACCCTTTATGCTTCTCTTCGTTCTCTTCTCCCTCTTCACTTCATCAAGGTCTCATCACTATCCCCAAACTCTCCTTTAAAGAAAACCCTAATCTTGATTTCGATTCTTTAAGACAACTTTAGATCTACTTAATCTTTGTCCTTTGATGTGTGTTCTAGCTTGTTAAAAGGAGATCATAGCAAGTGTTTTGACTTTGTGTTGTACATTACTTACTTAACTCTAGTGTTTCTCTTGAAAAGATTCCTAATTAGATCTGTCTATATAATATACGACTCTTCTTGGTTTGTTAATTTTGTTATCTTGGTGGGATCTTTTATACACTTTCTAGGGTAAACGTTCGACGTCAGATCAAGTCAACGAGGCGGTGAACTACATAAAGTATCTACAGAGGAAGACCAAGGAGCTGAGTTTGAGGAGAGATGAGCTTATGTTACTGTCGAGAGGAAACTTCTTGGGCTGTAGTAGTAATGATGATTCTAAAGAGGGGATGGAGATGATAAGTAGGAAGAATCATGTGGTGGTTCGTCAGTGTTTAGTGGGTGTAGAAATCGTGTTTAGTAGTCGCCGCTGCAGTGGCCAACCGCGGTTTTCAAGTGTTCTTCAAGTGCTTAGTGAAAATGGTCTCTGTCTTCTAAACTCCATCTCTTCTATTGTTGATGATAGGCTGATCTACACCATACAGGCCGAGGTAAACCTATACTTTTCATTAATTTCTTCTAAAGCATTATAGTAATCGTGAAAATATCAAACAGTACATATCGAAAGTTGAATCCACCAAATATTTGAAAATAAGAAATGATTACTAGCTACTATATAACCCTCATGCATTTAAAGATATATATATCACCTAAGGGTATGTATAATGAAATTTGAATACCATATTATCTCTAGAGGTTAGAGTGTTAATTTCAAGGTATTTCCATACCAAATATTGGCACGGAATATCTAATTATAATAGAATGATCAAATCTTTATGTTGTTTGGTTTTGTCTTCGCCTTATCTTTTAAATGATCGTATATATATATTCGATTCTGTACATAATTAACAAGTTTGGTAGGTTTGAGAGTAAATATATACTGAAAATATCTTTTGTTTGGCAGGTCAACGATATGGCTTTGATCGACTTAGTAGCACTTGAAAACAGATTAGTCAGAATGTAGTAATTAATGGTTGTGAGTTTTTTCTAACTTGTCAAACAAACGACATGTATAGTGTTGTTGTGAATGGTTGTGGTGTACGTGTTAACGCATCTTAATCTTATGTATGTATTTTAAGTATTTCTAGTTGATTATTGATTGAAAATTTATTTTCATAAGCTGAGTTAGTACTTTTTAATATATATGCTATCCTATTTATTTAATAAGTTTCAAAATTAACCCACAAAAAAAAAAAAATCGTTGATGGTGTCGAGAGGCCACATACCGAAAGGTTAAATAATGGTGTTGTTCGACGTTGATAGCTTCAGAAAAGAAAAAAAAAGTTGGTAGCGTTATGCTGATTTTTGGTATATGAAAAACCAACGAATTTTTTTTGATAATACCAATATATATACATGTAAGGGTATATTAAACTAGCTCATTGAGCTGCACATACATAAATGGATTCTTTTTTTTTTGATACATATTTTTGTAGCTTCAATCTGCTTTACATTTTCATTTTATAGAATAAAAGTACGACTTTTTCATTGATGTGGAACAGCTAAGTATTTTCTAGCTTTTTAAAAGTCAATATATTGGGTATTATTAAACTGACATGTTTTCTAAAAACTATAGCATAATGAGTTTGTACCAGTAACGCAAGTGAAGGTTTGTTGAGATTCCAATATAATAGTAGAATATATACATGTGCGATCTTTGTTATATATATATAGGTTACTTGTTTTGGTATCACAAAACTAAAATATTTATAAATGAAATTTGTGGAAGACATATACAACGATATATGTTCATGATGATGAACTTTTACCAAATCAAACTAACTAAAATAGGCACAAAAAAATGTAATAAATATTTTTGTCAGATGAGATATGATTAATAATTTCACAACAAATGTAGTTCAGTGAATTATTATCAAAAGAAAGCTACAAACTATGGGTTTAAAGACCAAAAGGTTTCACTATATATGGTTGTAAACTGAACTTGTAATAAAAATAGATTATTATCTTCAAAGCAACCAAAATCAAAACAAAAGCTAATATTATTAGGAGATCTCGAAGATACGAGATCGAGTTAAAAAGACAAATGATATTTGTGTATATTTTCAACTGAAAAAAGAGAATAAAAGTCAACAAATTTTCAATTTTTTTTTTATTTCTCAATTCCTAAACAAATTCCGTTCACTTTTTCATCTAGTCCGTCTGAATGATTTTCACTATTTCGTTGAATTAAGAGATCTCGTATCTCCGAGATCGAGTTAAAAGGACAACTGGTATTTGTGTATATCTTCCTATTGTTATATAGGAGACATCTCATATTACAAAGAAGAAGTTCATTGATTGATGATATTCTTGTGGATCGTGACTTTATGGAATGACCCTTGATGGGTTCGTATCTCCGAGATATCAAATATGTGTTTTCCCAATACTCGAGAAAGCTCTCATTATCATATCTTTTGTTCGCTTCTCAAACTACTAAAAGTGATATTTGCTAGGATCATGAAAATCAAAAGAGGTTCACTCGAGAAAATATCACAAAAACGAATCACAAGTCACAGCAATTGTTTAAGTTTCTCCATAATATTTAATCCATCTTCCTTGACGGCAGCTCTCCTATTTATCTTGACAAGAAAAACATTGTGAGATTATCAAAAAGTGTTTTGCTTACTTAAAAAAGAAAACAAAGAATAAAACGTTCGTGACTTGAGGTTTTCTAATGAATAATTTACCATACAAAAAATAAAAATGTGACATCAAAGCACATGCTCGAAATAATTTGAGAGACAGTGGGATCCATGAGGAACCAATGAGTCTGGGATATTTTTGGGACACAAATGAAACAGCTGGTTTCCATCAATCTATTTGAAATGAGGATCTTTCTTGTCTCTCCTCTCCCACCTTGTTCCGAAATTGCCTGAGCTGTCTAATATCTCTTTTTAACTATGTCCATCCCCACTTCACTTATCCTATCCATTTAGCATATCCCTCCCCAATTATTATATATGTCGTCCTTGACGGCAGGTTTTACTATTTTGATCGAATAATATAACTATTGTTAGATGATTTTGTGTGAGACAAGTAGAAAAATGCCATAACTAGATAGTAGAAACCTTATAATTTATTTCTTGGTCGACCAAATGAATAAGAGTGAAGTGATAATCTTTTGGCGACTTTGTCCTCATTTATTCAACTCTTATATGAGTCATGTACGTAGTTTTCGTATTACATGTTATTGTTTCATTGTGCTATCTGGCAAAAGAAACAAAAGTTATAAATACGTTATAAAACTTGCAAAACCGTGAGTTGAAATCCTAACTAGACATATATCTCTTCCTATTTCATGATGCAAAAGTGTTAAAAAATGTCCACGAATAAGATATATCTTAATTATTTAGAATTTTAAAAATTAAACAGCTAACGAAAATAAGTCTGATTTGTTTATATAAAACAGGTATACAATGTTTTCATAATATAATTTACAGTTTTCAAATACTGACAAAAAACAAATCATCGAGTTCGGAAGAGAGGACTATATATTCCCAAGAGGGGTAGTTTAATCCTTTCGGACTTGTGGAAATTAAGTGAGGTGTTGTTAATCCAAGTTCTATGATGCAAAAGTGTTCTAATCTATGATAAATGCCTAAATAAATTTTAAAAAAGAAAGATAAATGCCTAAATAAAATTGCTTAATCGATACTTGTACGTACTCTTGCTAATTATTATTTGGTTTGCCATGAATTAAATGAGTTGATTTATTCTTCCTATACATTATTATATATGTCCTTATTATTTTTTTGCCATGAATTAAATAGTGGATGCGAATGTATAATGCCATATTATGTACTAGTACTACCGTCAAATATCAAATCAAAGTTTCTTTAGTAATGTAGATTTTATTCCTAGCTAGGTGGCAATGTCGTACGAACTTAAAACTCACAAGAGATCCACTAATGTTGAATGGCAGCTGCTCCACTATACCAGCACTAGAGAAGCTACCATTCAACATCAGAGAAGCTACCATTCAACATAAGATATAATAACTAGTTCATGCATATATCAGAGTCCAGAGAAGCCTTTATAGTCTTTTCCTATATCATCCGTTCCCGGATACTTCAATGTTTCCTTATCGATTTGATGACATATTCAAAAATGTCTTAAGAAATCAGACGCATGCATCAATATGTTTTTGTTTTGTTGATGCACTCCAATAGTTCCTTTTAGTCAAAGAACTCTCCACACTCATATATAAAGAAGCATGAACCAAAGTTAAGAATTTGCTATAGTCAATCTAACCAAACAGATCATCATTACACAAAAATATTCACTCCAACTAGCTAGATCAGAAGGACCAAAAAGAACACAGCCTTAGCTTAGGGACACTAGAATAAAGAGATTAGGACAAAAATAAACATCATTCAGTGAGCAGACTCTTCTGACAAATGTTAGTGCCTGGTCGTGGGAAGTACTAATTCCTCAATTAGCTTCTGCTGCAACCAAGCTAAGTCGCAGCAACCAAAGCTATTTACCTGTGAATATATGTCATATATATAGATATATATATACATAAACATAGTTATTCACGAAACACATAAGCTGTATATATGTAACGTACCTCGACTTGAATAGTGTACATAAGCCTTTCATTGACTCGTGCGGTTAAAGAGCTAATGACTTCAAGTCCTTGCTCGTGAAGAACTTCAAGAACCCTTGAGAGCGGGAGACCTGATGCTGAGCTGCTCACCACTACCTCGAATCCACTCACGCATGGTTGCACCATGACACTAGCTGGTTCCGATCTACTTGACCCAGATCCGGATCTAGTTTGACTAGTATGGTCACTAATCTCTCTCTTTAGCTCATCTCTTCTTGCCGAGAGTTCTTGTATCCTTGTTTGCGTGTCCTTGATGAAAGCTACTGCTCCGTTCACATGATCTGACATCGCTCTCTTTCCCTGCCAAGAAAGAGCCTGAGAAAACTAAAACCCTAGAGAGAACAAAAATATCCCATCAAAAGGGTTCTTGATAAGGAGATTGAGACTTCTTTGAGTAAAATATATGAACCTTGATGTACTTCAGAGGTAGATGACTACGAAGAGAGGCGAAAAGGATGGCCATTTCTTGTCTTCTTTGTCGCTCGATGTTGCGGTGGAGAAGCTTCTTCTCCTTCTTCGTTTCATCTCCAACGTGAGGTATATGACTGATCTGGTGCCTTGTTTTCTTAGGATTATTACAAGGATCCATGGGTTGAGCTGATTTAGCTATGGCAGATCTCAGCAGTAACAGTGTTTAATTTTCTCTTGTTTTTATAATGAAACTTGTTAGGTCTTATAGGAGAGACTTCCCTTAAATAATTGGATCTGTATTCTTCTTTAATCATGTTTCCTTGAAGAAAGAAAAAAACAAAGAAGACTTACAAAAATAATGCAGCCTCGGGAGGTGTTCTCTTCTTTAATTAGTCAAATATTTTTGGTTTGCTGTAATAGTTCCATTAGTTCTTACACCGTTACACGTGACAAAACTTTATGCTTTGTATGTATCATTGCAAACTAGCCAGTGTCAATTTTTTTTTTTTTTTTTTTTTTTTTGCTTTTTCTTAACACAATTTATTTCTAGAAGAGATATTGATATGTCTATGAAATATGTATTGCATATTATTTTGATATTTGGGCAGACAACGGATAGTAAGAATCCACGTATATGAATCCAACCAAATAGTTATAGTTTGGATCTGTATATCCTGAAAATCATAGATATTTGGACTTGTTCTATACCCAACCACATGTTGCAACAGATATATTACATATTAATGATATATAAAATCGTCGAATAAATCAATTTACATTCTAGTTAATTACATGATAGATACACATTATACTGAATTTTTTTTAATGCATGAGCTATATGATTTATATATCGTGTATATTTATGTTTCGTTCTAATTCTAATATTGTATGTGAGTTGAAGATGACTAATGGTGCATTTTGTTTTTAATGATCACGGTGAAAAATTTGTTATGAATGAATGTTTTATGCTCTCCATCAAAAGATGACTACTTGATCAAAAGATGTGGATTTGTGTATTGTGATAATGGATGAACAGACAGCTAATTAGCAGATAAAGAGGTTGCTTAAATTAGAAAGTTTGTCGTTGAATTATGAGTAATCTTGTTGACAAAAAAAACACAAAATCACAACAATCATAAACAAAATCACAAGAAAAGAATTATGTGTGGTTTCTATTAGTTTTGGCCCAATCAAAATTTATGGTGGCAACAAAGGAGCCATGCTCCGGAACGTGTTTCACACCCAACATGTAAACATGTACTGTGACCATGTTTATAGTATCGATGAACAATATGTTTGCCGAGCTTTCGAACGCAGTCTAAGCATTTATATATGTGGTATCCATATTGTAATCGTATAGACATTAGATTTACAACTTTCGAGTTTATTATAATGTAATGCTATTGTATATATTTGTACACAAATTTGGTTATAAATTTAATTAATTTGCTGGCAGTAGTATGACTAAATTATATTTAGTTAAAATTATTATAAAGTAAACAGTAAAACTGCCGTCAAGGAAGACAAATTTTATAATAAAGATAATTAAACTATAAGTAGAAGGTTGAGTGATATGGACTGGAGTCAGTGGACCTTACTGGTTAATACTTAATAAGTAACCATAGAGGTATTTAAGTAGTAAAATAGATTGTTTAGGTAAATGATAACTGTTAGCAAAAAGGTGTTGCTAAAAAGTGGGTAAAAAACTAAAAATATAACACAAATTATGTATCAATTCAATGTACATTTTAAAAACTATGTATGTAGTTTTGTAGATAGTTCATATTAATATCAACATGTAAATAACAATATGTAATTTTATGATGATAGATTACACTTTATGAAACCGTAAATAATGTGAAAAAATAGTTGAGTACAGAACAAATCATGTTTTATGTAATACTTACATAGCATAGATAAGATAATTTGGATCACATATACAATATCGCATGATTGCGTTTATATATACATTTTTCAGTTGAATACTTTTCTTAGACTAAAAATTCCTATTTAAAGACATCTTTAATTATTTAGCAAATAGAGATACGGTTGATTGAGTGGTTGAGATCTCCCTAATATACTTTTGATTTAATTATTGTTAGTTAATGGTTCAGTACAGAGAGATGCTGTCCAACGAATTCATGATCTTCAAATCGGATTATGTTCCAATAAAGATAGCCTAATTAGATAAATACTTAGTTGGTGATGCGTGATTAAATTATTTTCTGACCAGTATCTCAAAACCAAATAAACAAGAAAAAAAAAACATAAATTCCAAAAGCCCCTTTACCCAAAAAGACCGCATATTTTTTTCCATTTACAAATTCTAACTTAATTCAAGTGGATGACAAAACTAAGAAACGAAGATCTGTTTACGCCGGATCCCAATTTGAACACATATTCTGAATTTCTGATATTTATTTATACGAAAAAGTTTGGTAAAACTAGTATTTGTTTAATTGTTCACACACATATCCTGATATTTAAAGTTTAATTAGGAAGTACGAATTCACATAAAGGAAGTCTAATTATCGAGGTCACGATTTAAGACAGCTTACTTAATCATACATAGTGGAAGAAAACCAAATTTCTAACTATTTTTATTACAAAGTTGTAATCTTAGTTTTACTTATGTCTGAGTCTAGCTTTAGAAAAGTTGACCTAAAGTTAAATGTGGGAGTGTGAGGTTTGGCGGGCCGCCATATAATTATTGATGATGCTGATTAGTTGGCATACATATCATAATCCGCATGTACTACCAAAGAAGACCCGCTTGTACTTTGGTCAGCTTGCGAATGTATTTGGTGGTGTACGATTTTACCAAATATATATTCTCTTAAGAATCCAATCCACTAGTCGTATATTATATAGTCAACGGTTTGACTTTAAAAGAAGAGCTTCTGTTAGAAACAAAATAAAAAAAAAAAAAAAAAAAAAAAGAAGAAGAAGAGCTTCTAATATAATTGTGTAGCTATGAGTTTTTTCCTGTGAAAGTTTGTCTTTATATTTATATGGTTAACTAAGTTAGGTAAACTATTTTAAACGAGTTGGAGGACTATATGATGTAATTTAGGCACTTGATTTTCAAAAAGCGAACCTTGGTGTATGAACGGTGAGCAAATTGATGAGATGATGGAACTGACACTTCATGGAGTTATGGTTAGATCCATGACATTGACACATTCCAATGAATGTATAAAAGACTACGTACATGCACACAAACATGCAATGGAGATATATACGATCATCAAGGCATGACTCAAAACAAAACTATAGTCCAAGAGATTTAAAAAAACTTTTTATAACTTGTTTTAGTCTTTTTCAACTCTAAAATTTCGAATATTTGCGATCCTCCAAATTTGGAAACATGTCAAGATGTATATCATAAACAAGCTAGACTTTTTTGATGCTTGATCCAAGTTGGACCGTCTGTTGAACGATCGTTGATCATTCGCGGATGGGAACCATCTTTGTGGAACTACTCAAATTTATTACGTGAATTCAAGATGAAGTGTTACTAAAAGTGTAGGAGGAGTTGGTAAACTATTAATCTTTTAGGAGTCCATCTTAATCTTTCACAAGTTTCAAATTATGTATTAAGTTTTCAGATTGGTTAGCAGAATTGGACAACCTAGTTACAGAGTAGACCAACCCATAATTAGAGGCCCGTAATTTCTCAGGCCCAAAATAGATAAAATAAATATTATGTGAACCAATCGACATAGCTGCTACACTATTTTACACGGTTGACCCAAAAATTTGACACTACGCTACAAAAACCCTTCGCCTACATTGTTATTGTTGGGGACATCCTAATATTTTCTACTGTTCTGATTAACATTTGTACTGTTACCATAAATATTCTTGATATGTTAATCTTTTCTAAACAGCACTGTGGTGGAATTTTCGATTAATAAAAAATAAATAAATAACGTTTTATGTATATATGTAGTATAGGAATCTGAGTTAGTCCAAAATATATATTTTAAACCACAACCTGCAAACTTATAAATTTAGTCAAGTCTTTTTTGTGATTATAAACGGATGAACTTCAAATTCGACAGACAATAGCAAGGACTTTATACTTTGTTTGCTGTATATATCATCTACATGCGTCACCTACATTCAATTTCGTACTGGTGAGCCTAAGTCTACGCTAATGACCTAAACTTTCAAAGATGAAAAACAAACTGGGATTTATTGAAGATACAATTACTACTAAAATGGCGTCGTTGTGTTATATAGCTATATGAGGAGCCACACCATTTTTTCTTTTTTGGTAGGGCTAGATATGGAGCACCATGACTCTCTCATTCTTAGTACACCTTTTCTAGCCACCGCAAGTGCTATATTTAATGTGAAGAAATGCAAAATTGACTTTCATATGGAAAATCAAGTCTTGAAGTTTAATATGGCTAACACGACTTTAAAAAGATGTACCATAGAGTTAGAGTGACATGCATTTCAAGAAGATAATATTTATGATGAGCATGGAGAAATGTTGTGAGAAAAGTGATGTGAAAGAAGCCTCAATTAAAACTCTAATAATAAAAGACTAATGGAGAAGGGAAAGGTAAAAAGTACAAGAGTATGTATATATCAAGGAACATCTTCATATCATTTTGTTACAACATGTGTTGGAGATACAGTCTAGTATGATAGTGAAGTGTAAGGTTTTGTGCTCATGCCGAAGAGTGATTCAAAGTACCACTTGTATTTTCTTGTACCATTTTTTTCTGTAAATTACTGAATCCCAAAATGCCTATGATAATTTTCATCCCATACGCGCGAGGCAAAGCAAAGTATAGCTATTAATGTTATCACATTATAAGCATGCATATAATATACTCATGATTAAATATTCTCCATAAAGCAGCCATATAGATTTTCTCCCCTCACTTTTTCTTCTCTTTTTTTGATGCACTTTGTTACTTTTCTAAGATGCCGATTACAATACATGTCTAAGAATAATAAGACTAAAACCCAAAGTAATAATGTTGTTTTGGTATCAATCAACTATCTAGTATCGCACCAGCTATCTGTAGACCAAAAAAAAAAAAGAGAAAAGTATCATCAGCTATCGAGGTTTGAGAAGATAGGATAGAACTAATTAGAAAGTGATGCCTCTCTATAAATAGTTGTGGAAACAAAGACACATTATTTCTATAAATGTGAGAACAAGAAAAGCTAATTTTTACCTCCATTGATGAGGCATGAGCATGTGTATGTGCCCTTTTAGGGCAACAATAAATTAATTTCATGCATATAACAAATTAAAAATGTTCATGACAAGAAAGTGTGAGAGAGAGAGAGTGTGTTTGTGTATGGTCTGTTGATTAGGTGAGCAGCAGCCGACCTAGAGAGAGAGAAAAGGTTATATAGGCAGAGAGTGAGAGAGAGAGAGAGAGACTAGGGTTTTAAAATTTTTAAATTTTGGAGATATATAGCAAAGAGAGAGAGAGAGAGATGAGTTTGTAATGGTTTGGTGATCGTGCCCATCATTTTTTTTCACTTGTCTTTCTGTGTTTTTAACGGTTTATGAAATTTAAGACATCCTACTTCTAACTTTTTTCATCCGTTACATTTCCTCTCAAGGCATTATTATATGCAAGTTATAAAAAAAATATTGATAAGCTTACATGTATTACAAAACATTATAACAATTTGGGATCTATATGTATGATACAAAATTTATTCTCAATAATTTATTTATGAAACATTTTAGTGTCTCATTAAATTACCAAATGACACAATATTGAGTGTTTGTTTGATTTTTTTTTAAAATTGAATTAAACAGTTTGTAGTTGTACATTATTGAGTAAGTTGAACTAAGCTTGCTTACTTTGCTTTTGGTAAGTGGGGTTGAGCTGGACAACACAATATAAGGTAAAAAGAATACATGTTTTAACTACTTCTAGTAAAAAATATATTGAATACCTCAAGTATTTCTAGTAATGCTATAAGCCTATATTGTACTAGAATTTGATATTAAACAATTAAGTTATTAAAAATAAAAAACAAAAGAGCTCGGAAAAGGCAAAACTGGCATGAGAGTCAATGGAGCAGAAGCATGGAACCGATGTGTCCACATCTCTTCCCTCTCTCCCTTTTATCGCACAAAACACACACTCTTAGTCCCTTTTTTCCTTGGCTATTTATTTTTTTATTTTTTTTCTAATTTTTGACTTAAAAGTTAAAACAAACAAATTATCCAAAATTTTAACAAAAATTAAGAAACTATTGAGAAAATTGCATGAACAGAACAGTAAAAATGTAAAAACGAAAAACAATAATAAGAGCAAAGAAATGAATAATTGTTACGCCGCGTTTGCAGTCTTAAGGACAAATGGACAATGATGGGAGTCTCTTGCCTTTTTCTAGTTGTCAAAATCAGACATCAACGTTAAATATATATGTGTATGTGTAAGTGTATATTATTAGCTCTAAACTGATGCGCTTTATTCATTTGCCAGGTTCCACAGGCATCTCTTTCTTTATTCAAATTACATTTTCTTTTGTTGGTTAATGACTGTAAATCACCATACAATATTCAAATTCTTGTAAAACCTATGCATGTGTATGGAAACTAGGGTTATCATTTGCATTTTGGTATTTTGTATAAATAACTTCGATATAAGAAAAAAAATACACTACATTCTATATACAAAGAATATTATATGGTGTGGACATTCTACATTCAACACTCACAATAGAAATATTAGTATAATTTTTTATTTTTTTTATTAGTATAAAATATTCTTTGCATATGGAATGTAGAAAAAACATTAGATGGTGGTAGATGCAATAATTTGTAAAAATATTATTTATTGTCAATTTTGACTAACAAGAAAAATCCAGATTTTTGACCAAAAAAAGAAAAATCCGTATTTATGTAATAAAAAATTGAGAATGTTCAAACAAATTTTTTTCATAAATTTCATTCTTTAAAAACAAAACGTATTTAATTAGGACCAATACCAATCCAGCTTCTTCTTTTCTTAATAACTATGAAGTGTTGGACTCAAACTCATACATCTTCTTACACAAAGACTAACCTTTATAATTTATTAACCTCTTTGATTACCAAAGAGAGTACCTTTTCAATCGAATGTCCGTTTTAACTTAAATTTCCAAAACATAAGTCCAGATATTAAAAAGAAAAAGGATAATGTGTTACATAAATTCCTTTATATTCTTATGTTTTTGTGATCTAATCACGTAAATACAAAACATTATTTGAAAGCGCTAATGAAAAACCTTTGTGCTAATTAAATACCGTATTTATAATTTTTGACAAAACTACTAAATATATGAGAATGAATTAGCAATTCTTTACCTTTTAATCAGAATGTATGAAGTTCTTAGCAATTCTTTACCTATCAATCATAATATAATGTATGATGTTCTATTTGTTATCCCTAATTTTTTTTGTTCTTCTAACTATTTCACAGTTCTTTCTTTGCTAATCCGATTGTTTAGCTTTTGCAACCAGAAAAAAAAATATTCACAATTACATTTACAACGAAAGCCACTGCCACCTAAAGAGGCTTAAATTAGTATACTTAATAAAACTTGGAAATATTTTCTGTATTCAGATTACTTCTTCTATACTTGTAAAGAGATAGATAGTACTCGTTTTCATTATTCTGCAAAAAGCAAAACCTCAAAAAGCTAAAAACCCTAATAGTCTTCACTCTTCATAAACCCCAAGAAACAAGAGAAGCTAACTAGCTTGAGTCTCAAAAGATCAAACACATCGTCTCTCTAGTTCTTCTTGTTCCCCTTCTCTCTATTTTTTTTTTTGGTTTGGTTTTGTTTTGTCTTTTTAATATTAAAAACTCATTTTGGGGAATTTTTAATTTCCTCTTTAATTTGAGTGCTTCTTGAAATGGGTGAGACAACAAAAGGAGATGCTACAAAACCATCACCGAATCAAATCTCCTCACCTAAAGATTCTTCACTCGATCACCAAGCACCAAACCCATCACTCCTCCAGCACCACCACCACCACCAATCTTTCCTCCCTTCTCCGATCTTCATACCCACCGTCTCTTCTCCCGGAGCTCCGGCCATCCCCAAACGTCCACGTTTTGGCACTTCCGGTGGTCTCTCTCCTCCTCAATGGAAAGCCTTACCATCTCCTTCCACTGTCCCAACGGCCTCCACAATCTCCTCATCACCGACACCTTCCACCGCCGTTGTAACAGCTTCTTCCACCGAAACAGCCGGATCTTCACCGCCGGATCAAGAAGCAACAAACAGCGAGAAACAACAACAAGCCGAAACGGAGTCGTTTCAACATAAATTCAGAAAAGGGAAGTACGTGAGCCCCGTGTGGAAACCAAACGAGATGCTCTGGCTGGCAAGAGCCTGGAAAGTCCAGTACCAAAACCAAGCAACCGGGTCCGGATCCGGATCCGGGTCAGGCGAAGGAAGAGGGAAAACACGAGCGGAAAAAGACAGGGAAGTAGCCGAGTTCCTAAACCGACACGGCATAAACCGAGACTCAAAAATCGCCGGTACGAAATGGGACAACATGCTTGGTGAGTTCAGGAAAGTGTACGAGTGGGAAAAATGCGGAGAGAAAGAAAAATACGGTAAGAGTTACTTCAGGCTCTCTCCTTACGAGAGGAAGCAACATCGTCTTCCCGCGTCTTTTGACGAAGAAGTCTATCAAGAATTGGCTCTTTTCATGGGTCCACGTGTCAGAGCTCCGACTATCAACCGGGGAGGAGCTCCGTCGGCTTTTACCTCAACTCCTCCGTCTGTTGAGGCACTACCTCCTCCTCATCCTCCACTCATGATGACTTCAAGAGACGAATATGATACTGAAAATAACCCTATGATCTCTTCCATTGGTAATTTTTTTTTTACTTTTTTACTTCCATAACATGTTTATTTATTTATTTTAGTATTCATTGACTTGTCTAAAGTGCATTATTATTAAATAGTCACATTGTGCCATACTGCGTTATTTTGGACTATGTTTGGCACGATCGTTTATTGGTTTTATAGATTAGAATTGAAGGAACATGAAATTGTGTAAAGATTTTTTTGTTTCTTTCTCTTTTTCTATCAAATTATGTTTTCAGTAAATACTAATGATGTATACTTTGTAGGAAGAGCAAAGAGATTAGCAGTAACAATAGTTGGAGATGATAATCCTCAATATAATCCGTATTCACACAACATTGCTAGAGGATCAGGTTTATTCTCTAATAAATCACTATACATGAATCCTTCTTCCGAGATGATCCCGTCTTCTTCTTCTTCGTCATCCTCGGTAAAAGATCTTCGCCGTATTGGGAAAATAAGGTTAACTTGGGAGGAATCGGTTAACTTGTGGGGTGAAGAAGGAGAGATTGATTATGGGAGAATTAGGGTTAGTGGCTCGAGTTTCTTGAATGCAGACGAGCTCACATACTTGGACGACTCCATGGTGGCTTGTACAATGGAATCATTCGAAGATGGACCTCTCAAGGGGTTTTCTTTGGATAGATTTATTTCTGGTCAACATCTTAAAGTCTTTGGAAGACAAAGGTCAACTTCATCATCTGTTCCTTCACCTCCAGGTAACACATATATATATACGTTTGTTTAGTGATAAAATAATACTACTATATTGGCTAGCAAATTAATGTGGAAACCTCTTTTAAAAAGTACTTAATTTATGCAAAATTTTCTGCTGTTTTATTTTGAGCGAGAAAATGTAAAAGTTAAAACAATTTGCGATAAATATACAAAATTAAAGAGCTAAACAATACAACTCTTAATTCTATGAATTTATTTTTTCTTGTTTATGTGGCAAGTTTATTGGATCAATATAATAAACCTTTAGTGATAAATATGCGAAATTAAAGAGAATAATCAATGTATCTCTCTAAGCTTATAATATGTTTTTTAGTTACTGTAGCAGGTTTGTTTGAACGAGCACAGCTTCAACTCGCAGAACCCATTTATAAATGTAAGTACATTTCGGTATCCTATAGCTTAATATCGCATTATTTAGATTATTTAACATGTGAACTACTGCTAGTACAGCAATATCAACACTGGAGCTCCAAGACCCATCAGAGCATTGCTTGAGTAAATTGCGTGTACCAGCTGGAAGTCTTCCGAGTTTATTTGACCTTGCACGGTATCTTCAAGAACCACCGCCAGAAAATCTCCGGTTTCCTCTCCGGCCAGACGTATACAAAGACTTGCCACCGGGAAAAGAACTCTTCTTCTCCACCTCCTCCACCGAGCTACTAGATTGTAGAGCAATCACATACGATATCGTCGCCCCCATAATGTCCCGCTTAAACCCTAATAATGGATTCGTTATCTCAAGCAAAGACTCGCTGATCCCACTTTGGGACGACTGCGTTAACCGGATGGTTTCAAAGTTTTGTGAAATGGTGGTTTTGCGTAAACCAGATTCGTCGTTTTGGGTTGAAAACGTACAAGATCAGTGGCCAAACGTGATGGGATACATAAAAGGATTTGGGTTGTGGAGAGGAGAAGAGGCTGATAAGGTACGAGAAGGTGGTACTGATCCTTCTTCTCTATTGGTCGAGAAGATTCTTTGGTCGTACACTGATCTTCCATACATTCTTGGATACCACGCAATAGGGTTCACGGTAACTTTCTGCGCTTTAAGCCTATCATCACAAGATCGAGTGACCTGCACCGATCTTTATTCATTCAACGTATCATCACCGTCAGATAGAATCAAAGCGTTGGTTCCTTGTTACCGTCTTGCTTCTCTTTTACCGTTGCTTGCGGATCGGTGCACTACTACGACTACGAGGCCTTTATGCTATAACGACTTTGAGAGAATCGATCATGGAGATTATGTGACAGAAGTAACGCCTCACACGGTGACTAAGTATTACTCAAGCAAGAGAAAATGGATGAGTGTGAAAGGAATCTACGATTTTCTCGACCAAAGAGTTCCACACGCGGAGCATTTGGATAGGGCACGCGAGAAAGATCTGTCGTTGAGTTTTAAGCCACGTGGAATCAGAGTTAAACCACGAAACGTTGACCAGCTCATCGACTCGCTGATGTGTGTGACTAAAGCGCTCGTCGCCCTTCACGATCTTTCGTTCATGCATCGTGACATGGGATGGGATAATGTTATGAGAAGCACGGCGACGACCACAACAACAACTGACACGGATTGGTTCGTTTGCGGGTTCGACGCGGCTGTTGAGTCCCCGCAGCTTAACCCGCACCGTCCTGTAGCTAAGGCGGTTGAGGAGGAGGAGGAGAAGGAGCGTGGGAGACACGCACCGGAGATGGAGAGAGGCTTGCATGCGGTGAAAGTTGATGTGTGGGGAGTGGGTTATATGATAAAGACGTGTGGATTGAGTAATGTGCCAAAGATGTTGAGAGAACTTCAAGGGAAGTGTTTGGAACCGAACCAAGAGAACCGTCCGACCGCAGCTGATTGCTTTCATCACCTTCTCCAGGTTCAGTCTGCTAGTACATCGTCGTATTAGTCTACTCTTTTTTTGCTTTTCAATTTTTTCTTGTTCTTGGAGCGGTCTTGTTCACATGTGAAGCCGTGAAGGTTCTATAAACCTAGATGTACAAGTGACATAGAGTTGTTTGACCCAAAAGGTTAGTCAATCGGATTATTACCTTTCAGTAACAACGTTTTAGTTTCAAATATTTGGAGAGTTGATGAGTTAAGTGTAATGAGCAGCGGATAATAATTGTTATATATTCGTTGGAGATGATATGAATAGTAGCTTATATCGTACAATTTTCATTTGTGGGAGTAATTTATACGTATAGTAGCAAAACTGACGTCGACATATATATAATATTTTTGTAGAAAAACACTTTGTATGACTGATGAGAAGTGAGTTTGTCGAGAGAAACAGGCATTGGGCTAAACAAAATGGCGGCTGTTTTCTATCATCTAATGGCAGAGGCAGACTCGTATCTCTCTGTCTCTCTCTCAAATCACCTGCGCCACATTTGACCTCTATTTAGTATTTTCTTCCCTCACAAATATTTTTTTAATTTTTTTTCTGTCAGATCTTATACAATACTTTGGTATTCTGTCTCATATTTCACCAATGTTATTACCTTTTTAAACATAACTGGATACATAAGCTGAAATTTTCTGTGGGTTATCCGTGATCCTATATATTATGATATATTCGTTGTTTAAGTTTAGTAGTTACCGGAAAAAAATTACAATTTTAACAATTTTTTTACTAATGGCAAATCAGTTATATTAGTACAAAAGTGTAATTATATTTTAGTGAAAACATTCAAGTACAACCACTAAACTAAAATTACAATAAATTAAACACAATTTCAAAAAAGAAAAATTGAAGTGAACCTGTTTTCCAAACATAAACTTTATCGCTAACAAATTAAAGTATTTTCTTCGTATATTTGTTACATCTTATAAATGAAACTCTTAAATACTTTCTGCATCATTATTCATTATGATTAAACAAATACACAAATATGTTGTTTGATTTTTTTTTCTGGATCAAGGGATAGGGAGAACATCACTATATCATCAATAGACAGTATCCTTAAAAACAAGAAGGTATCGTGGATGCTAATTCTTTCGGTGAAAGAAAATAATTTATTGATTCTCGGATCGAATACCCAAATGTCGTCTCTAAACCATATGAGCATGACAAATTTTATGAGAAGTGAAGATAATCACGAGAAATAAATTTTACATAAGATAATATATTACGATTCAAAGAAATTGACATGCCACATGATGAGAGAAATCGGTAAGATGAATATTAGAATCCAAAAGTCCCACATTATATTAGATAAATATCATTGGGCAATAAGTGAAGGATACTTTTTCTTGAAATTTAATATTTACTTTCTTGTAATTTCAATATTTTTTTACCACAATAAATATCAAGAAATTCAATATTTACTTTTTTCTTATGGTATACTAGAAAGTTGCCCACGCGATGCGTGGGTTATATATGAAATATTAATTTTAATTAGAAATTGAAAACTACATTAAGATATGTAGTTTATAAGTAATTGTTAATATAAAACATATTTGTGTACATTATAAACAATAAAAGTAAATAAAATATATATTTGAAAAATATGAAACCGAATGAGATCAAAACAAAGTGATACAAATTAGCACATACATAATATAGTAGGCAATTGTAACTTGATGTTAATTTTTTGTGTGTACATTGTTAATATTAAAAGTAAACAAAACTCATATTTCACCTAAGATATATGATTTTAATAGACCTTACTTAGAAATTTTTTTCAATTTAGAAAATATTTCACCTGAGATATAAGGGCTTTTGATCTATAATTATTTAAACTCTACAAAGATAAAGCAAAAGCCAAATCAACAGATGAAAATTATTTGAAAAAAAAAGAAGTTTGATATTTTTCATTCTAATTGATTAGAAAAGAAGCTCACATATACGTAGATGAGATCATTTTTTATATATTAAAAATTATTTTATGTAGAATTTGTTGAAGAATAAAATTAATATTGAAACGATTTAAGAACAAACATAAAGATTGACATAACTATCAAAGCTAAAGAAATGAATTTATATTAAAAAGGCATCACATGTTTACATCAACATTAACAAAGAAGATGAACGAATATATCTGTCTATTATATGTACATGACAACAATCATGAAATGCTCTTAAGTAATCGAATTTATGTTCGGTCTCTCTAGGAAAATCTAACTTGGATTAGATATTTATATTGTTATGAAAAAAGACTATTATTTAGAAAAAATGATTAAATATGATATTAGTGTAGAGTGTAGATTGGATATGATATTAGTGTATAACTCATACCTTATTAAATATTATAATTTAATAGGATTTTAGTGAAGTTCATTAATTCATAAAATGTAATAAAAATGTAATAGGATTTAAATAAAATGTAAAAAGTTATGTAAAATAGATGTTTTAATTATGTGATTGTAAATCATATATATATATATATATACAATATGAAATTTTATTATAAAATAATCTGTTTTTGTTTTGGCAAAAGAACTTTAGGTATTAAAAATTGGATTCAGAAGTAGATGTTAAGTTATATTTATAGGAAAATAACTTTAGTTATATCTTTTGCTTTACACAAATGAATTTTGGATCCCAATTAATAATTTTACTCATAATAATTTTATTTTAATTTTTACCTAATTATATGATTATTTGGAAATAAGAATGACATAAATGTTTAGTTAGAAATAAAAATGAAAATAATTAATTAAAAATAAAGGATAACACGTGTCATCAACAAAGAGCCCCAAATGTCGTAACGTGGTGAAAAGTTAGAAAAAACCTAGTTCAACTGATGAATGAATTAAACAAAATTTAACTTTTATGAACTATATGATTTAACAAAAAATAAAGACCAATTTTTTAAAACCAAGTACTTTTTGTCTCTTTTTAAACAGTTAGACC